>NC_134826.1:19931827-20291411 GCF_004210375.1 Tachypleus tridentatus
CAATCAGGTTCAGTAGTGTTGTTCTTGTGTTATCTGGTTCAGATGTGTTGTTCTTGTGTTATCTGGTTTTGATGTGTTGTTCTTGCGTTATATGATTTAGATGTGTTGTTCTTGTATAACCAAGTTTAGTAGTGTTGGTCTTGTGTTACCTGGTTTAGATGTGTTGGTCTTGTATAACCAAGTTTAATTGTGTTGGTCTTGTGTTACCTGGTTTAGTTGTGCCCCAGTCTGTTTCCACTAATAAATCTACCTATGTTGATGCAGCCAATAAGAAAACTAAAATTTTTGAGAAGACACCTGAAAATTGTTCATGTTTTCATGATTTTTCACTCAGTATTTAACTCCATGTTCTTAAATCACCCTTGAGTTAGTTTCCTCCTTCACCCACGTGCTGTCTCGACGAACTTGTCAAAATGACGAGTCGCTCGGACCGAAGGCGGGATCTACATCGTGTAGAATAAGAAATAATTACGTGACACTTGTATTCTTCGGCTATTCATTGTCAAGCCTCGGATTTTACACAGGATTCTATTCATCGCCAGCTGTTTGTGGATTTACTCAGCCGTCACTTTAACAGTCGTTTCTCATCTCAATGACCAGACAAGGCGTGCAAGCTCACGCTTGCGATGTTAAAGCGGAATGCATGAGTTGTGTACGTGACACGAAACTAATAATAAACCCGTGTGATTACATGTAACTTATATTTAAACAGTAAAAGATAATTGTGTAATGATGTACTATTAACCTGAAATAAAAGTTCAGTGAGGTAATTAATTAATATATCTGGATTAATATTTTATTATAAACACAAGACCGAACTACAACATCATTATTCATGAATATAACTAAATTGTGGCCTCCAGATCCCTTCAGGTGCTACGTGGAAAGACATTATAATTTATTAAAGGAATAGTTGGTAGATATAAATCAGTCTTTTTAAGCCTAAAAATCAGCTCTGTAAGCACTAAATATCAATCTAAACTTCTACCTTATGTATTCTTTCCATGAAATTTTTCTCACACTGTAAAATAATGACCTATTTGTTGTTTCTTCATAAAAGAAGAAGAGAGTTTGTAAGGGTTTTTTTTTTCTTTTCGCATACATTGTGAGCTAGCTGTGCTTTACGGCTATCTAAACCCGAATTTCAGCGTTGTAATTTATGAGGTTTATAGCTGAACCCTGTTTCGACGGAACATTTATAACAGAATTTAAAATAATTCACTATCGAAGTTTTGGATTCACATACCAGGAGAGGGCCCGGCATGTCCAGTTGGTTGAGGCCCTCGACTCTTAATCTGAGAGTCTCGAGTTCGAATCCCCGTCACACCAAACATGCTCGCCTTTTCAACCATGAGGGCGTTATACCGTGACGGTCAATCCCACTATTCGTTGGTAAAAGAGTAGCCCAAGAGCTGGCGGTGGATGGTGATGAAAAGCTGTTTTCCCTCTAGTCTTACACTGCTAAATTAGGGACGGCTAGCGCAGATAGCCCTCGAGTAGCTTTGCGCGAAATTCAAAAGAAGTAAACCTTTCAAACCCAAGGAGAAACGTTGTCTGGTCGAGGGAACTTATTAATTTTTGTGGTTTCAAATAATTTTATCTTTCAGAACCTAAAATGATATACTTTACACCAATATTTTACCCAAACATTAAGAGTTCAGATTGAAGCATAGAAACTGAAGAAAACATATAATGAAATACGTTTACCATAGAAACTGAAGAAAACATATAATGAAATAAGTTTATCATAAAAACTGAAGATAACATATAATGTAATACGTTTACCATAGAAACTGAACAGAACATGTAATAAGTTTACCATAGAAACTGAACATAACATGCAATAAGTTTACCATAGAAACTGAACAGAACATGTAATCAGTTTACCATAGAAACTGAACAGAACATGTAATAAGTTTACCATAGAAACTGAAAATAACATGCAATAAGTTTACCATAGAAACTGAACTGGTGATACTGGTTTTGGCACCAGTCCTAGCCAATATTTTTATGACACAAGTTGAAACACAAGCAATTAACACAGCATTACATCCACCACTATACTGGTACAGATATGTAGATGACACGATTGCGGGATTCACATCTACAGAACACACACTTAATTTTTTCAATCACATTAACTCTATACAACCCAACATTAACTTCACATGTGAACAGGAAGAAAGCAATCAAATATCATTTCTTAACCTCAAAATTACAAGAACTGACACACAATTCAAAACAGAAATCCACCGAAAAATCACCCATACTGGACTATACATTCCTTGGGACTCAGCACATGAAACAAAACAAAAACTCAACATACTAAGAAACCAAATAAACACAACCATAAAACTATGTTCACCAGATGAAATTAACGATGAATTAGACAAAATAAAACAATACTTCACCAACATCAATAAGTTTCCCCCACAAACCGTAGAAAACATTATAAGCACACACCTACACAGAAAGCAAAATCAACCAACTAAAGTAAATACAGCTCACGAATCAAAAAACCACGAAACCATATACTGCTGTATACCATATATTCCTGACATCAGCAAACAAATAACCAACATTTGGCAAAAATTAGTAACAAAATATGACATTCCAGTTAATACCAAATTTATTCAAAAACCCGGCACAAAACTGAAGTCTATACTATGTAAAAACTACACTGACAAACACCACACCAACATTATTTATAAAATACAATGTGATAACTGCCACAACTTCTATATTGGAGAAACAAGTAGAAAAATGGAAACCAGATTCAAAGAACATAAAAAGTCACCTTCACACGTTTTCGAACACTGCAAGTCAAATAAACACAACATAACCATAGAAAACACTCAAATACTAAATAAAGAAACAAACATAAACAAACGCAAAATTAAAGAAGCCTTACTTATACAACAACATAAACCCAAAATAAACGCCTTTATACTTATATTAATATAATAAAATAAATAAAATTATATATTCAAACATCTAATACCGCCCTCTACATTTCGACACACAGTTACACAACCCCTTTCAAACATGTGGTCAGCTTCCGGTCAGTTACCTCTTTCTTTGTGAACCTGACGATGACCGAAGAAGGTCGAAACGTTGTTCGCTCTTCTATGTAAAATATTTTCTCAACCCAAACGAGCCGTTTTTGCATATAAACATACTGATTATTAATATGATCTCTTAAACTTTTATTAAACCATACTGGCTTATTAATATGATCTCTTAAACTTTTACTAAACCATACTGGTTATTAATATGATCTCATAAACTTTTACTAAACCATACTGGTTGTTAATATGATCTCTTAAACTATTACTAAACCATACTGGTTGTTAATATGATCTCATAAACTATTACTAAACCATACTGGTTTACTCTGCTCCATTGCTTTTGTTTTATGTGGATGATATGTATGTTCAGTGAACATATCAGTTTCTCCCTAATTGTTTTCCACATCTGTTGAAGGTCCCAACTCTTTAGTCCAGTCTACAAAAGCCAGATCATGTTTCATTCCTTCAAAACTGGCTTTCCTGAAATTTGTTATCAGGGAATTATTCTTCGTCATTTCTAAATGTAGTAAAAATTCCAACCTAATGGTACAATGGTCGCGTGCACTTAAATGCTCACCAATCACAACTCTAAAATCATTTAGTTTTACCTCCTACAGTTCTAACATCTAAAAGACATCGATCTTTCTTTCAACAATCAGAAACAATTTATTAACTGTACTGTAAACTGTTTCCTCAGTCTAAAACCTTTCTTCACCACTTTATTTGTACAAGTAAAAGCCTTTAAACGTTGTACCGTGACTCAATGGATTGGCGAACTTTGCTGGAATACAGTGCTATAACACGACTCGCCAGACCAATGGGTTTTCCTGAAATACAGTGCTATACCATTACTCGCCAGACCGATGAGTTTTCCTGGAATTCAGTGCTGTACTATAATTCGCCAGACCGATGTGTCTTCCCGGAATACAGTGCTATACCATGTCTCGCCAGACCGATGGGCTTCCAGGAATATAGTGCTGTACCATAACTCACCAGACTGATGGGTCTTCCCGGAATACAGTGCTATACCATGTCTCGCCAGACCGATGGGCTTCCAGGAATACAGTGCTGTACTATAATTCGCCAGACCGATGTGTCTTCCCGGAATACAGTGCTATACCATGTCTCGCCAGACCGATGGGCTTCCAGGAATACAGTGCTGTACTATAATTCGCCAGACCGATGGGTCTTCCCGGAATACAGTGCTGTACCACAACTCGTCAGACCGATGACCTTTCTTGGTGTTCTGTGCCACAAACTTGATGGTCTAGTGAGTATTTTTCTGGAGGATCCAATATTTTATTTTATTGGTACCGTCACCAGTTTCCTTCACATGTGATAGTCATTGCAAGTCATTTCTTTTTTTTTTTTAGGAAACTAAACTAATCGGCAAAAAAATGGAATTTTTCATAAAAGTCCTCAAGTTACTCATACGCTGTTCTAATAACTTACATCGGAAAATGCTATTATGAAGACTTTCCACTAGTTTTTAAGGTATTATACGTCGTTGTAACAGCATATGGTCAAGAGTACGGAGCAAACTGTTTCATTTCTTCGCTAGTAACAAAGAAGAAAAACGGTACCTTAGTATATTAAGAACTCTTTGTACTAGGACTTTTCACAACGTAAAAATACAATTTTCATTCACCACGAAACTGAAGTCCTTTGAAAATGTTACAATAAGGTGACAACAGCTCTTTGTACCTGGACTTTTAACGAAATTATAACACTTTTTTATTCATTATGAGAACAGCAGCTGTTTACTTAACAATGCCTATATAAACATTGTACTTAACAATGCCTATATAAACATTGTACTTAACAATGCTTATATAAACATTGTACTTAACAATGCCTATATAGATATTGTACTTAACAATGCCTATATAAACATTGTACTTAACAATGCCTATATAAACATTGTACTTAACAATGCCTATATAAACATTGTACTTAACAATGCCTATATAAATATTGGTAAGTACACGCTTCCCATCCAAGACTTCAGTTAGTGTTATACTAGTATTGTTAATTACATGGTTACCCATCCAAGACTTCAGTTAGTGTTATACTAGTGTTGTTAATTACATGGTTACCCATCCAAGACTTCAGTTAGTGTTATACTAGTATTGTTAATTACATGGTTACCCATCCAAGACAGTACACGTGATAAAGGCTTGATTGTTGTTGTTTTGAATTAAGCACAAAGCTACACAATGAGCTATATGTGCTCTGCCCACCACGGGTATCGAAACCCGGTTTTTAGCGTTGTAAGTCCGCAGACATACCGCTGAGCCACTGGGGGGCCATAAAGGCTTGAAA
Source organism: Tachypleus tridentatus (assembly GCF_004210375.1). Classification (NCBI taxonomy): domain Eukaryota; kingdom Metazoa; phylum Arthropoda; class Merostomata; order Xiphosura; family Limulidae; genus Tachypleus; species Tachypleus tridentatus. The sequence goes on from NC_134826.1 coordinate 19,937,218, forward strand.
TATATAAATATCGTCTTAACTTTATCGTCTTAACCATCTTTATAATTACAGCAATGTATCGTATTTCTAGATTTAAAAAAAATCTCTTTAAAATGTCCACTTGGCGATGTTGCGAGTACTTCTATTTTCCCCCCATAAGTATCAGGAATTAACTTCACTACAATTTTAATACTAAGTACAAATAGTGAGAAACTTTGCTAATCCACCCACGCATACCTCTAATTATCATGTAGCAGACGAGGCAGGTATAATCCGTTTGTACCTTCATTATTATATTGATTCTAATCAAATTTCTATTTACGTAAGTTGGTGTACTCTCATATTTCCTCGCAGAGCTTATAGTTGGAAGCCCTTTCTAAAGGTCATATCACTCCAAAACTAAAATTACGTTATACTTATGTCATATTGATCTATAGTCTGAAAGATGCTTGATAATTCTAGATTAATTCAATACGTATAGAAGTAGAGAAGTCGACTAGAAAAAATAAAATTATGCCTTATTCTTTTTTTCTTTTTTTTGTAAAAGCTCTTTACTAGAAAAAATAAAATTATGCCTTATTCTTTTTTTTTCTTTTCCTTTTGTAAAAGCTCTTTACTATTTTATTTAGTTAGATGAGTTAAGGCGTTCGACTCGTAATCTGAGGGTTGCGAGTTCAAATCCACGTCGCACCAAACATCCTCGCCCTTTCAGCCGTGGGGGCGTTATAATGTGACGGTCAATCCCACTATTCGATTGTAAAAAAAGTAGCCTAAAAGTTGGCGGTGGGTGGTGATGACTAACTACCTTCCCTCTAGTCTTACACTGCTAAATTAGGGACGGTTAGCGCAGATAGCCCTCGTGTAGCTATTCACGAAATTCAAAAAACAAACAAACTATTTTATTTTGTAGTTACCACTCTAAGGGGCTTACGACGCTAGAAACCGGGTTTCGATACATGTTGTTGGCAGAGCACAGATAGCACATTGTGCTGCATTGTGCATAATTACAAATAAATAACTCTTATGCTTGGATTAGAAAATTCATAAATCTAATTTGCTCGTGACAGGAAAAATGTATAATTTTTTTTTCACATCGTCCACTTGTGGCAAAAATGGTGGCGGCTGGTACTTCGTTTTTACCTTACACAGATATAATATCAAAACAAAACCAGCACGTGACAAGAATCCCAAAAGATTACTTTCTTAAACACCAGACACAATCAGAGCTAGAAGTGTAATTGAGTTGCCAGCTACTGTTTATATCAGAATGGTTAAGTTTCACGAGCTTTCAAATTTGGGAAAGTAATACATGCATGCTGGATACTGAAAATATTACGATACGGCATTCATACTCCCACCAACTTTTAATAAACATCTCTCAAAACTGTAACGAAAGAAAAATATTGGTATATTCGATATCATATCCTTTTTTTTCAAAACTGGATAACATAAGATGTCGGTTTTTTTATTTTTCATGTTGATTTGTTCATCGTGTGTTTTCTCAGGAGTTCGAGATATGATTACGAATCCAAACAACGGTTTTGATATTTTCTACGTTGCTGTTTTATTTTGAAAGGATCGTGCTATAAAATGATCAGTTTGATTTATTTTGCATCTCGTACAGAAATACTCGAGGATCATCTGTGCTAACCGTCCCTAATTTAGCAGAGATAGATAAGAGGGAAGGCAGCCATTCAACATCACCCACCGCAAATTCTTGGACTACTGTTCAATTTGGGATTTGGTTGTCACGTTATAATGCCCCCTACAGTTGAACGGGAGAACATATTCGTGGAGAATTCGTTTTTTGTTTAATTTCGTGCAAAGCTACACGAGCGCTATCTGTGCTAGCCGTCCTTAATTTAACAGTGTAAGACTAGAAGGAAGTCAGCTAGTAATCACCACCAACCGCCAATTCTTAGGCGACTCTTTTATCAACAAATAGTGGGATTGACTGTCCCATTATAGTGTCGCCACGGTTGAAAAAGCAAGCATGTTTGGTGTGACAGGGATTCGAACCAGCGACCTTCAGATTACGAGTCAAGTGCTCTAACCACCTGACCATGCTGGGCCTCGTGGAGAATTACCTCAAGCATTAGGTCTTATTGAGCCAAAATGTTCAAAATTTGAAGCGTCTTTCTTACGAAACAGTTTTTCGAAGCTTATCAGTGTTTATTAATGTCTTTGCCTCCTGTTACCTCTGCTTTATTTATGACAAAGCTATAAACAACCTGAAGCTGTCCATAATACTTAAATGGTCAGAGAAAAGGCAAAAGTCTGGTAGCACGGACCGCCAACTTTTGGGTTGCTCTTTTAGCAATAAATAGTGGGATTGGGCGCCACATTATAACAACCCCACGGCTGAAAGAGCGAGTATTTTTGGTGCGGCGCACTCTCTAACTACCATGCCATTCGTAACTATTTATATTTGAGATTCTGGAAATGGTATGTCCTCTCTGGAACGTATTTTTTTCTAAGCTATAATCCTTAACTAAATCATGAACATGAAAATAAATACATATAACCCCCTGGTGGTACAGCGGTGTGTCCGCAGACTTATAACAATACAAAGTGTATTTTGGCCCAGTGGCTAGGTTGTTTGACTCGTAATCAGAGGGTCACGGGTTCGAATCGCCATCACACCAAACATGCTCGACCTTTCGGCCATGGTGGCTTATAATCCCACTATTCGTAGGTGAAAGAGTAGCCCAAGAGTTGGCGGTGGGTAATGACGAACTAGCTGCCTTCCCTCTAGTCTTACACTGCTAAATTAGGGACGGATAGCGCAGATAACCCTCGAGTAGCTTTGCGCAAAATTCAGAAACAAACAAACAAGAACGTTTTTGGTAACATTTTTGTTACCACAAAGAATATTCTACGAGAGCTTACATAAAGTATACCTATGTAAAATGTGCACAAGCTGAGGCATAAAAAACAAGGGGTGCGATATTTGAGCCCGACTATGGAGGGAAAAGGAACTTAAGTGAATATGATAGTTTTGGTGCAGTCGGTCCAGAAGCACGCCAGTTATAAGCGGACGTATACACTAGTTTTTTTTTTTTTATATATACGTAGATGTGTTGTAATGGCACTAAAAGTTTATACGTTCTGGGGTTCAGCGAAGGTGGAAAAGTAGTTCATTATTTCGTGTTTCACTTAAATGTTATTTTTACTTTCTTAACTATACTTTCATTATTGGTTGTTGGTTTTCTTTAAGGGCAAGCTGATTACTAAAACAATCAACTTAAAATTTTGTTTCCCTTTAGGCCAAATATCGCGTTACAAATGTAATATATGTAATATTTTTACTTTATAAGTGTGTAGTTCACTTTTCCCTGATGTTACATTTTTGATATAAGCGAATATCGCTATTACAGATGTAATATATGTACGAGGGCTATCTGCGCTAGCCGTCCCTAATTTAGCAGTGTAAGACTAGAAGGAAGGCAGCTAGTCATCACCACCCGTCGCCAATTCTTGGACTACTTGTTTACCAACGAATAGTGGGATTCACCGATATAACGCCCCCACGGCTGAAAGGGCGAGCATGTTTGGTGTAACGTGGATTCGAACCCGCGACTCTCGGATTGCGAGTAGAGTGCCTTAACCACCTGGCCATGCCGGGCCAGCACTATATAGATGTGTAACACGTGTGAAGAGAAACAGAATTTGAATTTATAGATTTTAAGACGGATTCATATATACTGTATAATCAGTTTGATATACAAATGTTGATTAGACATTTTTATTAAACTTTATTAATGTTTTTTTTTTTCTTATAGCAAAGCCACATCGGGCTATCTGTTGCGTCCATCGAGGGGAATCGAGCCCCTGATCTTAGTGTTGTAAATCCGAAGACTTACCACTTAATTAATACTAACATAATTATGTTATAAATATATATAGTTATATACAGACATATATATATGCTACTGATCCGTTTGATTTTCTAAAGAACAACGACTCCTGCTGGTACAGCGGTATGTCTGTGGCTTTACACTACTAGAAACCGGGTTTCGATGTTTAGCACAAATTACCCTATGTGTAGCTTTGCACTGCAAATAACGGACAACAGTAGCCCTCTAGTGGCTAAGTAATTAGTCTGAAAGCTTATAACGTTAACAACCAACCAACCATACAAACAAAGCAATATTATCAAAATTGAAGCTATTTCGTATTTAAAGCACGAATTTATAATGACCGTTTTTTCAAACAATAAGGATGTATGTACAATTTTTTTTTCATATTACATATTTTCAACAACAAAAAACGGAAACGGAAGTTTTAGTTTAAAAAATAGAAAACTATGATTCGCAATATGCAGTTTCTAACTGTTTTGTCACTGCTCATCTGACAGAGCCAGATGTGGATAAAAATCTATAGTATCAATATAAGTATCCAATTTGACATTTGAGCCGAAATCGGCCACTAGCTTATGTGCTGGATTGTGGATCTGAGATTCTGTAGTTCTCGCCCTTTGTAAAAGAGACTTTTAAATCCCACAGAACAGAGTAGTTCAAAACTTGTCAACTGGTGGCGTTGTTTAACTGTCTTTCCTCTTGTCTATCATTTCAATATTAAGGACATCTAGTAGAGATAGTTTTGCTCGAGTAGTTGAAACAAATCATTTGTTAGGAGTACCATCTTTTAGTTTTTAGCCAAAGAGGGAGCTTTAGTCAAATAATTTTGAGATTGCTTTTGGAATGCAATCTATTTATACGAATCATCAAAATAGTGTTGTTTCCTTTTTTATACATTTTATTTTCCGTTTGTGGAGAGATTTCCATATTACAAACTAAAAGTTGAAATATATCTGTAAAAACTGCTGGTATGGGTTGAAAAAAATTTTTATGTAAAGAAGCGAACAACGTTTCGGTCATCGTCATCGTTGTTCGCTCCTCAACCCACACCAGCCGTTTTTACATATATATATTTCTCTTCAAGTGGGTTTTCTCGTCATCACGATTTATTATAAAAGTTGAAATGTTTCCTTGTCCAATAAACATTTCAGTACTTTATGTAACGATTCATTTTTATCTTTAATTACTTCATAGTATTTAACATTAAAACAACACCCCAAAACTTTAATAATACTTAGCAATTACAATGATAGCAGTTCAGCAACATATATTTTATTTGCACTACTCGCTAATCGCGCCATCTATCCCCGGGAAACAAAAGTCATCATTACTATAGAAGTGTGTAAAAACATTCAAGATGCTAAGTGGAATCAACAAACCATATCTGATCACGAGACCTTCGTTCGTTCAGAATGATAGACATCTGGAGGATAACCATCGTGTTTATGCTAAAATAACATAGTGTTAACCATCGTGTCTATGGTAACGACTGAAAATTTGAGAAAGTGAAAGATATCCACGAATAACAGACCATAAAATATCCGGAAGACAAAAGAAATGAATCTCTAAGTTGACATATCCTTACTGCTAACGTTACTTTATGAAGGCCCAACTAAACAAAAAACGACAAAATTTAGAGCAAAGCTTTTACCTGTAGATGGCGGGTCATATGCAGATTCAAGTTACAATTTATTTTTATTTTTCAAATTTGGAGCAAAGCAACACGAGGACCCCCTGCGCTAGCCGTCCCTAATTTAGCAGTGTAAGACTAGAGGGAAGGCAGCTAGTCATCACCACCCACCGCCAACTCTTGGGCTACTCTTTTACCAACGAATAGTGGGATTGACCGTCAAATTATAACGCCCCCACGGCTGGGAGGGCGAGCATGCTTGGTGCGACGGGGAGTCGAACGCCTTAACCCACCTGGCTATACCGGGCTGCAATATTAACTAATCGACGCCTTATTCTCAGAAAGAACAAATTTTCAAACAATAAGTAGAGTTAAGGCTCAAACAATGATTTTTCAACCTCATAAATCAACTATTTTTCTTTTGTTTTTCACATCTTAATTAAACCCTCCAAGAGCAAATTTAAAAAAAACAATAATTTAAGACATTGCTATTTACGGCTACATATTACGGATTGTTAATAAGGTTTTAAAATCGTGCAAGTTATTTTATTGACTCACTCGCACTACGTCACTTACGTCTTTTTTACTCTTGTCACATTTTTCTGGATAATTCCATCCGTTCCAGAATATACTACGTTCACACACGACGTTACACAATGGATTATCTGTGCTCTGCCCACCACAGGTATCGAAACCCGGTTTTCAGAGGTGTGAGCCCACAGACCTGCCGCTGTGCCACTGGGGGCGTTGTTGTTTGGAAGAATATCTAAAGCTTTTGTAAAGTATGAATACGGTCATTAATAAACATTATCAACCTAATATGCTTTCGCATGTCCTGCAACTGACTTATTTTGTATCTTCCTTTACTTATATAAACAGACAAAACGTTTACAATGACTGGTGGATTGTTATCATCTCGTGTTTAACCATTACAACGGACATCGTGTCGTTCTAAAAGTACATGATAGGCTTTGACCCTCATTATTTTCTCTGTGATTGTGTTAAAAGTTCTTGTCAATGTTTAGTGTTTTCATCAGAACTGGCAGGTTTATTATCCAAACCTTAGACAAGAGAAGAAATAAGTCATTTTGTGTTTGTAATGAAACGTATGAAATATGTCTTACTTTGTAGTGAAGGCAGACAGGAACAAATCATTGTTGTATTTAAATATAGCTCCATAATGATACTGTTTGAAAAATGAAGACTCGTATATTTTTTAATTAAGAGCTTATAGAAATAAGAATACTAGAAAATGTAGGCTTGCATATTCTTATGTTTGTTAGAGACATAGGTGCCTTACCTATAAATCATGAATCAGATTTTTCTTAAAATTTCCTACTCATGCTGATCCCCCACCAGTCCAATGACTTATGGGTAAACTTGAAGACTTGTATCGTTAAAAATCAACGTTCTATCCAAATAGTGGTCACTGATAATTTGTTTGTGCTTAGAAACAAACATAAGATATATTTTTCAATACGTTTCATACAAAGCCACACGAGGGCTCAAGGAATAGTGTCGCGCAAAGCTACACGAGGGCTATCTGCGCTAGCCGTCCCTGATTTGGCAGTGTAAGACTAGAGGGAAGGCAGCAAGTCATCATTATCCACCGCCAACTCTTGGGCTACTCTTTTACCAACGAATAGTGGAATTGACCTTCACATTATAACACCCTCACGACTGAAAGGGCGAGTATGTTTGATGTGACGGGGATTCGAACCTGCGACCCTCAGATTACGAGTGGAGTGTCTTAACTACCTGGCCATGCCTGGCTACGAATCGACCGAGTCGCAATTCTTATGGCGCCACGTACGCTCCAACCCCAGGGCGCGACCGCATTTACGAGTTTAATTCGGCTATCTCACGAATTTCATCACAGGTATAGAGACCACAACAGTGACAAGGCGTGAATTTCTAAAATCAGTGAAATTAACAAGTCAATCATTTAGAAAAATAAACGCTTTCTACAAAGAAAAAACTTTCTCTATGTGCATAATTATTAAAAACAACAACTACTTCCTGTAAGATCAAGTACTCTATTAAATTAAATGTTACCACATAACTAATGGACAAATTGTAAAGGTACGCTAAAAAAACGAAATCGGCTGGGTGTGGCAAATAGTGGTTATCGTGTCCAGACTGTGAGTCGAAGCGCTAAATGTTTCTAGGCTTATTGCCATATAAACGTCCATTGCACTTTGGGACCATGGGGACACTCTGTTGGTGACGGGCAAATCTGATTATATTGTCATTAAAAACTAGTTCAAGAACTGATGATAGCTTCAGCTGCATTATATAACTGTAGTCTATATCTTCAAAACTATAGACGAGTGTTCTGAGACGGTCTTTTGTATGCAGCTTTGCGAGAAAACTCCGAAACAAATAAATAGTAACACATGGTTTCGCGGATGATCTTGTGATATATTAACTTTGGACTTCATTGTTATAAGCTGCAGATCTATAATATCTAATTTACTGGTAGAGTAGCAGTGCAAACATGGCTCAGACAGTCAGTTCTATGCGTCAGCTGGTGTGAACTCCCAGAGCGTAGATAATTACATATTATCGCAATAGACATTGTTAATATCACTGATTGGAAATCGCAAGAGAAAATGTATTGAGATCTATTATGAACAGTATTCACGGACCGTTCTATTTAGTCCAATCAGTTCAGAATTCAAAAACAGAAGCCCATTATATATGCAGAAGGTTTCACAGTTTATTGGATTTGCTAATAAAGTTCGTTCACAAATGTGTGTGGCAACCAATCGTTGATGAAAACCTCGAATAATAAACTGAAAATTATTTCAGAAAATATGAATGGCGATGATTTTTTTTAAATGTGCCTCTGTGTAAAGGGAAGTTTTGGAAAAACAAATCACAGAAATTAATTTAAAACTGGCCACAATGTGGCCGATCATGGTCCAGTGATTAATGTATCGAGCTGAGGATAAAATGGTCCGGAATTCGAGACACGCTGACACTGTTCACCTCCATACTTTCAGCGAGTGTAAGCTTTATAGTGACATATTATTCCATTATTCAGGCGGCGGGTGCTGCTGTGTTCCTTTCCTCTAGTCAGTAAATCAAAAGTAAGGGCGGCTTTACCTGAACTTGTGCACAAAGTGCTGCTCAGGTTCAAACCATTCCAGTTAACTTATAATGTTCATCAGTTTGTTTTTGAACATAACGTTACTTGGTAACAAGAGCTGACAAAGGTGGCTCCACTGTAGGCAAAGGTAAATCAACACCTTATTAAATGGTTTGGTTTGTTTTGAATTCCGCGCAAAGCTACTCGAGAACTGTCTGCGCTAGCCGTCCCTAATTTAGCAGTGTAAGACCAGAGGGAAGTCAGCTAGTCATCAACACCCATCGCCAACTCTTGGGCTACTCTTTTACCAACGAATAGGAGGACTGACCGTCACATTATAACCCACCACGGCTGAAAGGGCGAGCATGTTTGGCGCCTTATTAAATGACGGATCACACGCCGTATTGCAAAGTTATCCCACCAACTAAGTTTTTCGAACATTAAAATATGAACAAAAGGTTGTTCTATCCTCGTTACTGAAAAAAAAAATCCCTTATTTCTACACGTTATAATCGATCTCCCAGTTAAAATGAAACAGATCACAAATAATTTGGGTTGAAGTTTTCCTACAGTAAAAAAAAAATTGTTTTGAAGCTATATAAATTATCAGAGCATATAAACCCTCACTAAACCGTGATAATGACCCTAGGAATAATAGACGTATTTGGCACGGTCAATTCACCGTTCAGTGAAACACCACAGGAAACTGAACAAACTATAAGCAGTCTGAAAGTAGAGAACTGGTTTCGACACATTCTTGTGTCCCTTTCAATCTCACGTCGATTTCAGTCAGGAAAAACTGGTCAACAAACGCCCTCGTGACCCTTGATCTCGAAATTCCCTTAAGGCCACAGAAATGTCAGGAAGTTATTGTGACCTTGGTAGTTGTTGAACTTGGCAGACTTTTGATTAAGTAATTTTCATGATTCTTCTTTCATGTAGTTATCTGTTTTGTATACAGTTATTGGTGATTTATAGTTATCTGTTTTGTATACAATTATTGGTGATTCCCAATCAGTTTGATGGCCAGAATTTCTCACACGAATAAAAATGGAATTGGTTTGGTTTCGTTCTTCGCTAGAATAGCGGTAAGTCTACGGATTTACAATACTAAAATCAAGAGTTCGATTCACCTCGGTGAACAGAGCAGATAGCCCGATGTGGCTTTGCTATAAGAAAAATACACACACACAAAGGTTTTTTTTCCATATCTTATGTTTTTTATTGTTGTTGTTTTTAACTCTCATGTCAACAGTCTTTCCAGTTTCACCTACACAACAGGACTAGCATGGTGTAATATAAACACCTTGTGTTCTCTCATGTCTTTTCGTTTTTCAAATAAGTTTCTTTAAATAGTATCAGGATATTTACATACGATTCTAAAGCTATTATTCCTTATTATTATTTTATCAAGGTTCACAGGCTTTGTTGTTGTTTTTGAATTAAGCACAAAGCTACACAAAGGGCTATCTGTGCTGTGCCCACCACGGGTATCGAAACCCGGATTTTAGCGCTGTAAATCCGCAGACATACAGCTGAGCACAGGGTTTGTGTTGTAGTAAATAAAAGGAGGATTCACATTGTCTTTGGTTGATCTTTATCGTCGTAGAATACGATTTTGTTTCTTTAAGATGACAATTTGTAAAAAAAAAAAACGTGGTGGAAAATGTCTTTTGAAAATAGAGAATGTATTTTTAATTTATTGTTTAATCGTTGTAGGGTGGAATATTTTATGCATTCTAATAAAAAAATGAAAAAATGCTGGTTGTTTCGACCTGTTTATGGTCACACAAAAATAAATGAACATAACTTAAATAATATGTCGGTTTACGGTAACGTCCGAGAAAGAAAGTTGGTTATCCCTTTAACCATTGAACCTTAAATTTGATAATTTGGTGAAATTGGTTTTGGTTATTGAAAACACTTTTAAAATCATTTACTTTGTTTGGCTACACATAAAATATATTAACATATCAGAACCATGGAATTATGAAAAGGTTAATATTTATGGAAGGAACCAATTCGGTTACAAAACATTCCATGAAAAGGTTACACAGTATTGATGACAGTGGATTTCTCATAAGTATTTCGTATTTTTGTCTAAAATGCTGACTAAGACAGGAAAATACATTGTTCTTAACACAGATTTCGATAAAAGAAATTAAAATGTCAATGTGAACAGACGAAAATGTATTCAGCTCAGGTACTTTTATCGAAATTCTATGGTTTATTTGATTGGCTAATTGGCAAAATAAAACTTTGACGTCAATATTGATCATTTCCCCTTTATTCAGATCAGTGTTGTTTTTTTTTTAAATTTTGTGCGTTAAGTTTACATTGTTATGGATGTTTCACGATGGAAGTTTCCCAACAACTGAGTCCAGATGTTTTGCTTAACTATTTAGGTAACGGGTATGTGACAGAACCTGCGTTACAAATGATTGGCCTCAGGAGAGAGTCTTCTGTGTTTTAGGTAAACTGTACTTGTAAGGTATGAATGGATTAATACGTTTTAACGTCCTTAAAATATCTGGGTTATTAACAATAATTGTTCTCAGGTGGCTCTTAAAGTCAGACACCTTAGGTAAACGATCAAAGCTCAACGTTTCATAAACAAACCCGCCCATAAGAAGTTCTTTCTTTCGTAACTGAGTTGGTTGGTTCTGTCTGGCATTATAATTACAAAGGCGTTTGTTGACCAGTTTTTGTTTTCTTGTCAGAAGAAAACGTGACACTGAAAAGGACGCACGAGTATATCGAAACCGGTTTCTCTAGTTCAATAAAAATTGGGGAATGTTACGTTTTGTCGTTGAAGCTTTATTTACCTACGTACCAGTTAAATAAACCATGAAGTTTCTTTTTTTAAAAAAAGAAGATTACTTGAATTGAAAATATATTTCGTTCCGTTTACTGTGGGTTTACTCTAATTGCTATTTAAGATATTGTATTCTTTTATTATAATGCTTAACCAGACTTGACCTCTACCTATATCCCGTCACCTGTTGACACCATTTCAGTCACCTTCCGTGTAACGATACATCAACCTTGGATCATTTAGTATCAGGCAAGCCATATAAAGAAATTAAAAAACACAAAAATCATAGGCAAGTCCTCTATACTTTAGTCCACATATAAGTTTTAACTACTCTATTAACCAAGCAAGTGACGAAGAGAAAGTCAGGAAATTTCTGACCACCCCTGTATTATTAAACCTAAATAGTTATCAGGAACTGGTGCTAATAATAACTGAAGAAGAAAAAAAACACTCTGTCCAAACATGTATTAAATTCCACCACCAATAAATCTTTCCCTTGTGCTAACAAATCGTTATTTGCCCACCAATTATAACGTATACTGTCATTGTACACGTTGAAGTCCAGCCAGTAGAAGCTTGGAAAACAAGCACTCAGTTTTTGAAAGTACCACCAGTCTTAAAAAGTGTTTCACGTGTAATGATAATACAAATATTTGAGCGGTTCATTTAGTTATAAAGTCAGTTGTGAATTTCAAATTACAATTTAATCTACGGTGTGAAAATATTTACAAATTAATAAATTTATGCATATGAAATTAGTTTGGTACAGTTTTAAATACATTTTTCTTCGTTATTCTTTAATACATAAATTTATATATTTTTTTATTTTTATGTTTGTCTGACTCATTTTAAGTAAATAAACAAAAAATATTTACCGCAACTAAGATAAAACACTGTTGACCTGCTAGTTTTTACATAGTTCACCTGAAACATATTTAAAAGCTTGAAAACATAGGAATCAAGATATTATAAGTTACTTACATATGTAATTGTTTGTTTGTAGTTAAACATGAAAGTATCCAATGGACTAAAAATATATACATTGTATGTGAAAACGGCTGGTTTGGGTTGAGAAAATTTTTTATGTAGAGAGCGAACAACATTTCGACCTTCTTCGGTCATCGTCGGTTCACAAAGAAAGAGGTAATGAATGGACTATTCGTGCTAGGAACCACGAGAATTTAAACATAATTTTTAACGTTATAAGCCTTACCGACTAGCCATCTGACTTGGGGCCCCAGTACTTATTGACCCCCCTCCAGTGGCACAGTGGTATTTTAGCGAACTTATAACCCTAGAATCCGGTTTTTAATACCAGTGGTGGGCAAAGCACAGATAGCCCATTGAGTAGCTTTGTGCTTGACTACAAAAAAAAAAGCTTATGCATTTAAGTACATATTTAACTTATCAAAATCTCAAATAGTTTACCACAATCCAGTTACCAGTAACAAAACATTTTACACTTACTAACCATAAGAAAGTCCTAAAACGGTATTACAAACCACAAAATAAATAAACAAACTCTATTAACCTGACGATGACCGAAGAAGGTCGAAACGTTGTTCGCTCCTCTACATAGTGCTTTCTCTATCCATACCAGCCATTTTAAATATATACTTTTCTTTACAAGTGGGTTTTCTCGTCATCATGGATTAAACTCTATTAACATGTAAGATTTTGTTTTCATAACTTTCTTACTGTATTGGACATAACGTGTATAAATGTATCGATGCATGAGAGTGATACCTGAAATATTATGTGGCGTCCTCTATTGCACGGCATCACAAACACAAATCCATAAAATATTCACGCTTTGGGGATTCAAGATTCAGATTAGGTATGTATTTTTCTTACAGTAAAGCCAAATCGGACTACTTGCTATATTCTTAGAGAGGAATCGAACCTTTGATTCTAACATTATAAATCCGAAGACTTGCCTCTGTTCTATCGGAGAACAAACTGAGACAGAAAAAAATAGGCTACAGTATGAAGAATAACCATTTCTTTATCACAGAACCCATTTTAAATAACACTGCTATCCTCACAACAAGAACACATTTTCGCCACCGAATTTAATATTGTTCAAAACATATGTTTATTTTGTTGAGAATGTTAACTGAATTTGTAGTGCAGGCCACCAAACACGCCTGTAGAAAGTAATAGAATTAGTATTTTTTGATCATAATATCATAAAACAATATTATTAAGCTTATTGTGTTTTTAGAAACTTGCATTATTTGTTTGGTCGCTTAGGTTTGTTTGTTTTCTCCAAAAAGAAAAGTATATGACAATATTTAAATCATATATATTTTTTACTACAATAATACTTCTGTAATATTCAGTACACTCTTCTGAAAACAAACAACAAATTAAAAAACATAAATAAACTGAATAAAATGTAATATTAATACCACAAAGTATAATATTATTTTCTAATGACAAATATAATTCATTACAACTGCGAATTCCCAACAAAATGTGTCTACACCGTAACAAGTATTAGTATTGTTATAAGCTCAATTTTACGGCGTAACTTAAATGTTAGTTATAGAGTAGATGATGTTAAGCTCGAAATGTTTGGTGATGTAAGCCTAATAAGTGTTAAAAATTTGACGTCAGATATTTGATAAAATACTTTGACGGTCAAAGTTTATTTTGTGTACAAAAAATTACTGCTTCGAGTTTGTTGCTGCTATTTTGTTTATCCAAACTTCTAAATTTTTCCTGTAGAGGACTCTAAGGGCTAGAAGGAGCTCGTGATTATAAATATCAGCAAAATTGCAGAGGTAAAATTTGAGGATGTTCGTAGATGTGATTTAGATTGTAACGTGGAGTTTCAATTGTAAGTAAATTCTTCGTGAATTCGTAAAGTATATTTGCGTTTGTGTTATTGCACTTCGTTGATTTGATTATGCTAACATTTATACTTTTAAGTAAAATCTTTGCAAGTTGTTGCTGAACGTTGTCGAAGGAAACTTATTTATACTATTATTAATCCAAATAATAAGATTAGTAACATTAATAGTAGTAACACGCAAAGTTGAAATTCAACGGAAAGTTAGTATAAGTAATTTGTGTTTATACTAATTATAGTATTAATAACAATATTGTTAATGAAATACAACTATCATACACACACACAATCACATACAGTTTCACGGTTTATCATTATTAATGCATACAGGGGGTGGACCAAAGAAAAAGTAATCCATTTGAAAATATTAATTTGTTATATCTTTGGTTAGATAACAGATAGATTTGTGAAACTGTGTGTTTGTAATGCACTCTACGTGATCTGTTCAAACATGATCTTCAATCCTAATTCAAACACTGGGTTTTGTAAGTAATTAAACTTTTCATGATTTTATTTATATATATTATAAAGTGTTGTGCACCTGCTGTAGTTTGTGATTTTTAAAATTAATCAATTTCGTGCGTATTTTATATAGACTTTTTGTATGGACTATTTCCAAGAAGCACTCATATTTTGTAGCATGTTTGAAAAACGAAAATTGTGGTATTGACTACAGTGTATGTAGGATGTGTTATAAATCGGGGAATTTCGTCATGACGAGAAACGCACTTCAAGTAAAAAATATACCTCGGGACAGTTGATATGGGTATTAACACTTTTAACAATATAAACCAGAAAACAATGTTTTGACCTTCTTAGGTCATCTTTAGGTTAATAAAAGAAACAAACAAAAAAAAAAAAGGATGCAAATCAGGAAATTGAGTTACTGATAAAATAGATTGGGTTCATTCCTGTTTTGTATTTTGATTGATAGATGTCAAATGCATAATGCATAGCATATCACTTAATAATTTGTAATTTTGACAAACCTGAAATTTTAAACCCTGAATATTGAGAAAATGGACTCTAATACTGAGTTAATTTTTTTACATTTGTGTAAAATGTCATTTAAATTGTTTTTGGGTTTTATTTTTTTCCAGTGTAAGTGATTGACAGAATTTTATCATTTGGATATTTTATATTTGTAATAATAATAATAAAACATGTAGAGTATTAATATAATTATTTCATTGCTTAGAATCTTGTAAACATAAATGAGTATTAGACATTCACTCTGTTTTAAGTTCTGCTATAACTGTGTAGAACATTGACTACAATACATGTGCTCTGAAAATGTGTAACATATAATGAAGCATTTGGTAAAGAAATTTTATTCAGATATTTGAGGAAGTAAATTTTTGTTCGTTACTAATGTTTGTAAGTTCAAGTGACAGACAGCAGGTTGCCTCTTGTAGGAGTTTGATGCAACCCTTGCATAGAAGAAATGAAACTATTGTTAGTAACTGAATTGTATGTACAAACATTTTGTTGAAAGTTTGTTGTGAGGAAATTGATGCTTAATTGATGCTTATTTGTACATGGAAAGAAATTAAATCACCCATACAGCCATCTCCTGCAGTTGTGTTGGTATGTGTTAGATAATTCAGGAAAAAAAAATTAACTTTCTGTATAGCTGTGCCTGAAATTGTTAAAATTTCATTCAAATATGTAATTTTTTCTTCAGTACATGTGATCATTTGCAGGGCAGTTCATTTGTTAGCTACATTAACATTTAAAAATCATACAGGTTATTTTAAAACTGAAGACTTTATTCATTACATTAGTAATAACAAAATATGAAATGT
This sequence comes from Tachypleus tridentatus, assembly GCF_004210375.1. Classification (NCBI taxonomy): domain Eukaryota; kingdom Metazoa; phylum Arthropoda; class Merostomata; order Xiphosura; family Limulidae; genus Tachypleus; species Tachypleus tridentatus. The sequence goes on from NC_134826.1 coordinate 19,953,252, forward strand.
TTTTGTGATTCATCTGAAGTTTATTAGAGCTAATATTATAGGTGAATGCAGCTAATAAAGCATCTTAACTTCTTGAACAGCTTAAATTTTCTCCCACCATATTTGTATACATTACCATCATTTAACAGTCAAAGAATGCTGTTGCAATTGAGTCATAGGTTTTGTTCAGCTAGCATGTATTGATATTTTGTCTCTCTGCTGGTGCTACATGACTTCCTTTTAATGAAGAAGAAAAAAACATTTAAAGTGATAATGTAGACTTGTTATCTTTCTTGGAATAATGAAAATTTTTCTTTCAGTATTCAAATGTATAAGGTGTTCAATTATTTCAGGTTCAGACACTATCGTACCAACATGCATGTATTAGATCTTGCCAAACATTATGCTTGAAAAATGCAAAGAAAAGCACTGGATATATCCTGGAAAAGTCCTTCAACAATGCATGTAATGCATAAAAGGTTTGATAATTTCTCATGTTTAGCATCCTTAATATGAACTTGTTTGAGTAAGTCTGTAACTGTTATATATGAACAGCTGTGTTGAAACCCAGGTTGTGTTCAACTGTTTATAACATCAGACTAATCGAGCATTACTGTAAATGCTCGGCTAATCTAAGCATTTTAAGATCTGACCTTCTAATATACAAATTATATTCGTCTGGTTCATTGTCAGAAAATGTTTAAACTTTTTATTCTAATTTATTGTTTATGATCTATAGACAACAAAGAATCAGTTGGTTCTTTAAAGCTGTCCTACTACATTCACTTTTTAGAAAAAACAAATGTATACCCACCCTTAATTTTTCAGCAAATCAGATTTATTTTTCCTTTGAAGCTTTTGTAAAATTTTGCATGTGTGGCAACTCATTTTCCCAGTTGGTCACACTGTTAGAAAATAAAACTAACTGGATCTCGTATTTTCCAAATCTTGAGTCCCTTCTATGTTGTTATCTTCAGGATATACCTAGGATGAATCAGAGGACTTGTCTTGTTTATTCTTTGGATTATTGTGTAAAACTCAATAACATTTTTTATTCTTTTCTCAAGTTAAGTACAAATTAAGACCTCTTATCCATAAGATAATCTGAAATGACTATTTGTGTTAGATTTTTATTTATTAGGCTTATGGCTTTGCTTTACCTTCAAGTTTCTATGCATGTATCATTATTTCACACAAATATACTCTATTAGCCTTCTATTTTATAGCAACTTGGATGTAGTAGACATCAAAGGAGAAAGTTTGGCTCCTAAGTCAGCTAGTCATGAAGAATTTATGGTTTCCCAAGACAAAAAGGTACAACTGTATTTAGTTAAATTGTAATGATGATAAAATATATAATCTAAGAACTTGAGGGAAAGCAAAGAAAAATGTCAATATACCAATTGCACTAAGTCAATCATATCCTGTGGTGACGAATTCTTTTGCCCAGTATTAGGGCTTATTGGGCAGGTTGGGTTATGAAAAAGTAGTGGTTGAAGCCATTATATCATTAATATTCTCTATTAAATTAATTGTAATTATTGTCAGTATTATATAAGTCATTTACAGATAATAACACAATTAATTTTATTCACAAGACAAAGTATTCGTTCTTAGTATTGGTAATTTATTTGAATTGACTTGCATTATGAGTTGAAATAACTGAACAAGCAAGCTAAGATAACTTGCTATAGCATAAACTACTATTCTTTGTATCCATTAGTGATTCATTGAATTATGTCTGTCATCTTATGAATTGAACAAAAAAATCTATGTTTCTGGATAAAGTTAGATATTTAGATGTGTCTTAGCTTTTACTCCATTTATTGTTTTAAATTCAGTATTAAAGAAATTAGGGAAACATTAACAGAACAGTTTCTGATGGTAGCAATGTTTTATTTATGTATTTTATGGACTAACTTGTCTCAGAGTTACTTTGTAACAGAATGTTTAGATATTCATGGAGATCATTCTTGAATCATTTTACATAATTATTACTTTCATACATCTGTATGTTATAACAGTTGTGAACATTTGTCAATAGTTATTTATCTTAATAGTAGAGATTGTTTGTAAACTGTTTCTGGTGTTATTTCTTCATAATTTCTTCTAGTTTATTTAAAGGAGAAAAGGACTTGCCATTTTATAAGAAAGTGAAATTATCACAGAAGGAGGTTACTAGAAGAAAATTTAAATATTTACTCTGTGGTATGTTTACTGACAATAAATTATAAACATAATCACTATTGGTTAAGTTTTTTAAAGTTTCATTAATTGAATACATTTGTTTCTGTGGATTAATTAGTTATGCAAATCTTTTTTAGGTGACTAATAAGAACAAGGTTCTTATGTCTCTGACCTCTGGAGCTTTGGCTGGGGCCCTTGCTAAGACTGTAATAGCTCCATTAGATCGTACCAAAATTAACTTTCAAAGTAGGCATTAATCTGTTTTGTTTTTTACAGAATTTACTTTAGATTCATAGGTAGAAAGTAAAAGCAATTTGAAGAATCTCTATCATTCCAGATTAGTATAATAAATAAAGAATTTTAATTCACTTAAATTTTGTTTGTTTCAGGACTCCATATTTCTGTACCCTAAGACTATTTAAACACTGTGGAAGCACTCTGTAATAATAGTGGCAGAATTTCCTGTTATAGATGTATAGAGGTTTCATTTTTTAAGTTTGTTTTTGACACTAAAAAGAGGATTTTCAAGCTCAAATACTTTTTTAGATTTTTAATTCTTTAGGAAACACAACTCAGCAGTAATATGAATTTAGGGCTAAAATTTTTTAATTTTTAGAATAACAAGTTTAAAATCACTGTTTCTTAGTGTGAAATTTATCATATCATGGAGTGCCTGTGAAACCCATGTGGGTGTACTTGAAGCTATCTTTTGGGTGATTCCCATAGAAGCAGATTCCTAAAATTACTGTTCCTTTTAAGGAGAAAATTTGTATTGCTGTTTTAACCACTTATTGATGAGGACTATTTCTAGGTGCTTGTTGATACAAGATGCATTTTCATGGAGTGCAGTTTCATAATGTTGAGGTTGACTTTACATTATAATGGTTTTTTAAGGAACTGTGTTTGTCTCTTCCCCATTGAAACTCACCCACAGTGAGGTAATACCTGATGCTGCAGTAGTTTGTTATGGGCTTCATTTTTGGTCACTGCATTAGTCCTGTTGGTAGCAATGAATGAAACTAAAAAATCTGAGAATTGATTACCCATTCATCTTTAGGAACCCCTATAACTGGTAAGCAACAGGGGTGAGGTTAGGATGTTGCTTGCATCATGCACTTGTTTAGTAAGTTGTGCATCCCTTGTGATTTGCTAATCACATTTATGCTCCTATGAATTTGAGACCCAAAATCCATGAAAGTTGAAGACTGATGAAAATTTCAGATCTGATAAGTCTCTCCATTGGAGGATACTGTCTCTATCTTTTGCATGTGGGCCTAACTCTTATGCAGGGTTACATTCAAAATGTTGTTAAACAATTTTATTATCAATGTGTTTTAATAAATTTGAACATTGTATTCGATTTTTAACTTCTTAATTTAAAGTATTTGTTTAAAAATGTTTGTTTTGATGTTACGTTACTCATCTAATCTTTGATCTCTTGATGAGGATTTTCTCACATCAAAAATAGTGCTGCAGTTTCCAACCTATTAGAAACACAATCCATGTATCACTACAAGTAAAAATCTAAAGAAACAAATTGGATTTATACAGAATTAACAAGAATTATAAAAAACAAAAGTCAGTTTTTATAGTAAAATGTTAAACTTAATGCAAGGTATGATAAAAGAAAAGTGAAAATTAGTTTCCAGTTGTGATATAAAGAATGTTAAAAATGATTTTCTTAGTTTTTAACATTTGAAGCAATAACTTACTCCAACTTATTCTTCAGATTGTGTTAAGGTGAAAAACGTAGGTATTTAAGTTTTTTAATTACAGAAAAAAACACTTTGAAATTGGTAAAGAAAGTCTTAACTGAATTTGTGAGAAAAGGGAAGTTAAAAAAAAACTGAATTTGTAAACTATCTGTTTTAAATACACTTATACTTTTCCAGTTCACAACAAGAAGTTTTCGTTTCGGGAAGCTGTATGCTTTCTGATACAAAGCTATCGTGACCGTGGAATCTTGGTATGGTGGCGAGGAAACTCTGCGACTATGGCCCGTGTCGTACCTTATGCCTCTATTCAGTACGCAGCGCACGAACAGTGGAAACAAGCTTTACATGTGGACACTCTTGCAGAGAAGTATTATTTCTTATTTGTAATGGTAATATTTAGAAGTTTCAGATTTATTAAGAGGCTTGGAAAAGTTTTCTATGGTTAATCTGTTTGAGTTCCAGTTTTAAAAACTGTATTGAAGACTAAAATTGAAACAACAACAAAATAGAGCTGTGAATTTTTAAAAGCATCACTTACAATATCATAAGACTAATTCATTGTAAGTGTTACCACAGTAATTTTTACCTGATAACTTAATCCTGCTGGGCTTTGTATTGTAGGGATATATAAAATATTTTTTTTGCAACAGTTAGAAGCTTCTGTATTAATTTTTATTTTTATAAATTCTTGTTAAGGTGTAGTGCATCTTGTAATTTAGAATTCCTGTAGTGGAATTGAAGCTAATGATACTGTAACATTGTAAAATTCAAACATGAGAAAGTAAAGTAATATAAACATTTATCTTGATAGATTCCTTTAGTTGATCTTGTAGCTTGCAGTGACATTTATAAAGTTACGTACAGGGTGATGCAAAAGATGTACACCACCATGGTCTTTGACTTTTTTCTAATATGTGTTTGTGCTTTATTGTTCTATTCCATTAATGGTTAGGATATTGTTGATGAAGCTGTAGCAAGGGGAGTCCAGGCAGTGTTACATTTTTTTCTTGGAAGTTTTTAGATGAAAATGTTTAGGTAAAATTGTAATTGAAACTTTATCTTTTAAGATTAATAAAATATTATCAAACATTTTCAACTGCCAAAACACTAAGATCAAATGGTTTTGTGTGATGTAATTACTGTTTGTTTCACCAAATGCATTGCTTCACTTCCTTGCTTGTTTTATTTCTTCAACCATAAAGTACAAAAATGAAGCTCGATAATATGTACCACGAGAAACTAAAATCACTATTTCCATTTACGTGTTTGTACTAAATGGGCAATTATTTTGAGATGGAATAAAAATGTGGGTTAATTGTGGCACAGCTGCTTGCTGTATGGTTTTCCTATATGAACTAGACCTTGTATTACAGTTGACTTAGTAAAGTGAGTGAGGGTAGAGAGTAAGATATTATTGGGATTACTGTCGACAATCTTATTTACAGTTGAGGTAAGGTTCCCAACTGAAGAAATGATGCTTTCTAATTTGTGCAAGTAGAACTGTAAAAACTTGTGTTCAGTCAACCATACATGCTGTTTTAGTTTGGTTCTAAGTACATAAGTTGTTGTGTTTGGAAGTTAATAACCTTTATTGTACTTGTGTTTTTTTAGTGAATAATGTGTATTTGGTTTTGGAATAATAAAAAAAAATCCATATTCTAACTTTCAGAAAAGCTCATCCTAGCAAGTCATTCTTGGCAGGGTCATTGGCAGGAGTAACATCCAGTACGTGTACCTACCCTTTAGACTTGGCACGAGCCAGAATGGCTGTAACACACAAAGAGAGGTAAGCTGAACCATTGTTTAGTTACTTGTAATTTAAAAAGGACTTTTAAGTTGTGTGCTTAAAACACTAAATTATGATATAAACATTTTTAATTAGTTTTATTTATGCTAAGTATTTACTTGGAGCATAACATAGATTTGAGGATAGAAAGTGAAGGATATACTACCATTGTAAGTGGCCCATAGTTGCTTACCACTAATAATTACACTATGTAACACAAATTTTGTTCCTGGATAGTATGTGTTATTTCTTAATTGCTTATGTTGTAAAAGTACAGAAAATGGCCATTATTCCCTTCAAATTTTGCTTTTGTGAACTGGATAATGAAATTTAGAAATTAATATATTTTTTATGTAAAAATGAACAAATTTGTACATTTTCATTTACATAAGGTCTGAATAAAACAACGTATGAATCAACATTTACATGTATTTATACTAAAGTTATTCAAAAATGTTTAGAAGTGAGTAGTTTTTCGAGATTTGCGACTGTAATGTAAATCACTTTCACGTATCAGCCCCAAATCTAGTTTCCCATCGTGTTTTTGTTACATGCTCCAGGTCACAAGAGCAAAGTTTGAAGAGAAAAATAGGTCTTTTCCATTTACGTTAGGCATAAGTAATTGGGAAATAACACTCTGTCCAGGAACAAAAGTAGTGTCGTCAGTTCCAGTTAATACAGCTGGTCTTGTTGTGACTGGTTCTTTCTTGTTGGTTACTGTGACTGGTTCTTTGACATCTTTTAATTTTGTAAAGCTTATGTTTGAACTGTAGTTTCCACTCTCTAGAGTGTGGTTTCATTATTCTTCCCACTTCAAGATTTATACTAAAGAAAGTTTTACCTTAGAATCAAACTGATTTGTTTGATACTACTTAGAAGTCTGTGTGACCTGAGGTTTAGGAAGAGATGCACACAAACACTGAATCTCACGTAATATTAAAAAATAAAAATTCAGTAGTTGCATGTTTAGCTATGTGTATAGATAAGACACTAAACATCTGGTTATGAATGTAGCTAAGTCACCATAGTAACCAATAGTTCTGATTCATTCCTCTTTAATATCATTGTATGTTCTCGGAGAGAGTTCCTTTATGCAAAGATGGACAGGGATTTGTTTTGTACATTTTCAGGTCAGAAGGTGCACCGAAGACATAACCTTCCTGTTTTGTTGAAATGACCAATAGTAACATGGGTAGTGCCCACACACAAATAGGTGTAGACCTAATTTTGTATGTGAGAGCTAAGCTCCCCAACTTTGACAGCTACAGTGAATTATATTTAGGTATTACTAAGTAAGTCTAGCAGGTAGTGTCCACTGAATCTCTTTTCACTTGTTTGTTTGATTGAATACCTATTTTACCAAAGAAGGTCGAAACGTTGTTTGCTCCTCTACATGGTACTTTCTCTATCCATACCAGATGTTTTTATATTTTTCTGTACAAGTGGATTTTCTTGTCATCACAGATTTATATTTTTTGTTTGACTTTATTATATGTAGATGAAGAGACAGTCTGGACAGTTTTGGTATTACTTTGCCATTTATTTGCATTCTATTGTCTAGATATACAAGCCTGATGCAAGTTTTTGTGAAGATTTGGAGAGAAGAAGGGCCAATGGCATTGTACAGAGGTTACTCTCCAACAGTTCTTGGTGTAATACCTTATGCTGGCACAAGTTTTTTTACATATGAAACATTAAAGAGGCTACACTTTGGTAAGATAAATCCTTCAGTAATCAATTATACTACATTAGTTTAACTTTCTGTTTGGAGTAGGTCAATGCAATTGACTTTTTAATCGCTAAATAACCATCAGTTTTCGTACCATAACTTTTAATATTTGTGTATTCACGAAATTTGGCACTTTTAAAAACATTACAAGTCTTTGAACACGTTTTTATTTTTATTGATAAAGGTTTGCTTGTGGATACATGGAGTCAGTGTCAGCTGCTTCAAGTGCAAAATGATTTTAGTGTTATGATTAAAAATGTTTTTCTTCATCTGATACATTAAGTTTCATTGTGTGACCTACAAAACCTCCTAAATAAATATTGGGCATATAGGATCTGGAACCCTTTCACTACTACTGACATTTGTCAGTATTCCCACCCCTGTTACATTGCAGCCGAGACAAATGTTTCCCATTGTCATTCAGAATTGTCGCACATAATGCATGAGAGTAAGTGATTTGTAGAATTTTTATTGAACTTGAAGCTCACGTTACGTTACTGAATGACGTAATGCTTGACATTCTTATATGCATACATTGTGAAAATTTTTCATTCTTCACTGTCGTACCTTATTTACCTCTAGTTTCTAAATTTTACATTTTACTTTTATAATAATAGATATACATGGAAAAGCAAAAAATATGGTACTTGTATTTCACCTACTGTTGCTGCTTACTGTCTTTTGATAATGATTATTGTAGTATACTAAATTTTTGTATTCTTTAAATAAAATGTCATTTAATTGGCTCTCAAACTAAAACATGAGGGGCTTAACCTAAATCCCATAGCTGCTTGATCCAAACCCCATGAAAAGTTTTTAAACCAAAGAATAAACTTAACATTCTGTACTGAAACCAACAGTATTATGTTGTTTAATAATTAAAACTTTGCTTTTCTATTGGTTATAAACAATGTAGTATGGAAGATCAGAGAAACTTGGCAGTTATTTGTTAGACAGGATGTGATAAATTGATCTGATGTAGTTCTTGGTTTGACAATGTAGTATATTGGTTATGAACCTAAGCAAATTATGAACAATTAGTATATTGGTTATGAACTATGAACAATTAGTAATTTGCCTTAGTGATATCTGTAGACAGGATTATAATCTGAGTAATTTATGCAAATTAGATTCCGAAAATTAGAATTTGCCTTAGTGATATCTGTATTATAATTAGTAATTTGTTAGATTCCATACTTCTGAGGGGGTGTGTTCAATAATTTAGAGAAGGGGGATCTAGGCAACAGATGTTACAATTCTCAAACAAGGGGAGATTGAGGATTTTTAAAAATATTTTCTTGTAAATTTAAGAACTTGTATTAAAACTAGATGTATTAACTACATTTTGATACCAACTTTTATTTGTATACATTGATAAGTTTTGTTCAGTTTCAATTAAAATATAATTAAAGGTCATGACACACACTTTGACCAACCCATTGTGACTGTTAACTGCATACAAATGAATTGGGTAATTATTTGAGAATTTTTTTTCCCAGTATCACAACATAAACTAGTACTGATACTCGTGTTAATAAAGATGTCCTATCAAGGATGTTACAAGTAGGAAAATGTCTTTAAATGTACAATTACCAATGACAGCTCGTTAACTTTCAGAGGTGAATTTTTCTGTAGTATTTATGCACCATATTATTTGTGAATCCATAAATGTTAGATACCCTAATTACATTAATATCACACAAAAGAAATTTAAACAAATGTATTATTAATATTAAAATCTAATTATTGCTGGGTTTTTGCATATACTTTACAGACAAGTGGTTTCTTTTGATTAAATTTGCCAACCCTACTTAGTATTGTTAATTGGCAATAGCAGAATAATCCCATCAGTAGCAAATCCTTTTGAAATGGATGATAACCTGAGAATTGAAATTATTCAATAAATAAAGCAATCCTGTTTTGTGGTTTCTCTGATAAACGTTTTTTTCTAACATACGTAGTACATCTTGCTACATCTGTATTAAGATGTGCTATCAATAGTTTACTGACCTTTGATTTTATTGAATATGTTATGATTGATATTAAATATTGTTTCAAACATCAGTTTATTAACTAAGTGGACAAAACCTAATTAGGGTAATATACTGTAACACCTAAAGAAACTAAAATATCTTTAGTGATTTTGAAATGTCCCTAAAACATTGTTATGGCTATCATTGATTTCTGCTTAATTTTGGTTTAATTTTTAGATAGTATATTTAGAGATGTTAAACTAGTTTTATACCATAAGTAAGTAGAAGTGAGAAATTTTAAAATAACTTTTTATAAAAACGTGTAAATTATTGCTATAATTATTATTATTAGGTTGTTTTCTTGAAAGTATATTGTACTTTTTATTTTAAAGATTTTTGGGTAGATTTAATAATTCAAAATTTGCCAAAATTGCATTATGTTGTGATTGTTGTTTCTATAGAAATTTAGGTAGTTGACATAGTTTTGAGAATTTTAATAGACTTTTGAAAGAAAAGATGACCTTAGTATAGAAGCCATAAACCATGTTTCCTTTTTGTACAGAAAATTGAATTTCATTAAAACTTTCAAACTTGTTCTTGGATTATATTTAATTTGACCATTATTATACTTTCAGTGCTAGTTGTTTTTGTTTTGACCTTTAGCTAATGAAGTTTTTATTACCCCTTATAATCAGATTACAAGCCAAAATGGATTTTGGTACAAGGAAAAGTTGTAATGTCTGATTGTAAGTGCAGTGTTGGTCTGGACAACTGATGCTTGTCTGGAGAGTGAAGGGAAACAATTATTAGAAAAAACAAGACCAGTTTTTAAGAGACTTGTATTTATTCTGTTTGTGTAATATGGTTAATCTGATCTGCAAACCTGAATATCAGACATTTTAAAAGCTTTATCACACTGTTTAGGATAACCCATGGGGTTATTCTTATCTAAAATATTAGTGTCTGTACTCTTTAATAAAGTCAGTATTTATGGGATTGGAACCCAAAATCTGAAATAAATACCTCTAATGGAGATTTTGTTGTAAAAGTACTGTTTGTGAAGATTGCAAGTATTGTTGTAGAAGTACTGTTTGTGAAGATTGTGAGTATTGTTGTAAAAGTACTGTTTGTGAAGATTGTGAGTATTGTTGTAAAAGTACTGTTTGTGAAGATTGTGAGTATTGTTGTAAAAGTACTGTTTGTGAAGATTGTGAGTATTGTTGTAAAAGTACTGTTTGTGAAGGTTGTGAGTATTGTTGTAAAAGTACTGTTTGTGAAGATTGTGAGTATTGTTGTAAAGTACTGTTTGTGAAGATTGTGAGTATTGTTGTAAAAGTACTGTTTGTGAAGATTGTGAGTATTGTTGTAGAAGTACTGTTTGTGAAGATTGTGAGTATTGTTGTAAAAGTACTGTTTGTGAAGATTGTGAGTATTGTTGTAAAAGTACTGTTTGTGAAGATTGTGAGTATTGTTGTAAAAGTACTGTTTGTGAAGGTTGTGAGTATTGTTGTAAAAGTACTGTTTGTGAAGATTGTGAGTATTGTTGTAAAAGCACTGTTTGTGAAGATTGTGAGTATTGTTGTAAAAGTACTGTTTGTGAAGATTGTGAGTATTGTTGTAAAGCACTGTTTGTGAAGATTGTGAGTATTGTTGTAAAAGTACTGTTTGTGAAGATTGTGAGTATTGTTGTAAAAGTACTGTTTGTGAAGATTACTGTTTTGTGAAGATTGTGAGTATTGTTGTAAAAGTACTGTTTGTGAAGATTGTGAGTATTGTTGTAAAAGTACTGTTTGTGAAGATTGTGAGTATTGTTGTAAAAGTACTGTTTGTGAAGGTTGTGAGTATTGTTGTAAAAGTACTGTTTGTGAAGGTTGTGAGTATTGTTGTAAAGTACTGTTTGTGAAGATTGTGAGTATTGTTGTAAAAGCACACTGTTTGTGAAGATTGTGAGTATTGTTGTAAAAGTACAGTGTTTGTGAAGGTTGTGAGTATTGTTGTAAAAGTACAGTGTTTGTGAAGGTTGTGAGTATTGTTGTAAAAGTACAGTGTTTGTGAAGATTGTGAGTATTGTTGTAAAAGTACACTGTTTGTGAAGGTTGTGAGTATTGTTGTAAAAGTACAGTGTTTGTGAAGGTTGTGAGTATTGTTGTAAAAGTACACTGTTTGTGAAGATTGTGAGTATTGTTGTAAAAGTACAGTGTTTGTGAAGGTTGTGAGTATTGTTGTAAAAGTACAGTGTTTGTGAAGATTGTGAGTATTGTTGTAAAAGTACAGTGTTTGTGAAGATTGTGAGTATTGTTGTAAAAGTACTGTTTGTGAAGATTGTGAGTATTGTTGTAAAAGTACAGTGTTTGTGAAGATTGTGAGTATTGTTGTAAAAGTACAGTGTTTGTGAAGGTTGTGAGTATTGTTGTAGAAAGTACAGTGTTTGTGAAGATTGTGAGTATTGTTGTAAAAGTACACTGTTTGTGAAGGTTGTGAGTATTGTTGTAGAAAGTACAGTGTTTGTGAAGATTGTGAGTATTGTTGTAAAAGTACAGTGTTTGTGAAGATTGTGAGTATTGTTGTAAAAGTACAGTGTTTGTGAAGATTGTGAGTATTGTTGTAGAAAGTACAGTGTTTGTGAGAGGTTGTGAGTATTGTTGTAAAAGTACAGTGTTTGTGAAGATTTTGAGTATTGTTGTAGAAGTACAGTGTTTGTGAAGATTGTGAGTATTGTTGTAGAAATTACAGTGTTTGTGAAGGTTGTGAGTATTGTTGTAGAAGTACTGTTTGTGAAGATTGTGAGTATTGTTGTAGAAGTACAGTGTTTGTGAAGGTTGTGAGTATTGTTGTAGAAAGTACAGTGTTTGTGAAGATTGTGAGTATTGTTGTAGAAGAAATTACACTGTTTGTGAAGGTTGTGAGTATTGTTGTAGAAGTACAGTGTTTGTGAAGATTGTGAGTATTGTTGTAGAAGTACAGTGTTTGTGAAGATTGTGAGTATTGTTGTAGAAGTACAGTGTTTGTGAAGATTGTGAGTATTGTTGTAGAAGTACAGTGTTTGTGAAGATTGTGAGTATTGTTGTAGAAGTACTGTTTGTGAAGATTGTGAGTATTGTTGTAGAAGTACTGTTTGTGAAGATTGTGAGTGTTGTTGTAGAAGTACTGTTTGTGAAGATTGTGAGTGTTGTTGTAGAAGTACAGTGTTTGTGAAGATTGTGAGTGTTGTTGTAGAAGTACAGTGTTTGTGAGTGTTGTTGTAGAAGTACAGTGTTTGTGAGTATTGTTGTAGAAGTACAGTGTTTGTGAGTGTTGTGAGTACTAAGCAGATGTGGTGGAATGACGTTTGATGGTGAAGTGTTTTTTCTGACAACAATGATATTTATTGTTAGGATCCAAAAGTAGATAAAATAGGTTTAACCTGTTGACTGTCAAGTATTTCAGTTGCTACTGCAACTCCGAACCAAGTTCAAAATACAACTCTGATGCTTCTTCACTTTGTAACCTTTTTCGTGAAGTCATTTTTAGATCAATGCATGTTTAGTGCTGACATCTAGCGTTGAAATTAGGTATTATTGAGAACGAATTAACCTAGTCCATGGCACTGTGTTACATATCGGCTTGGACGAGTTATCTCGTCTACGGCACTGAACAGGTTAATGTGTATTCTCAGTTCATAACCTTTAGAGAAATTATGAATTTTGTGTTTTAACCATGGTGGTATTTTAAGTTATTAAGCTGTTTTGGATATGTGGATTTCTGATGTGTCTGCTAAAATTACTGTTGGTTTCAATTTTGTTTTTTGATGTTACTATGCTTCTGTTTATCACTATCAATGACATGTTCAAGAACTCTATCAACATGCTTAACTTTCCATGACCACGAACCCAACTGTTCAGCAAATACTTTAATTTTTAACATTCCTCTTTCAGTTTTTTGGAAATTTCTTTATCAGAAATTAATTTACATTTTAATTAACTCAAAAGACTAACAAAAACGTTGATAACAGATAAGTTTTGATTTTAATAATTGCAATATTTCAACACTAGTAGTAAATCTGTATGAAGTGATTTGCTACTATGGGTTCAGATGTAATGAACATCAAACTTATCTACTCTCAAAGTTTTTCTATTTTATTTTTTAGTTAATTATTAAATTCATTAGGTTTCTTTAGTAAACAATTTGTAATCCTATGCATAATTTCAATCATTTAACCTGAATTAATTTATAATTAAAGATTCTGGGGTGATATTCGAGGAAATGGAGTTTATGAGTTGAATATTTTTTATTTTAAGTCTTTGTTGCTGTTCTGATTGGGGTACAAGATTTTCTGATGGTTTATTATTAGAGATGTATCTTGAATCAGTTGTATTTACCTACATACTTTTTATTCAACATTTACTTGATTATGAGAACCATGCAGGTTATTGGAGTGTTGTCATTTTGAATAATTCTCACTCCAGCTGTGTTTGAACCACTACACAAAAGCTACAGCTGTTTGATTGAATCAAAGGGACCGTCTTTTTTTTACTGTTCCTGTTTTTATTGAAACTTAATATGTGCATCTTAACGTTGAACATGACCTTGAATTCGTATAAAAGCATACAGTGTAAGTTTGTTTCTTGAACTTTCTAACGATTCCCCATTGTAAAGAAATACAACTATGCATCTTAGGAAAATGGTTGTCAGTTGACTGTCTACTATTGTTGACTAACAGTTAAGATAAATTACACGTATCATCAGTGCTTTGTTATTCTTCTGTAATGTGTTTTTCCTGTGATCAGTACACGTATAATAACTTGTAGTACATACTTTTCCTTTTATCAAAATGCAACCACAGAATCCTCGCAACAGTTAGAACCCAATCCAGCACAAAGAATGATGTTTGGTGCAATCGCAGGACTTCTTGGTCAGACGACTTCTTATCCACTAGACATTGTGAGGAGAAGAATGCAAACTGCACAGCTCACTGGAAGGAGTTACCATTCTATTGTTAGTACCTTAACAGTGGTCCTTCGAGAGGAAGGACTTGTTGGTGGGCTTTTTAAAGGACTTAGTATGAATTGGATCAAAGGCCCAATCTGTGTTGGGATCAGTTTTACAACCTTTGACCTGATGCAAAATTTTTTACGGCAACTTCCGGTCTTTATTGATAGATAATGGTGTTAAAGCATTAATTTTTTTTAACATAGAAAATGGTTTCCTACCTACATTAATGCCAGAGGTTTTTAAGTTTTATTTGTGGTCCAGCATTTACCTTGGATATTCTTCTATTTAATTGTAAAGTAAACAATCGATTATACGTGCACACAGTCTTCCATGCATGTTATTGTAAATTAGACAAATAAGATTTAAGTTTTTTTAAAAAAGTACATATGGTAGATATTTGTATTACAAAAGATTTTGATGGAACTGGAGGAAATTGGATAAAAAACTAAAATTATTTCCTCATTCATTTCTATAGCTGGTGTTACTGATTCATACTGTTTCAAATTTTGGCTAACAAAATAAACACTGGTACAATGAAATCAAGACCAAAAAAAAACAAACAAACTTGCAACGTGAAAAATGGTTAAAGCGAACTAATGTTGGTTTAAACTTTTCTTTAAACTCTTTTAATATTTCAAAAATAATTATTTCAATGAGAAAGTTAACTTTTTCTGAATCATGTTCTATGTTGCATTTATTATCATTATTAGTTTCAGGCATGTTTATATAAGTGATTTTTCCTCTAATGTTTCTGTGACCAGTACAATAAGTTGTTTGCCAAACATGTGTTGAGGTTAAGTTCAACATCTATGTTGATCTGAGTTACTAAATGCAGAAGGAACAGTGATGAATAGGCTTATTTATTTTGATAAAATTATTCAAATTTAACATGCTCTAAGTATATCATCTTTTGTTTTTTCAAGTTGCCCTGTCAATTTTAAAACTTGTTAAAGTCAAAAAGTCTTCAATTCTGTCTTCACATTGCTACCAGAAATGCAGTTACATAGAGTATTTTCCACAGTGCAATAAGTATAATGTGCAACAAAACATATTTTTCAACTTGTGTACTTTAATTAATGAGAAATTATCCCTTGAATACTTGACTGTTCTATATGTTTTTAAAACTTGTGTTACTCATAAAAAAACAACAAAAAAAAAACATGCTTGTGTGCACTTATAAGATCAATCTTACTAAACCGTTAATAAAGAGAGCACTGAGAACAGCTTTGCTGAACTGTTGATGGATAGTGCACTGAGAACAGCTTTGCTAAACTGTTGATGGATAGTGCACTGAGAACAGCCTCTTGCTAAACTGTTAATAAAAAACAAGCACTAATTTAGTGAACAAAATTTGTATCCATAAAAGAAATATAAATATAAATCCCAGTCACAACTAAGCAGAGTTTGTAACTTTACAATAGGCTGTTGTAGGTGGTGTATACATTATACCAGTTAGGAGTAACTGTTCAATGCAGCTTTAGCTTACAATGGTGGCTGCAATGCCATCCTAAGGAGATACACTAATTTTCCATAGTATGTCTTGCCTTCTCTGTAATTTAAAAAAATATCAAGCTTCTCATAAATAGTGAGGATGTGGAATGTTCTTTTCTTCGTTTCCCACATCTGTATTTTACTTCAGTAGTTTGTGAGACTAGGGACCAAAGTATCAGTCTGAGATAGACTGTATGTTGTATTATCATGGAAATTGTTTCTAAGTAATTCCCAGAACTAGGGATACGTTTTGCATGTTCCTGCCCATTAATGCTTTTCTGTTTCTGTAATCTATTTATGTGGGGGAAAGACTTTGTTTTTTGAAGTAGTGTTTATACATGTATATAGGTTGGTAACAAATAATAATGTTGAAATGTACGTTTGTTGTAAAAAACATTATTAAGTAAGAAACTTGACGTTTGCACTATTTAATTAGCTACGATAATTAAAGTTGAAGAGCATAGCATGGCTAGGGTCTGATTTTAGATGAATTAATGTCTTAAAGGCACTTAATAGTTTCTTATCTTGTCAATAAAGTTTTAAACTGGCTAAAAATTGTTAAGCACTTTACTATGTTGCAATGAAAGTTTTTATACAAGTGTCCTTATATATATGTGTGACTAGTGGGAGTAACTGATTAGAAGAAATGGTGTATTACAACTAATTAAGTTCACAAAATTTATTATAATGAATCTTTCTAATGGCCAGAGGCCTATATCAATTCTGTCGCTTGGTGGGTTAGTGGTAGGTGTATGGATTGTTAAAATTTGTGGTTCAATACTCTGCAGTGGACAGAATGAAGGTAGCCTATTTGCATAGCTTTGCCTTAAAACCAAATTTTTTTTTTGTTACAGTTTTGTGCTGTATTTAAAGATGGTAACATCATATTGATATACAATAGAATAAATGTGACTTAGAAAAATAAACATATTTGCAGTATACATTACAGAATTGAAAAATACTTTCTGTTGCTATTTTTTCTAATTGCAAAATATCAGGTTTACTGAGTTAAAATAAATTAGTAATTTAAAACCATAAGCTGTTTGTTGGTGATATATTTTTTTTATCCAAATCAAAATATTTCATGTATTATTAGAAAGGTACAAATAACTGTTAGAGATTAGTATTAGCTAACGCAAATATCAATTCAACCTGTAGCAGATTTCAGAATGGAGATTGTTTTTTCCCAAAAGAAATTGAATCTTTTCATTTACTCAAAAAATTTTATTTATTTACATAAAAATCAAACTTGTTAAGAGCCCCCTAGTGGCACAGTGGTATGTCTGTGAATTTGCATTGCTAAAAAATGTTTTGATACTCGTGGTGGGCAGAGGACAAATAGCTAGTAGCCCATTGTGTAGCTTTGCTAAATTCTAAAGAAACCAAACCTTATTATGAAATATAAGAAAAACAAAATGGTGCATCTTTTAGATTTTTTAGAATATGTCAGTCATTCAACTCCTGTACTTTTCACAGCTACACCCCTGTAGTACATTATGTAGCAGATCATGCTATATTTATACTATAAATTTCATCACTATTTAGGGCATCATGAGATAGCTGTATATTTTATCAATGTTTTAGATATAGGTGGCAGATGTTCAAAAATGAAAATTGAATTCTGTATTGGTAGGCATGTCTACTTAACACTAAATTGGTAATATTCAATATTATGTTTCTCCAAAGCTAACACTGATTTTGGAAACCTTTGTGTTACGTCTCTGTAAAACTAAAGTAAATGAATTGGTGATTCATGGTGTTGTATCTCTAAAGTTAAAATGCTGTATTGGTAATCTTATCTTTCTGTAAAGCTAAAACTATTTTTTTGACTATTCATGTTATCAACTGAAATCACAATATTTTATTCTGTCGTATTTTTAGATAATACAAGATTATGCATTTGTACGAAAAGACTTTAGAAAGAAGCTTTATAGTTACAAGGTAGTTAGTTGTCTGTTGATAGAATTTATTTTTTTGGTATCCATGATTTTCATGCTGGATGAACCCATCTATTTAAAAAAAAAAAAAAACTTGTGATAACCAGATCAGTGTTAGAGTACAGAATTGTTTTTATTGTAATAGTATTTCACAAAATTTCATCTATGTCACTCAAATTAATATGGTTTCTTGTGTGTACGCCCTCTTGTGTAAATAAGGGAAAGAGTGAGTTAAGTAATGAGTTATTACACACAGTTGCACATTAAACTTCTACATGTTGTACTAATTACTTATTGTAATTTATAAAAATACGTTAAAATACTTTGAGTCTGTTTTAATCACTTGTGCCTGCCCTTTGGAAAATTCTACAATTGAACGTAGATTGAAGTGGTTTCATGATAAAGGAGACACTAGTTTTGTGCATATAACTGAATTAAGAATTGGTGGTAGTGTGTAATGTTAATCTAGTCATGGAAACACTGCATTGTTGAATATTTGTTTTTAATGTTAGCTCTCAACAAATTGTTTCCAAGAGAAGTTGGTAAACTGTTTGAATTAGGTTTGTTTGAAGAGGACATTGCTGCTTGTAGTAGGTTTGGTCTGAAGTTTCATCAACCTTTTAACAAGGGTTTTTGTTCCCAAGTACAAAAATAAATTGTTTGGAGAAAAAAATAGTTCAGGTCAGTCCCTACTGACAAAGTTAAGCAAATGTACCTGAACTTGTATAGTGTAATTTAATCTTGACAGAAGAAATATTTATTCAGTAAATACTAAAATGGACCTGTACGAATATATCATGAACATTTTTTTGTTTATGGACAGCATTTCAACTTGTAATTGAGAATTTTAATGGTAAATTCTGTTCATTCTAGTTCAATTTGTTTCTCTCCTGCAACTTATAATTCATTTGAGAAGTGATGTCATTTTAATTTTGTATATGTGAAGAAAGTGTTTTGTTTTGTTTCTTACTATATTCATTTCAACTACTTAGGAGCGAACTGTAGATGAACTTAATTGTAAACCTTTTTAAGTTTTCAGGGATTTTGGTTCCAAATGTATTTAGTTTCTTTTTTTTTTTTTTATCCTTAAAAGCTTTTACATAAATTTCAGAGTAATGGGTATCAAATTAATTGTCTTGTATTTTACTATGAAGCCCATATTAGGATTCTAGTATAGTCTCTGATGCTCTTCTATTCTTTATTAATTGTTTTCTGAGAGTCGAATGAAATTTCACAGATGAATATTTCATATAGACAAATTGTAAAGTAATTAACCTACGTTTACTGTTAAACCTTTTGACTATAGTTAAACATTAACTATCATATAAGGCAGTTACATATCTACCTCAACTGAAAGGTTCGGGAAATTGGAAGTCTAAAGGCTTTTAATGACTAAGCTAATTACTGAAACCTTCCTGTTTGATACTTGATATTAAATGAGGGCATTATGGAAATAGTATGGTATATTAATATGAGATAGGTTGTTGAGTCTAGAAGTTCTATGACAGAAGAACATGTAATGTGTGTGTTTTAGAATTAGTCGATTATTTAAAAAAATGTAGTAACACTTATTCATCCTGTTTTATTTTCCAAAACTGATTCTTTCTGGCTGCTTGAAGTGATAAACTTAACTGAAAGAAAATTATTTCTTCACACTTCTTGTTTTGTTGTGCAATTTGATTACTGTTTTAGAGTTAAAAACCTTAAAGTACCATTATCTTCAAATATATTAGTTAATAAAATGAAATATATACCAGTCTTGTACGATAAAGGGTAAACTATTACTTTATGAATTCGGTTAAAGCAAACAACAAAACGAAAGCAGTGTAAAACGAACAAACAAGTGTATGCAATATTAATGCATTATAGTTCCAGTCCTTTTATATACAGTGGTTATAACTCAGCTAGTCCAAATATCAGTTCGTTAATACTTGAAATATTGAATTTTTTTTTTATAGCTGCACGCCTACAGAATGCAATACCAATAGTTGAATAAGTCACTACTTTGCAATTATTGTATTCATAAATCTGTTTATTTGGCCTAACTCGTTTTTGATGAAAATGTATAAGTGAAATTCTAGTAGTGTTTAATGTTTCCATATTGAATGGTGTATAATACTGTTGATTATTTTGAAAGTAACATTGAAAACGTTTGATTTCATAGAGACCTGATCTAGCAAAGTTGTTGTAAATTCCAATGAGGTTTTTTTAGAAATAAAAGACGAACCTGCATAGATGATTGTATATGTTTTAAAAAAAGTTTTGTTGGTATTGTCACTGTACAGATATTGTGGTATTAGAGTTGAATGTTTGTTATTCTGTCCAGAAAACGTGTTAATAAAAATCTTTGAAATATTAATAGCATATTTTGATTAATATCTTGTTGCTGTCTTAAAATTATCACCAACTCGTAATAAAAATTTATTAGTGATGTCGAGAAATATATATATGCAAAAACTTCAGATAAAACGCAACGAATTAAAAGTTTTTACATATGGACAACTTTTTTTCGAAAGTAATAGCCCAGTTAAAACCTAAAATTCTTAATTTTCGTAAGTTATTTAACGTAATTGAATCGTTAAAATCTAAGGGCATAAACACACCAATCTTTAATTTTTTTCTACCAACAATAAGAAATACTAAGATCAAACTTCGCACGTGAGCAGATTTTGTTGCTGGTCGTTCTGTCCATTTGTTCTTTCAACCCTATTGTTAAGGGTGACTGCACGTGTTGACTTCAAAGCTCGATTTTTCGATTTCACTAAAGAAAAAACGGAATGTACGTGTTTGAAACTTCACTCGTTAGAACAGTTATTTTTCTGAGCAGGATAATGTATTACCTATAATGGCATAATAGAGTAATGCAAATTATTTTATCAATTAGAACTTAGTAATGGATAGAAGTAATCGTTCGTTGAGCTTCAATTCATCGTAAACTTTAACATTTTAAGTATTGAAATGTGTAAAATATTTTGAACCTATTTACACACGACACCATCTATGGTCAGGATAATGTAATTATTAACAAGATGATTATAGCATTCTTTTCCATGAAAGAATGTCGTACCGAAAAGTAACAGACTTTACATTCACGCAATTTAATAAAACTAACTGCGAAGACTCGAAAAGCCATTAACGTCACCACTTAGAATTAGGCCTAACTAAGAGTAAAACTTAATATAACTGAAGGAAATTGTTTATATGACCAAATTTCCGTTAGTAGCAACGAATGACGCAGCGTGAAAATTTGAATTAATAGTAAATTGTAGTTTAACAACAATTGCAAACATGCATCTACTGAACCCAGGAGTTAGGTAATTGTGTGCATGCATTTAACTTCGGGTTTTCTTGGTCCATTACACACTATGTGCATATTTTTTGAAGTGCAGCTACTATTTTAAATTAAGTGATTGTTCGAAAGTTAAATGTCGATAAAGAGAAATAACGGAACCTTTTTTTGTGCTACGAGTGTGGTGACATGCTATGTACGGGCCAATCAAGCTATAGAAATCTTGTAGCACTAGTCGTGTACAGGTAGGTCGTAGATTGAAAAAGTTATTTTAGAAACTTGAATTGGTTTAGCAAAAATATTAGCGACCATTTTCATGTGTGTGTTTGTGTTTATACAACGTTATTGATACACAAATACATACATACACAAACACGCATACTGTATCGCGAACAATATTTTTTAATTATCGGTTCTTCACGTTGGAGTACGAAAGGGCGGATTTTCGGCTCTTAAATTATTTGGATTCCTCATTCATCCGTATTAAGTATTACTGTACTTAAATTGGCAGACAAGATAAAACTCTCAAATCTATAAATAAAACCAACAATCATTGAGCTACGAGTGGAATACTTTATGACAACTAGATTATTTCAAATTGCTATTTTTTTAGAATATATTTAGTTTATTAAAATTATATCAAACGTTATCTAGTTAGTTTTAGTATAACGCCATTTATTTGTTATAAATATCGAGGCAGTGTGAATGAAGGTCGCCACTTTCATGATTTGCAAACTTACAGTATTTCTCCTACGTTTTCAACGTTATTGATATATTTTTAATATTTCTATTCGGACACTGATTTCAAACGTACTTAATTAGGCCTAACAAGGGCGAAGCAAATTATGTTTAAGTAACGATGCCTTTTATTTCAACTTTGTTTACCAGCTTATGTAATAATTCCATAATAAATTTAAAAAAAATTATTTTTTTTCAAATTGAAGAACTTAAATGAATTAAGATACATGCAACGTTCAACAGTAAAAAAGGAATCGTGGTTATAATAATGGTCGTTGGCCTAGTGGTTTCACATAATGGCGATTTACTCTTTCCATTATTGCAAAGGCCTCGTGATTTTGTCGAACGAATATTGCATGATGTCAGTATTAATCGTTTGTGATTCTAATAAAAGTAAGGTAGAGATTTTGGGTTAAAACGTTTCAATGGTATATGCATGTACAAAACAAATAATTTAAAATACTTGTTTCATATGGACGAATAAAAGAGAAATTCGATCTTGTTTTAATTTATTATTGGGTTTAATAATGTCTTACTAAAACAATCGTTATGTTTTTAGAAGAAAATATACACAGTTTATTAAATAAATTACATATGTACGATCTGAAGCCATGGGTACCAAGTATCTTTTGTGAAATAGTAGTTTATGAGATGTTTTTTAAACATATTTAGGATCAATTAACGTGTAAACGATTATTGTTCCATCAATTTCTTTGAAATCAACGATACACAATGGGTGTCGTCTGTGCTGTGCCACTAGGGGGTGCTGCTCCATGAGATGCCTTTTTGTTTTGTATTTAACCTGATATTAATGTAACTTCTCCGAATTTCATATAGTAATTTTTAATATTATATAAAAATATGTGTGTACAAACCTGTTGCTCACATATTCATCCTGTCTCTCGCACATTTCAGTAGTTTTCGAGTTATCTTTTTATTTTTGTAGTCTGACACTAACTGAACGTTTCCTTGGACATCTCATACCCCTCCATATGGTGTGTATTTCACAAGAATCCAGTAATTTCGATCCATTTGTACAAATTAAGACAACATACACACATAAATAACGTATTGTACTGTTTATTATCCTATTTACACACGCCAAGAAGATGTGAACTAAACTCTAAAGTGAACTGCAGTAAAATCGATATCAATGTACTTTTTAATCAACCTAAAATGTTTTATACATCTTGAGCAATGAAATTGAACACTAGTTGTAATTTCGTTCGATCGCTTATACGCTACGTTTGGAAGTGTGAACACCTTTTCTTGCAATACAAACCCTGCGCTTCAGCTATAAAAAAATATCTGTAGGCATTGTTTGCTTCAGTTCAATACTTGAGTGTAACACAGAATAAAGACATAATCCTAATCAGAATGATTTTATCTACTCTTGTAAAAAACAACAACAAAGTAAAATTCGTTCTAGTTCAATTTTGGGGTTAAAGACAAATTATACAGCATTAGAGAATACAATTGCTATTTTATAACATGATAAAGATGTATGTTTTCACGATAACAGTTTCAGTCTCTAAAGTAAATAACGTATAGGCTTAACAATATTTGGTTTTAATTTTGTCTTTGACGAACAGGCACGTACAAACGGTTCGTGACTTAGATGCTGTACGTTTGTGTTTTATAGCCAAAGCAACTCGGCTACCTGCGCAGACGTTGTAGAATATTTTTTATTATAAACAACGTAAGTGCTTGTGGAAAAAAATATTGTGCGACGAAAAGAGAACATACGAAATATCCTATAGCCCAAGATGAACAAGTTTACAACAAATCCATGTTTACTCTCTGTAACGTAAAACGACATCCAACAATTACAAAATAATGAAAGAGTGACTGGTTAAGCCTTACATAAATGTCTTTCGACAAGTTATTTATTTATTTTACTGTGTTGCCCAGTGTAAAAGTGTGTTGCACAATATTAAAAACAAGTAAAACTGTAGTTTTCTATAAATTAATATTTATTAAATTAATTGTAATGTGTTTCCTGCTGCTGCTATTCGATAACGTTTAAATTCAAAATACCTATTATTATTAAGCAATATTTTTCATCAGTCAAACTTCTGTTGTTTTTATTGTAGGTTTTCACTGTCTTTGAGAATAGTGAATAAACTGGAATAGCGAAAAAAGGTGTTTTTTTTTCTTTTTAAAGGCCTTCACAAAAAAGAAATACTCAAAATAGTTTTAAAATGTACTTTATATTTAAAGTAGCAAACGTTCTAACCGTTTTCATTCATATCCAATAATCTAGATATTTAATCTTTATGTTCCTGATATGTTTTATGTACGAAATGTTTTTTTGTTTTTTTTAATAGCTCATAGCTACCCGAAAGCTATCTGCGTTAGTCATCCCTAATTTAACAGTGTAAGACTAGTCCTCACCACCCATCACCAATTATTGGGCTATTCTTTTACTAACGAATAGTGGATTGACCGTAACAAATAACGTACCCACGGCTGAAAGGATGAACGTGTTTGAGTGACGGGGATTTGAATCCGCGACTCTCAGGTTACGAGTGGAGCCCACTTACAACCTAGTCATGATAGGCCTAATTTACAATTAAGAAATATTTTTCTAATACTTTATCTTTAAGTTAATAATAGTTGAAATATATAGCCTTCAGATTCATCATAAAGTTGTTTTTTAACTTTATACACAATTTATATAATGTATTTTATTTAACAGTAAAATGGTGGTGCTACATGGGAGCTGGTAATTGCTACTAATAAAATAAAGAGAAAAAAAACAACATTTGTATTTTGTATGATTGAAAGTACAAATCTGTATAATTTTCTTTAAAATTCATTCTTAACGTCGTTATGTTCCGTTATCACGACAATTTGAATAAATAAACCTAACAATTGTTTTATGGAAAGACAACAATGATTAATTAGAATACGAAATATTTGAATATTTTAGGTAATATGTAGACTATTAATTTATTTATCTAGAGAACTGGAATGAAAGGATGATTTAGACCAAGTAAATTACTTGGTGCAAGCACCCACAGCACTCACCGAGGTGCTATTTTCAATACTACCTTCTATGCTCCTATAAACAAAATTAAAACATTTTAACAATAGATACAAAACAATATACTATTTTTCAGTACTTCTACTGCTATATTATTTGACTAGGCTTATATGATTTAAGCACCTAAAGGCACCATTATACACACACACATTCTCATATGTATATAATATTTACAAATTCTATTCGTAAAAGTGGAACAAAACTATAGTATTACGGAACTATATTAATATACAACTTTTGTTTACACGGAAACCAATAGGTAGCGCTGCAGTTTTTATCAAAGTGGAACAAAACTATAGTATTACGGAACTATATTAATATACAACTTTTGTTTACACGGAAACCAATAGGTAGCGCTGCAGTTTTTATCAAAGTGCTCTATACATATCTAACCTAGCAAGCAATGATCTTGTTACAATGTGATGTAATTATTTTGGTATCGTTGTAAAAACACGGTAATCGGTTGATGACATTTAGAAAGTTGGTTTTCTACAGTCTAAAAGTGTCCTCTTTTTAAAGTAAACGGAACATCTATTACTTTGAAGTGGGAGATAATCATCCTGGTCACCCGGTAGTACTGACTGTTTGGTTAAAGAAAACACCCTGAGCGTTCTCTTGTGGCGTAGTGGTGGAAGACCATATACGGTAGATTTCTTGGTTTTCTTTACGTACTGAAAAGAAATGAACCACACAATGAGTCTAACATACAGGGATGACCTGAAGTTACAGATAATAAAGTAAAAGAAAAAAACACATCAGTTTCCTGTAGTTTTTAAACAAAATAAAGTAAAAAAAAATTTTCTTAAAAGTTTTTAAACAAAATAAAGCAAGAAATCAGTAGTTTTCTATAGTTTTACACAAAACAGAGCAAGAAATCAAGTTTTCTGTAGTTTTTACACAACATAAAGCAATAAACCAGTAGTTTTCTGTTGTTTTCGATAAGGCACTCGATAAATGTCAATGAAACAAACACTGTGTTTTAACTCTGAAGCTCTACGACCCCAGGGAGCAACAACAGATGCAAATGATAATGTAACATTTCTGGCGTCTGTGATGTGTTTGAGTTTTGTAAAGAATTATACTGTTTTTTATGAATACATACTATTTAGAAAAACATGTAAACATATTATTTTCAGACATAAAATGTTTGAAATAAGAGTGTAGTGTGTCAGTGAAAATTCCGAGTCTGTCTCCTGTTTCTCTCTTTCGATCCATGGTGGTAATTTAGGTTAATATATATTTCATTCCACAATGGGGACTGATGTAAAACCAGCGGCGGTCCGAAGTTTCCCTTTCTCTCTACGTGAGCTCGGAGCGACACCTAATTTTAGAGAACTTTGGATTATCAAGGGAGAAATTTTTAAATAAAAGAAAATTGACTGGATTAACTAGTGGGATTGCTTTAAGGCATCATGAGTCGTTGCCTCTGCCTGTATCAATAATATCAGCTTGTAAGTATTGAAGTTTATTTAACAGTATAGCCAGTTGTTTGTCTCCTATGTATATGATATCTCCTATGTCACTGATATCTGCTTATAAGCTTCACAGTTTAATTAATTTAATTAATCACAGAGCACTTAGAGAAAAAGAAAACAGTGTAAAAGAGTCATCAAATATTCTGTTGACATAACAAATATATTACTGAATTACTTTTATGTGTGAAAAATTCACACACGCTACAACTGTGGCACTTATGTGAGCTTGAAATAATTAATTGTTTTGTTTTTCTGTGTGTGTGCGCGCGCGTGCTAAAAATATTTCTGTCAGTGTGGTTGAAAGCATTGGAAAGGGTACGTGTATGCATGTTTATCGTAAAAACAAGTCTACGTTAACAGTCACGTATTTTTAACCACCGTTGTAGCAACTTTCAGTTTAGGTGTTTTACGGTTGCTTATTGCGAAAATAGTTGCGTTACCGAGTTGTTATCAATTTTATTTTTCTGCCTTTAGTTAAAGAACTCGCTGTTAGCAAAACCAAAGACGACTTGTTATTTGGACAGTAAATCTTTTGATTAGGAGTTTTTATTGCCATATAAGGCATTAGTCCCGAATATATGAACTGAAAATGGAAATTAGTTCAATGCAATTAAAAACGAAGAATAGACTGGAAATGTAAACATTTATATTGTAACGTTTTAATTTTTGTATGCTTTACAAACTGTTACAAAATTTGTAAAGAAAAACCTAGTGTGTTTTGTTTTTTCGAGCTATCGCTTTGGCAACCGCATTATTTCTCTACAGCAATGGTTCCTAACCAGGGGTGCGAGATAGCGTTCCAGGGGGTGAGAGATGACATTTGTTTTGACCACCTTCACCTTTATTCTTAAATAAATAATTACTGTGAGGGGTGCGAGAACATATTAAATTTTTTTAGAGGTGCGGGGCATAAAAAAAGTTGGGAACCACTGCTCTACAGCATTCTAACTTTACAAAACTAAGACTCAACGGAATGCAAGTTTTTTTTATTTTTGAATTTCGCGCAAAGCTTCTCGAGGGCTATCTGCGTTAACCGTCCCTAATTTAGCAATGTAAGAGTAGAGGGAAGGCAGCTTGTCATCATCACCTATCGCCAACTCTTGGACTACTCTTTTACCAACGATTGGATGGATTGCCTGCACAATACAAAGCTCCTCGGCTGGGAGAGAAAGCATGTTTGGTGGGACGGGGAATCGAAGTCGCGATCCTCGGGTTACGAGTCGAGCATCCTAATCACCTGGAAGTGATTAATAGAAGTGAAACCATGAAACTGGTTTCTTCAGTGTAGAAACTGAACAATATTCTGAATAATATTAATTTCTATTAAATTAATGGTAATAAATAATTAGTCTCTAAAAATATATTTAAAGTCATTTTTATATTGTTATATATATATATACTAATACAATATACACTTTAATGTAACGAAATATATTAATATTTACGCACACGCACAGAAACAAGCACTCTTCGTGTAACAAATAATAAATAAACCTCTCGATGTAAATATTCGTGCAACTGGTAGGAACGAGGCTGAACGTATCACACGTTGAGGTAAGAGCTTTTAAATAGCTCAACACAACAATGTTCGCCAAGTAATGTTCTGTTATACTGTGTGTTGCAATTATTTGAAATAACTTTTCTACCAACCATTTTACGCTAGGCCGAACAAAACAATAACAACTTTATAGGAACGTGTTTCGTTCCACTTATAAACCTGGGAACAAGCCAAGTTGTAAAAGTTGGGTCTCGGAAAAAACCAAACCAAAAGGTACTAACAGCTGGTTTTTTAAAACAAAAACTAAAATTATGGACATAATGTGTGTATATATATACACACACTCGTGTTTACGTGGTACAGAAACTTCGCAAAGATAAGTATCATGCTAAATAGATAAACATAAAACATATACACAAATATATATGGTTTCTTTTGAAAGGATGAATTCTTAGTTAGAAATAATCTGGGATGTTTGTTTGGCTGCCCTCCATTTACCCCAAATTGTAGCCCAGACTTACTACTAACACATTATAGAACATCTGAGCTCAGATTAAACGCTCAGGTAACAACTGAAACGGTAGATATTTTCAGGGTTATTATCGGATTATTCATCTATGTCATCATGAGGAAAATATTAAGGAATCTTTATAAACATAATAGTTATGTCTGTTTTCTATATAAATATTATAGTACTGTCTGTTATTTGTTTTCTATATATATATATATATGACAGTGCTGTCTGTTATCTGTATAAATATAACAGTACTGTCTCTTGTCCATTGTCTGTATAAATGTAATAGTTCTGTCTATTGTATGTTATCCATATAAATGTAGTAGTACTCTGTTGTCTCTATGAGTGTAATAGTGCTGCATATTGTATGCCCATGTAATTACTTCGCAGGGGATGAATAGAATTTCATCCAAATTGGTATGGAGGTTCATTAGGTCAATGAGAAGATGATATAAAAAATTGCCGTTTCACATTTTGTGTTTTGCGTTTCTTACAGTTACATATAAGTGAAGTAACGTTTCATGTATTTAGATAACCTTTCATTAATTACGAACATACATTCGTTCTATTTACAACATATAATTATCGCATACAGTTTGCTTCAAAAGTTCGTAACGTAAGCATTTTGGAATATTTCATCTGGAAGCCACAAAACTTATACAAATATAATATTGAACGAATTTTGTAATCTCAAAACTGTTTTCTTCTCAGTTCCTTTCTTTAAATTGTCTCACACTGATTAGTATGTTGTTTCCAACCTCTTAGGCACAGATAGCCAAGCTGCTTTGCGTCATGAAACACCAAACCAATCAACCAAACTCTTAAATCTCCAATAACTATCAACCGCCCAATTTTCACCATTAGAATTATGTTTTTAAACTCAGATGTATCAACTAATCTTTAACCAAGCATCCTTAAATGCATTTCCATTAAGATATTCAACATTCATTCTGAAACAAACGTACAATCAGTTTCAGTTAATTTGAGAACATTATGAATTTTCACAACAAAATCAGGTTATCGAAGTCAACTTGAAAAAATTTCATTGTTTACTGCCCTGAACTGTTTGTTTGTTTGTTTTTGAGTTTCGCGCAAAGCCACTAGAGGGAAGGAAGCTAGTGATCACCACCAACCGCCAATTCTTGGGCTACTCTTTTACCAACGAATAGTGGGATTGATCGTCACTTATAACGCCCCCACGGCTGGGAGGGCGAGCATGTTTGGTGCGACCGGGATTCGAACCTGCGACCCTGAACTGTTTGTTAAACAGTGACATTTATTTAATTCTCGATGACGAGAAACCCATTCGAAATAAAAATGTTTCTCAGAACGGCTGGTATGGGTGTTAACACTTGATATAAAAATGTATTTTATAAGAGCTGGTGTGGGTGTTAACACTTTTACTGATAAGGAGAGACCTTCCTAGGTCATCTTCAGGTTAAGAAAGAGAGAGTGTTTGAATGTAACCGTTGACGACACACGTCTTAGGAAGGAGAGTATAAATGGTCACTTTGCAATGTCTCTCACAAACAGGAACAATGTGACCCAGTATGATCCGATATCAAGAGTAAACAAAACTACACAATATGTTATATTGTGCTCTACCCACAGAGACAAAAATAGAATGGTAAACACTGGCCTTTTGCGAGATTTTTGTTAAAGTTTTATATGTAGATAATTATTTAGCACAAGGCACCATGTTCGAAGTCTTACACAAAGACGCCAGTTGTTCCTTTCTGTACTGACACAAACTATATGTCATGGTTGTTACTTCCATGCTGACTAAATGTTAACTTATTAAACAGGTTTGTGTTATTTTGAGTTTCATTTTCACGTTCGATTATTAAAGAGAAACTTGTTCGATCATTTCGTAGGTTGGCCCACCATGGCCAGGTGGTTAAGGCGTTTGACTCGTAATCTGAGGGTCGCGGGTTCGAATCCCCCTAACACCAAGTATGCTTGCCCTTTCAGCCGTGGGGGCGTTATAATGTGATGGTCAATCCCACTATTCGTTGGTAAAAGAGTAATCCACGAGTTGGCGGTGGGTGGTGATGACTAGCTGCCTTCCCTCTAGTCTTACACTGCTAAATTAGGGACGGCTAGCGCAGATAGCCCTCGAGTAGCTTTGCGCGAAATTTAAAATAACAAAATCATTTCGTAGGCTAACTGAAGTAAGAAGATCTAATAAACTACAGCAGACGCACAAAACGTTTCATCAGAAAGTGTTTTTGTTTGTTTTGAATTTCGCGCAAAACTACTCGAGGGCTATCTGTGCTAGCCATCCCTAATTTACCACTGTAAGACTAGAGGGAAGGCAGCTAGTCATCACCACTTACTGCCGACTCTTGGGTTACTCTTTTACCAACGAATAGTGGGATTGACCGTCACATTTTAACGCTCCACACCTGACAGGGCGAGCATGTTTGGTGCGACGGGTATTCGAATCCGCGATCCTCAGATTACAAGACGAACGCCTTAACGCACTTGGCTATGCCGGGCCTGTCTGTTATCTCACAAAATACATAACAAATTAAGAATCTTTTTTAAAGGGGGTGAAATATTTTGGCTACCCCCTGTAAATCTATATACACAAAATGTTTTCACCAGCGTTTGCTATGTAGCCTTTCATTTCGATTCATCTGGATTTAGTTCTGGATAACTGATGAGGAGTAAGGTTACATGATTAAGCTAGGCCTCGCTTTTTCATCCAATCAGATTTAGTAATTATAAATATTTGTCAAGAATGTTGTATTATTTGTGTGTGTGCAATATTATTAGTAACCAGCCTATTTTATTTGTTTGTCAGTATTAAGAACGAAATAAAAATGAGCTAAACCTGTAAAATGTCCAACATTTTTGAGAACTATAGTATAGATTCAAATTACCAAACAGACGGAAGTAGCATGGACTTCGTGATGTAAGACATTATTCATTTGATGTCGTTGTAGACGCTAACTGTGTCCTTAGTGCGTTGTCGCATACATTAACAAAGGAAGTTTGTAGAAATCAATATATCGGTAACAGCTACGCATGCCTACAATAAAGTCTGATACGTTGAAATTCGCTCATTTCTCTTACTGTTTGCCAAACTTAGTTTTGTTTTTATGACACCAAACATAATTACATATTAGCTCAAACAACAAAACTGTTCAATACGTTCTCGCGTAAGAGATCTTTGTTCCACACAAATCTTGTTGTCCTGTCGCCATGTAGTTTGTCAATATGAAATTGTGAGCTATTATCCAGTAATTTAGCCAAGTTGTTATGATGTCTTTCGATTTTTCAGCCTTAAATTAAGTCAATTTTTAAATCGGGACTTTGTGCAGATAAAACCGTGATTGTAAATGTTCCACGGGCCTCCTTTTGTACCGTTTCACCAGATTTGCTGTCTTGATGAGGCGCGTTCTTGAAGGAATGGTATGATGTATCAGAAATCACGTGTCAAACAAGGGGAAAACTGCGCATGCTCGTCATAAAAGTCCATTCTTTATAGTACAACTTTCTCTGTACTCGTCCAGATATTAAATACAGTCAGGCCATTGACCCGGAATGTATATATATGTAAGTACAAAATGGAACCCGTCGCTTTAACAGCAATATCATGAAAATAGTAACCAAAAAACAACTGACGACCTGGTTCCGGTTAAGGAGGAACTGGGGCTGTAGGGACATGGGGGCCTGGCTCCATTGATTTTATACGAGGCTAACGGATCTTTTACCTCCTTCCGCCATTTCAAAATATGACACAACGTTTTTATCATAGAGAGAGCCAGAAAGGAAGGCCGATCACGTGGTATTTCTGGTGTTAACTAGAAACTATAGTTTTTATGATTTAGACGGAGCTATAACAATCAACGACTGCCGACTCTGCGAAGAAAGAATTGTTCCATAACTACCACATTTTTGGCAAAGATATTACTCACTGCCGAACACTTAAAGAGCACGACAAGTTGTCACGCATGGCCAATGTTTCTGAGGGACTTTAAAGCACCTAACAGATCACCCTTGAATGTCAATACTTACTTAAAGTATCTGTGTAAGAAAGATGTCATGGTTAGTAAGCTTATACTATTGCTTACCAATTTTTATTACTATTTCTGGACACTTACTACGACAGACCAGCTGACACTATGATTTAAATTTGTAGTTAATTAGTAAGTATTTCTATTATGTACGAAACTATTATTATGTATTTAAACTAGTAGTTAATAAGTATTTCTATTATGTATGAAACTAGTATTATGTATTTAAACTAGTAGTTGGTAAATATTTCTATTATGTACGAAACTATTATTATGTATTTAAACTAGTAGTTAGTAAGTATTTATATTATGTATGAAACTAATGTTATGTATTTAAACTAGTAGTTAGTAAGTAGTTCTAGTATTTAAACTAGTAGTTAGTAAGTATTTATATTATGCATGAAACTAATGTTATGTATTTAAACTAGTAGTTAGTAAGTAGTTCTATTATGTATGAAACTAGTATAATGTATTTAAGCTAGTAGTTTATCAGTAAGTTTCTATTATGTATGAAACTAGTAGTTTATTTATAAATATTTCTATTACGTGTGGCTAATCATATCTGTCGACGTCCCTAACTTGAACTACTGATCAGAGGAAAAGCAGCCAATCAGTAGTATCCTATCATCCATGCTGAAGGACTTGCTATTATTATTATAATACAGCCGTACCATAGAATGCAGGAAATATTATGTGGATGACACGAAATTGATTCCCGGCTACCAACTCCGAAATTCAGAACTCTACCAAAGGACCAATCAGAATCTAATGGTTAAAAAAAGTAAAAACAAAAATATCACTAATAATTTGGATTAGGTGACCACGTGGACTTAATATCCAATCACAACACTTTTGTTATAAAGGTAACAGTCAGTGGCTAATGGTATGAATAACGTTTTAAAGGTGAATTTTACAGAGAAAGAAAACTTTGCAGTCAAAAGAACTACCCATAGTGATTAATTTTGCAGGTTCACATTTTTTTATAAAATATATGCGCTAATAAATGAAACAGAACTTGGTGCAGAAAGAGCCCTTTCTGAGCGGCAATTCGAACGTTTTAGTTTTTACGTTTGCCGCTAGGAAAAGTACTGTGACGTAATAGTTGCCAAACAAACCGCCAACGCTAGCGCGTTGAATGTAAATAAACATGGCTAGTGCATACGGAGAAACAGAGGCGGAGTCTGTTTTGACTTTGCGTTCTGAACAGTATCGAGTAGCACTATATTAATTCGAACTTACTCTGAACGAACCTAGAACAGTTACTTTTGACACAGATCTGACAAGTTCTAGTGATGAGGACAGTTCCATGAGCGAGAGTAGCGGAACTGTGAGTGATACTGATAGCGCCCAGGCCGGTTGTGAGTCGGTCATACCTCCAGTGGAAGAATGGTAAGCCTAAGTCATGACAACAAATATGGTCTGTATTATTTCACGTGCAATTTTAAGTATCTCGAAACCTGTCTGGTGTTAATAAATTATTGGTATCACAGACTGGGTTTTATTCGTTTATACTTTGCCGACTATGGTAACTAATACTCGGCCCTTCCACAATTATTGTACCAGGTATTTATGACTCGTAACAAAATGAATTTTAATTCTGTCTATAAAATCAAACTAGATGCAGCAGTCTGAATAATAGTAAATTTAATATGTACCTTAAATATATAAATTATATGACATATTCCGTATGTTTGTGCAAGGTGTAGGTGTGGTTTATGCGAGTAGATGCCAACCAGGAGAGAGTGCGTTTGTTGTTCCTTCTCCTTGCACAGAAACGAAAAGAAGCTTTTGCCCGATGACGAACCGTTTTTACAACCATAAGCAACGCAGTAAACTATGTTATCATAAAAGAAACATAAAGTAGCAATGTCAAGACAAAAAATAGTCTCACAAAGAATGTAATCCGAAAAACGCACCGATAGATTTACATAAAACATCAGCACTGAAAGGAACAAAATGGTCGGCGCGCAATGAAGCGTGTTTGGCAACTATTACGTCATAGTTGTTAAAAGTCACGGAAACAGCCGAACGACCGAGAGGAACTTGAGTTCGAGGACCCGCATATTTTGTTTCATTTTTACTCAAAAACTAAAGTGTTTAAAAATATGGCAACCACACAAAAATTATACCTAACCAAAGTACAGTTTCTAAGGCAATTATTAAATTTGTTGAAAATTCACCTTTAAGAGTTTACTTCGCTGAAATGTGCAAGTTATTTAGTGGACTTATTTTTTATCCAGATGTTGTTTATAATACTGTCATTAAAATAGTACAGGTTTAACTGTAGCACATTTTTAAAGTGTATACGTAATTATATAATAAAATAAATATTTCGTTAAATCCACACAATATACTAATGCTAAAACATTTTTATATTTAGAATTTCTGACAAAGATTACACAAGGATTATGTGTACATAGCCGCCGCTAATTTTGAACTGTCAGACAAATCGATTTGTTTCTGTGTTGTTTTGAAGATAACCACAAAGCTACACAATGGGCTATCAGTGCTCTGTCTACCACAGGTATCAAAACCGGATTTTAGCTTTATACGTCCGCAGACATACAGCTGTGTCACAAGAGGGTCAGACTAATTGAAAAGTAGCGAGTCAACAGTACTAGCCCGCTAATTCTTGGACTATTTTTTTTCTGACTAAATAATGTGTTTTGACTTTATTTACGGTCAATCATGGTCTCAAAGGGTTGCATTGCGTCAATGAGACGCGAACCAAGAATCTCGAGTTTCACACGCTGGGCTCGTTAACTGCTAAGCCACTCTTGACCTTTACTGATAAACGACAATTATTAGTTTGTTTGGAATTCAGCACAGAGCTACACAATGGTTTATCTGCACTCTGCCCACTTCTGTGGGGCGAAACGAGAATCATCTGCCAACACTTTAAATTTAACAGTCGAAGTAACTACGTTTCGGAAACCGTAAAAGGAAAAGAAGAAAAACACCAAATTGTTCATAAAGTTCGTATAAACAGTTTACCAATTTTCTCTTGATCCTGGACCTTTGCTATACAGACATGAAAGACCTGCTTATGCAGTTACTAATAATAAAACTGAGGTAGACCGAAACACATAATAATATATATATTTTTTTTTTCTTAAACACGAGAACCCAGCTAAAATATACAGGCGTCCTCTAGTATATTTGTTCAAGTCAAGTGGTAACAACAAGGCCTCTGTACCCTGCACGCAGCAAAGAAACACAAGCAGACGATGAACGAATGAAAAACACGGCCTTCAGGTACCTAATTATAAGCTTCGCTTCTTCTGTGCGGGTATTTAGGTAGGTTAATTTTTGAATACCCAGGAGGGTCAGGTGCATGAGACCTCTTCCTTCGTAATTATAAGCGCAATAAGCTTGCTTTGTTTTTTAATTTCGCGCAAAGCTATACGAGGGCTATCTGCGTTAGCCGTCCCTGATTTTGCAGTGTAAGACAAGAGGGAAGGCAGCTAGTCATCACCGCCCACCGCCAGCACTTGGGCTACTCTTTTAATAACGAATAATGGGATTGACCGTTTCATTATAACGACCTCATGGATGAAAGGGCGAACATGTTTGGTGTGGCGGGGATTCGAACCCGCGACCTGTTATAAAGGAACTTGATTTAGATAACCGTTGTTTATTAGAACATTCCGTAAAGTGGTTATTTTGGTATGAAGAAGAGACGGTTAAAATAAATGCGTGTTTTATTGAGAAGATTGAGTGAAATATTAGGTTTAAAGGAATCCGGAATAACATAAAACGATATACATGATAAATGGATAAATTACTTATATAAATTCTTGACTTGGTTATTTAGAAAAAACGTCTTTTTTTTCATTGTATTTGGTTTGATAAGATTGTTTGTGTTATTGTTTGTTTTTTGAATTTCGCACAAAGCTACTCGAGGGCTATCTGTGCTAGCCGTCCTTAATTTAGCAGTGTAAGACTAGAGGGAAGGCAGCTAGTCATCACCACCCACCGCCAACTCTTTTACCAACGAATAGTGGGATTGACCGTCACATTATAACGCCCCCACGGCTGAAAGGGCGAGCATGTTTGGCGCGACCGGGATGCGAACCCGCGACCTTCAGATTACGAGTCGCACGCCTTAACACAATTGGTCATGTCGGGCCAAGAATTTGTTAAGTAAACATGATACTGGGATGCCTAGAATTTAAACAACCTAGGATTTTAAAAATGTGAACATAGTCTTAAAAATAAAAATGTATCTTTGAAATACCTTTTATATAAAACCAATTTGTACTCAGTGGGCAGGTATCGATCCAAGAATTACACAGTGATAAATCAATATATTTCCGAGGGTCAGTTCCAAAGATGGCCGTCTATTTAGCCACGTAGCTGCCAATTACTTACATTGTTTCTTCGGGTGGGTTGTGGGTTGTTAGTGAATAAAGACTGAATGTTGAAACTAGAAAGTAAATATTGATCGGCATTGTTAATTTAGAAGTTTCTTGTGCGAAGAAGAAATAAACTTTAAACTGTATACTCGTTTGAAAGTAAGTGAATGAAAACAAAGAGCTTGACCAGTTTACAATAGGTCTTAAAGGAACATGTGACACTTGTAGATCTAATACTTGAGCAAAATTATGCAGCGGATACGATACAAGTCTCTTTATCCTGTAGAAAGGCATAACTAATGTCATATATTATAAGGTCTAATAATCATCGACCCTTTGTGATGCCATATTTAATGTCATGTATTATAAGGCCTAATAATCATCGACCCTTTGTGATGCCATATTTAATGTCATACGCTATAAGGTCTAATAATCATTGACCCTTTGTGATGCCATATTTAATGTCATACGCTATAAGGCCTAATAATCATTGACCCTTTGTGATGCCATATTTAATGTCATACGCTATAAGGCCTAATAATCATCGACCCTTTGTAATGCCATATTTAATGTCATACGCTATAAGGCCTAATAATCATCGACCCTTTGTGATACCATATTTAATGTCATACGCTATAAGGCCTAATAATCATCGACCATTTGTGCAGCCATATTTAATGTCATACGCCATAAGGCCTAATAATCATCGACCCTTTGTGATGCCATATTTAATGTCATACGCTATAAGGCCTAATAATCATCGACCATTTGTGCTGCCATATTTAATGTCATACGCTATAAGGCCTAAAAACCATCGACCATTTGTGCTGCCATATGCTGGGGAAATTTGGTCCTGGCATTAAGATGATAGTTAGTGTATGATACCCTGTTCTTGTTACAATAGAGTACTGAACACATTCCATAAAACAGAGAAGTGACTACCCGCCTACCGGATTTCACTCTTTTCAAAAACATATAGGATATTCTTGGGAGACGTATAACGTTTTATCAAAGGGATCCAAACAAGAAGGCCTAAGAAACAGTTGTTTCAGAGAAGTGATCAAAGAAATCAGAGAAATGTATAACAAACCTGTTGATAGTAACTGTATCTAATACTGGAGTGAAACGCCACATCTGAAAGATATGTTTGTTTACGATTGTTAACTGTAAATTAGCTTTCTGATTAACATGTTAAGAAATCTGAGATTGTTTGATTCGCACTATCATAAAAAAAATGATTTTGCCTTGTTATAATTAAATTAAAAATTACAATTATGTTTGATCTTTTATGCATATATCTATTAACCTGTTCCACCTGAGGAAGGAATACCTTATAAACATTTGTGAATTTTTTACATTTGAATTTCGTCAACTAAATATGCAAGAAAAATAGAGCCCGCTATGGCAAGGTGATTCGGAGGGTCGCGGATTTAAATCTCCGCCCCATCAAGCATGCTCGTCCTTTCAACAGTGGGGGCGTTATAACGTGTCGGTCAGTCTCACTATTCATTGGTAAAAGAGTAGCCCAACTGTTAAAGGTTGGCAGTGATGACTAGTTGCTTTCCCTCTAGTTTTTCGCTGATAAATTAGGGACAGCTGGCGCAGCTAGCCCTCGTGTAGTTTAGCGCGAAATTTAAAAACAAGTAAAACCATAAAATAGACCTAAAACAGTTTTTAAAATTCGTAGTAACTACTATGACATGATTAAATCTCTCGGTGAAAAGAAGGTTTCGTTAAATATTCTTCTAATAAACCTGTATATATATATATAATTATTGGTTAATAAGACAAGATTTGCCACTGACTTCCGCCTAAAGTAATACCGAACTTTACTTACCGACATTCTCTGTGGCCGGTCTAATCAACAACGTAATAGCTACCAACAAAACGCTGGCTGTGAGAATTCCCAGAGAAATGAGAACTACCGCAAAAACTATTTGTCGTCTGCGTGTTTCCTTCGGACTTACTCCTGCGGCTTCGGCTAAACCTATTTCAACGGCTACGCTTTCGTGTACCTTACCACTTCCGTGCCCAGAATAGGCCTCGTTGTTTGTAAGAGTGTTTTCAAATGGGAGATGACTCTGAGAGGCGATTCCTGAATTAGACGTCCTGCGACCGCGCTGGTTCCCGCGCTGGGACGGACGTCGGTGGTGCTTATGGTGCCGATTAGAATGTTCCCCTCTCTCGCTGACACTCCGTTTTACCTTAGGTCTAAGTGGTGCACGTTCACCTTCTCTAGCCGAGACAGACCGTCTCAGATGGCGGCTATTCCTTTGCCCTGAGCGCCTACCTTTCTGACTGTTGGAAATGTGCTGATCAACGGATCGGACCGAATCACTCCGATCGCTGTCCTGTCGCCAGAGGAGTTTTTCCGTGCCCGAAGACTCGTGATATTCGCCGATAACGTGTTCGTCATTGCTTGTTCCACGAGTTTGATTAACTTGAATCCCCTTATCGCACAAGGAAGTGGACAAACCACCGGACATGATTGTCATTACTGCTACACTGACAGCATCAGCCTCGGTCGGTGACGAGAGGTGCGTCTCGTCTCTCATGTTTCTTTTACTTTGTGACCGAATAACGTATATGACTCCTGTATGGCTAAAATATTTATAAATACTGTTGTTGTTCTTTCATTCGCTTACGTAAAAGTTTAGAGTGCACTCCGTGTCCCACATTTGCGCTAAGCCTACTGTTCTAACCCTTACAGACACATATGTATTATAAACATAAGGTGACTGCTTTATTAATAAAGAGAGACTTTAGTTAGTGATTTAAATGGGACAAGATGTAAAAGTTTCGCAGCAATCACACAGGAAGTTTTATTTCACGTCGCTCTACATTGCTTTCTCTTCATTCTTCGCAAAGTAAAGTAGAAAGAAAATTTTCAATTTTTAGAAACTGGACAATTGCTATGGAAAATTGAGAAAACTAAAAAGAATGGGTGGTTTCGAAGAAAACACAGTTTCTATAGATTCGTGTGAGAAACGTGTTACACACGTAACTCTTGCCTGTACCTATCAAAGTCATCACAAGCGTAGAGAGAAAAAGAAGTCTCCGAATCTGATTAGTTTGGCCTATCTCTATTACTCTTGCGCACTACTCGCAGGGATGACTATATATAGCCTCGTCTCCAGACTCGTACAACGACACACGTCAAGTCTTGCCAAGACTTCATATCGACGCGAGTACCTGTACATCTGATTCACCGTCGAAAGTTATTCCAAAATCATGCCATGTCAAAAGTTCAAACATGTATATTTATACAAACTAAACCGAGTTTTGATTCTTTCAATTTCTCCAGCGTCTTTCTTGCCAGGATTTCCTAAAGTAATTAACAAAACTATTCTGAACTCTTAAGCCTAATATAAATACGTGAGAAAATATTCAATTTTCATTTCCGAGTTTGCAAAATAGACGCGTATCCGAGTAATTTTGGGTAACCGAAAGTCTGTTGTAATGGGACACGTATCCATTTACTCTTATTTTACGTGTTGCTAGAGGTTAAGTTACTCATGTTAAAAAGAACCTTTCGTTAGGAGTCGCTGGCTAACCATGTAGGAGAGAGAGCTATAGATCAGGTAACTAGCTTCGAATTTGTGCGATATCAGAAAATGTCCTCCGCATTTTAAGTTTTGGGTGCGTTATAAGAGTGATAACCAGTCCCTTAGAGTTATGGGGTAGGATGCTGCTTTGATTTTGGACAGTAGTTCAAAATTAGAAGTTGTGTTAAAATAATTTACACAGTTTCAGGAACTAATTATACGCATTATATGTATGTATATATTTAATTATATAATTATATGTGTGTATATATTTTTAAAAGTGTCGAACGACTTATCGATAAAATTCGTACCAAAAACGATATAACCATCCCAAATTTCCAGACCAAAGTAATTTTTAATAAACTTTCTTATCTGGGCACCTTCTTTGTATGTTGACAGTGATTAACGCGGACATTAGCTCGTTGGAGTTCGCTGATTAAAAAACGTTCTTCAATCCATTGTGAGGAGATAAAAGGACATCTACAAAAGAAAGTTTTTTTTATTTCACACCATAAAAAAAGACAAAAAGTTGTATGTGAAAAGATTGTTAGAACGACCAGATACATTCTATTATCAAAAAAAAAATATGAGCAGACAGTGTTTGTTATCCACAGTGTCGAAACATGAATAAGGAAGATATGTTCTGAACCCATGAAACTGCCGCTACTATAGTTACACATCTAGGCCTTAAACGTT
Organism: Tachypleus tridentatus; assembly: GCF_004210375.1. NCBI lineage: Eukaryota > Metazoa > Arthropoda > Merostomata > Xiphosura > Limulidae > Tachypleus > Tachypleus tridentatus. Next base: position 19,994,198 of record NC_134826.1, read on the forward strand.
GGTTGAAGAAGAACTTTCAATACTCAGAGTTCCTCATCAGTTATTTCTTCTGTATCTGTTTTGCTACTCTCTTATTTATTCTTCAGTCTTTCATATAGTGTGAATCATAAAGGTTGCATTTGCAGCGCCATCTAGCATAAGTCTGGAAGCGTAAATCAGATACAAACTCTTTGTGTTATGTACTAAATTTGTTAACTTGAGCCCAAAACACTTCGTGAATGTGAATTGACCGTCTCATTATAACGCCCCTACGGCTGAAAGGGAGAGCATGTTTGGTGTGATGAAGATTCGAAACCGCGATCCTCATGCTGGGCCAAAAATGAATGCTGATCGAGAGATTGTATCTCAGAACCTCTGGTATGGTATGGTATTTTATTATCAATAAAAGTGAGACATTTTTATTTCAAATGGGTTTCTCGTCATCAAGAATGATCGAGAGATTGAAACAAAGAATTCTGTAAACTGTGAAATTATAACAGTTTTGAAAGATGCTCAAGTAGACGCAACACTTAAACTATAAAACATGTTTAACTGTTTACCCAGTCGTCTCTAGTCAGCAGTTACATTACAGAACATTCAGTGAGTTACATTCGTTCAATCATCATTTCACCAACAAACTATTTTATATTTTATTTTTCAACAATCGATGTTCTATTACAGTAAGACAGAATATTTTAAATCACCGTTTCAATCACTGATACGATCATTCTCAGATAAACAGAGGTCACTAGTGTGCACTCTACCAGTGACCGAGGCCCGGCATGGCCAGATCTTTAAAGCACTCGAATCCTAATCCGATGGTCGCGGGTTCGAATCCCCTTCACACCAAATATGCTCGCTCTTTCAGCTGTGGGGGCGTTATAATCGTACGACCAATCCCTCTAATCATTGGTAAAATAGTAGCCCAAGCGTTGGCGGTGGGTGGTGATGACTAGCTGCCTTCCCTCTAGTCTTACACTGCTAAATTAGGAACGGCTAGCGCAGATAGTCTTCGTGTAGTTTTGCGCGAAATTCAAAACAAAGAAACAAATGTTCTCTTTTTAATTGTCTGAAGTCTAAAATGCATAAAACTATTTGAACAGTTTAAAACAAGTTATTATTTTATGATAATATATTTAAAAATAACTCAACAACAGCTAATGATTGTTATATCTTTCTTATGAGACTGATTGTTTGGTAAGCGGTAGAAAAACGGAAATGACTAAAGAAACATGACCTCGTAAGGACCGCGATATTTGTTTCAGAGAGACCGCCCGGCCTGGCCACGTGGTTAAGGCACTCGATTCGTAACCCGAAGGCCGCGAGTTCGAATCCTCGTCATACCAAACATGCTCGCCCATTCAGCCGTGTGGGCGTTATAATGTGACGGTCAATCCCACTCTTTGTTGATAAAAGAGTAACTCAAGAGTTGGCGATGGGTAGTGATGATTAGGTGTCTTCCTTCTAGTCTTACACTGCTAGATTAGGGACGGCTAGTGCAGATAGTCCTCGTGTAGCTTTGCGCGAAGTTCACACAAAACTGATATTTGGTTTAGAAAAACTGTCGGAACATTTATTATTATCATTTTTATAATGACCGTAGTTGTGTTAACAAATCATCGCTTGTCGAATTGCTTCTGTGTTAGTGTGAGAGGCTTTACGAACAAGTATCTAGACTTGGGGTTGTTCACTTCCTACAAATACCCTTTTCTACAGTCGGTATTCATTGCTTTTGTACTGTATTTTTGTAACAAATTGTTTAAATATTGTAACTGAACAGGTTTCTGGTGAAATAAATTCTAACACTAATGTTTGTAAGCTAAATCTTCAATGAACTGAAGATTCGAAGTGAACTACTTTTGGAACTCTGTAGTTTCGTTTATAGAATTTTTGAAGCAAAACTAACACAAAGGGCTATCCGCACATAGCCTAACCTTCCTTGATTTTGAACTAATAGACTAGATGGAAGGCAGTTAGCCAAAGGTGCTCACCGTCACCTTTTTGGCTACTATTGTCCGTCAAAGTGTCTCCCAGTGGCACAACGGTATGTTTGTTCATACAACATGAAAGTCACAGTCCGAGTGAGCTGACCTCTAGGGCACACCGAACTCCTAGGGTTTCGAAGCTGAAATCTTTACTAGATCCTGTCCATGACAGACCTACCTTTATCTTGTTCGGCTTATAGAGTCTTAAAAGAGAGAGAAGCCAATTTATTTGCTTGAAGGATAACTATTGACTAATTATAATGGTTATCACAAGTGGTAGAAAATATAATATTTATAGCCATCAAACTGTATATTCAAAGCACAAAAACTTTAATGAATTTTTACTGTTTGAGCTTTTCAATTAATTCAATACTTTCACAATCAATCCATTACAAAAGACCGAAGTACTTGATCTTTGGAACTCCGCCTTTTGGTGTACGTAAGAGGAATAATATGGTGACTCGTCTGTGTTAATTTAATTATGCTGTGTTATTTGGGATTTTATGTATAAAAATAGTGTGTATGTGTGTTTTTTGTTGTTCAGGAAAAGATTCTAATATTGTCAAGCTAGAACTGTGTGTCAGATTCTCAAATATGAAAGGATGATTACAGGTGGATGACATTTTAAAGTAGTGTATCAGACTTGAAATGATTGTAGTAACACAGCGGAATGTCTGCGAACTTGTGCTCCTAAAATCCAGGTTTCGTAGCCCGTAACTGGCGGTTGCAGACGCAAAGAACAACCCAGAAATCGAATATTTCACATCTTATGACAACCTGAAAAAAAAAGGGAGAAATTGGAGAAGACGACATAAAACATAAAGCTGATCGAGAGAGTGAAACATGGAATTCCATAAACTGTGCATCCTAACAGATTTGAAATATATTCTACCAATATACAGTAGGTAGAATTCGAGCTGAAAAACGTCTTAAAGAGAGAGAAAAAAAAACGATTTATTTGCTTGAACGATGACAATCGGTTCAGTTTTGAGCTTAATAACAGACAAGAATAATTGTACACAAACGTTTAGCCTGATTCTCTGTCACAATAACACCTAAAATAACAAACGCATCCTTAGGGTAAGTGTTAAGAATGGTCAATGTCGATACAAACGTGACCGAAAAACTAATTGAAGGTGGGCTTAGCACAAGAGTTGGGACGATAACAAGAGACTGCAACTTTAATCTCTGTCAGAACAACTTGCAGAGAACCGATAATGGATCTGTCGTTCAGATGTCTTTAACGACGCCATAATATGAAAAAAAGTTCGAATAAAATGGAGCCAAGAACATGAAAACTTAGCAGAAGAGCAACAAGAACAAATGTGATTTCATCAACTAATAAACACGTGGTTCTGGGCAACTAAATTCAAAATATTGTCTTGTTCTATCGGTTTAGCATGGTAGAGGTTCACTGGTTGCATGGGTAGTTTCTTGATGTAATAGTTTAGAACCTACGATCCCACTTAAGGGTTAAGTCACAGCAAATATTTAGTTCAACCTTACCGTAGTTAAGATTCACCCTCTGACGAGCAGGTTTATTCCTTAACGGGTTTCATAAAAACAATGCTCAAACTTATACCGTCAATAATTAGCCGAGAGAACACAAAAAGGAATCAGTCTCCTACAGATTTAACTATTACAGTGTTGCTATTGGTCAGTTCTTAAATCCAATCTTTGAAGAAGATTTCAATCACCAACAGTAATAAGAAGCTTTGATCAACAGATGGTCAACATCATCCTTATTTCACGTCATGTCTTGTAAATGTTTGTTTTTGAATTTCGCGTAAAGCTACACGAGAACTATCTGCGCTAGCCGTCCATAATTTAGCAGTGTAAGACTAGAGGGAAAGCAGCTAGTCATCACCACCCACCGCCAACTCTAGGATTACTCTTTTACCAACGAATAGTGGGATTGACCGTCACTTATAACGCCCCCACGGCTGAAAGGGCGAGCATGTTTGGTGCAACGGGGATTTGAAACTGCGATCCTCAGATTACGAGTCAAACATCTTTGTTTGTTTGTTTGTTTTTGAATTTCGCACAAAGCTACTCGAGGGCTATCTGTGCTAGCCGTCCCTAATTTAGCAGTGTAAGACTAGAGGAAAGGCAGCTTGTCATCACCACCCACCGCCAACTCTTGGGCTACTCTTTTACCAAAGCATAGTGGGATTGACCGTCACATTATAACGCCCCCACGGTTGAAAGGGCAAGCATGTTTGATGCGACGGGGATTTGAAACCGTGACCCACAGATTACGAGTCGAACGTCTTTACCACCTGGCCATGCTGGACCCAATCCTGTGGAAAAGATACGTTAAGAAAAAAAAAAAGTCAGTTTTAACTCTTTGTAAATATATTAGCGCTTTCTAGATGGAGAAACATCGCTTGTTGTCATAGGCTAATCCAGATAGTGTATTTGAAAACTATAATACAGTACTATAAAAAATAACGCTTGTTCAATGATCACATTAAACGAGGGGGGGATATTGTATGTCGAAATGAATGGGGTGAATGGTATACTAACAATAATTCACTGGAAATAACTTATAAAAATATTCAAAGACAAACAATGGTGATTTATGTTGTCATTACGCTTATTACATTATTAGAATATTGTTCATGTTGCTAGTAGCTCACACAGTGTCATTATACTTGTCCTTATAATAAGAACTGGTTTTTCATCCTTCAGTGAAGAAGAGCCCATAAGAAGAGCTGGTTATTTATCTTTCACTGGCACAAACAGATATATAAAAACAAACGACTCGTTTCAACCCAAGAAAGGCTTGTTACGGTCTATTGGTTAACGTATCGAGTCTGTGAATCCAAGACATTAAAGGTTTGCTCTCTAGTTACCAGGCTAAACCTAAACCGGATCGGGTGCAACATATCTGTAGTGTGCTCATTGAGCATGATGTCACGTGCACCAGTTACTCCCTAGCGTAACACAAAAAACACGTTGCGAAACAAAAAATACCTTGATATAATCGTTCTTAAATATGTCGCTACCTTATGTATCTTGTACACTCTGGCAGTTGTATAATTACATCAATTTAATTACGAAGTGAAACGAAACAGTGACTTAAGTAAGTAAGATCTGGTCTTCAGTTTATATATAGTTATATTAATAACAAAAAAAATGAACAAATAATTACAATAAAATAACTATGAATAGAACTGGACAATTCACAAACGTCTATATCTTCTGTTTTCACCGTATTAATGAAAACCTTAATATAACGACATTTAGGCCCGGCATGGCCAAGCGTGTTAAGGCGTTCGACTCGTAATCCGAGGGTCGCGGGTTCGAATCCCGGTCGCACCAAACATGCTCGCCCTTTCAGCTGTGGGGGGCGATATAATGTGATGGTCAATCACACTATTCGTTGGTAAAAGAGTAGTTCAAGAGTTGGCGGTGGGTTGTGATGACTAGCTACCTTCCCTCTAGTCTTACACTGCTAAATTAGGGACGGCTAGTACAGATAGCCCTCGAGTAGCTTTACGGGAAAGTCAAAACAAACAAACATCATTTATTTTTGTCGCTCTATGAGACTTCACGTGTTAAGTAAGTGTTTTGTTTAATTGCAACCCGATACTTCAGTTGTTATGTGCTTTTATTAGTTCTCCGTAGTGTTTTGTTAGTTCTAACACATTTCTGAGAGTCTACGTGTTATTTTTATTAGGCTAAGTGCTATCTAACACTTTATTAATTTCGTTCACTCTGATACTGCACGTGTCACGTTTTTTTACCCGTTTTAACGTAATACGAGGCTCCACGTGTTAAACATGTTTTGTTAGTTTCACTCTAATGTAAGATTCTGCCTTTTGAATAGCTAATCAAAAAGGTGTGACTGTGTAATCTGGTAAGACAGATATACAGGGTGGCCTATAAGTCCCTACTCATCCATATGTTTTTATGTTATATTCAATTACGCATGTATTATAAATTTGTTTCCTTTTTTTTTTTTTTCTCAGAGAAATATGGCCGATGTAAGCCCCTTTACACTTGAAAATGTCTCACAGAACATGGCGTCGCATAATATTATGTAGCGAGAATGAGGGACAGCACACAGATACACTGGATACATATGATATATGGATGGGTAGGGACTTACGGGCCACCCTGTAGATAGACGGTACCATTAGCAATGTTTTACAAGATAACACCCCTCCCTACAACCTGAGAAGCCATAAATGATGCAAACGCCACTTTCAATTTATGAATTATAACCGTACGTATTCTTAGCGAGTTTAAAGTATGACTGAGCTGTCAGAATAAGGCATGAGTTATGGCCGAAGTCTCCCTTTTCCTGCTACTTATAAGAGCTTTCAAAAATTACGTGAACACCATTACTAAGTAATGTAACAATCATATATAGCGGTGCTACTCAAAAACAGAAAGGACTGTCTTAGCTACTTAAGTGAAGGATTTATCGATTTGTTTCAATAATAAAACGTTGTAATAAGTCCGGTATACTTGGAGGTCCATAACAGAATATTGTAAATATTTGGAAAGTCTGGGCTCACTTGTCAACTAATATCGTCTATAAGAACCACGTTTAACACTCTAGTCGGTCCTGTTCAGTTTAATAACACGGGTACGATAGATGTTGATAGTCTGGACTCGATTTTCAACTAATAACTTCTATGAAACACCACGTCAGAAGATTCGTAACGTTGACAATCGTGTTTCGATACCACCTTTTCAGCATGGCGTAGACAGTCCTTTTAACAGCATGGCGTTCAACTCTCCATCCTATTTATTTATTAGACAGTCCATTGGTTAACATTGTGCTTAACAATACACAAACAAGTGAAATACAACGTTCAATTCTCCATCCTATTTACTTTAATAACACTGGTTAAATAACTGTCCAATCAGAACTTGGAGATAGCTGATCAACAGTGAATATCAGATCACGTGTTAAGAGTAAACATCACTAAGATTTTGTTTGAAATAAGATCTCTACAGTTCGTCTTGAATTTCACGCAAAGCTACACGAGGGCTATCTGTGCTAAGCGTCCCTAATTTAGAAGTGTAAGACCAGAGGGAAGGCAGCTAGTCATCACCACCCACCACTAACTTTTGGGCTACTCTTTTACCAACGAATAGAACGATTGACTTACATTATGACGCCCTCGTGGCTGAAAGTGTGAACATCTTTGGTGTAATGGGGATTCAAACCCCCGCGAGGTCACGACAGATCATTGCGTTTGCCTGTTTGTTTCGCGCAAAACCACGTAAGGACTAATTGACTTAAATGTCATTTTGGATTGACAGATTAGGAGGAAGGCAACTAGTCAAAAGCACCCATCTCCAACTCTTGGGAAACTCTAATCGAGTAGTTGAATTTAAGTCTGGGTTTTGATTCAATACGTTGAACACAACATAGAGTATTGTTCTTCGAATTAAAGATTATTACTGTCGGAATTTGCAACCTGATCGCTTCTTTCTACGTCATTTGCCTGGCTCTTTGAACAGTATAATAAATTTGACTGTCGCCTCTATAACGCACCCACAACTAAAAGCACGGATGATATTCAGTACGAGGCATCGCACCTTGAATCTAGGGTATTGTAATCTGTGTTCAGACACGTTAACCTTTATGCCACCTATAATTTAAGGTTGAAGGGATTGTAACCAGTGTTTTTATAAACGAACTGGTTCTGTCAAATTACATGAGCAAACAAAAGATAACCATAAAATTTAAAATGTGATATTAATAACATTTATCATAATATTTCATTATATCAGCATCATTGTTCTATGTAAATGTTAATAAAATTGTTTTAAGTCAGTAAAAGTCATTTTATGGTCGACTAAATTATTACATAACATTATGTAGAGCTATGCGTGATGGACTCGCAGCTCGGAATTCTACAATCAATGACGTATGTAATATAATAGACACGTAATACAGTGAAAATATAATATTCATAAAACATGCATCCGTATACTCGTACAGAATCGATAACAGAATGATTCATTACTGTTGTCCACTCGAGTGTAACTGGGGATAGCAAGCCCCCACGGGAGACCTCTACTCTCCCATTTCAGAAGTAGGCTAGTCTTTTATGATGTCTATGTTCTTTACATTAGGACTCCTATTGATATCAATAAATTAATTGTTCTTTCTCAAAATTAATTTTTTTCACCTTATGTTTCCCCAAATAAAATAAAATAAAAAAAATTCTTGAAGCGCCACTGTTTCTCTGTAGGCCAAGAGTAAAATACAACATAATTCTGACATTTGCCATATTTCTTGATTTTCTGTATTCATAAGTACTTCTAAATCCACTTATTTTTTAGGTTTAAAGGCAAATTAATTAGAAATTATGAAGAACATTTTTCTGCCCATCAAATTAATTGTCAAAGAACTCCTTCTTACAGTGCGGTTTAACAATCATTCAAAAAGTGGAAAAACATTGATTAAACTTTGCATATAATTAAGTGTAAAAGGATTTTTGTTTCCTCATGCTTAACAAATCAGGGAAATTTTGATTTGTTTGTACGTTGTTAAGAATAAAACTAAAGAACAAGTTTATAGACGGTGCCCAACATGGGTAACAAAATCCTATTTTTATCGTTGTAAACATTCAGACTCGCGGCTGAGCCACTTTGGTGAGGGGACAACAGTCAGGCATGAGACTACTATAAAACACGACGTTATTTGTTAAGTGACTTCTATACTAACTTTTTTCTTAGTAAGTACAAAGCTACACAATAAGCTATCTGTTCTGTGCTTACCACTGGTATCGAAAACCGATACTTAACGATACTTAGAGCTGTGACACCGAGCTATTTAGCTTCTAGACTGAGAAAATGTTTCCTCCACAGTTTAAACTATTATAACAATGTGCATGTATGAGCCATTAAGTTGTTTACTAAAGCAGCTTCTAAAATCCAAAGAATACTTCTCTCGTAATTTAACTCCAAGATTTACTCAGCTGTGATATATGACAATCATCTTTACGCATAATTAACTTTAAGGAATGATGATCCAGTTTATATTAGCTGCTTTCCGGGAACAATAACAACAGCAAAAACGAAACAAGAGTGTGCGACACGCCTGAGGTAGCCGTACCAAAGTTTGGTTTTGTTGTTGTTGTTGTTTTTTATTTTCGCGCAAAGCTACACGAGAAGGAAGTGGCTAAGACTGAATGCAATTGCTGGGCCTTAATATTTTGATCTATTAGTTAGAATAGATACGTGCAAAATGTACCACCTTACAAGAGGAACAAAATAAGTGTTTGTTTGTTTCGAATTTCTCGCAAAGCTACACGAGGGCAACCTGCGTTAGCCGTCCCTAATTTAGCAGTGTAAGACTAGAGAGAAGGCAACTAGTCATTACCACCCGCCGCCAACTCTTTGGCTACTCTTTTACCAGCGAATAGTGAAATTGGCCGTATCGTTATAACGCTCCCACAGCTGAAAGGGCGAGCATATTTTGTGTGACGGGGACTCAAACCCGCGACCCTCAGATTGCGAGTCAAAGGCCCTAACCACCTGATCATGCCGGGTCAGCCGTACCAAAGATTCTAACAGTTACTATCAAAAGTCAACTCTGATTTGCACACGTGTATGAATGTGTGGAATTATAACAAATAAATATTATAATTTTCAGTAATTTACGGTTTGCGTTACACATTCTATACGAACACTTATTTGCTTATAACGCAAATCCGCGTTATGATGCGTCGGCCAGAGGATTAAACCCCGAATTATTAGTGACATTATCGCTCTTAATAACGATTATTGTTTGTTATGATGTTAATTAAGTGTGTGTGTGTGTGTGTTTTATAACAAATCTGCATCAGGCTACATTCTACCATTGTAAGTCCACAGGCTTACCGCTGTCTCATCAGGGAGCTTATTACATTCACAAAAGGAAATTACATTCGCTGTGAAAATAGTGCATACATTTACACATGTAATGATTAATTCCACTTTGGACAAACAAATAAGTAGAGGCGGAAGAACACGGGATTCCTGAACAAAACTCACACAATCTCCCGATGAAATGAAAAGAAAGTGACATGAAATATTGAACAGTGACATGAAATATTGAACAGTACCCCCTCTGCCATGTTTCTAATGCTTCATCAACCAATTGATAAATTCTATTCAGGACCATCTGTACTTTATCAAACACTTAAGATAACACAAGATTGTTGCTGAATATCTCCTGGCAATGAATCAACGGACAAAACTAAGGTAAGTGAGTTGAAAAAGGCCCAGTTTTTTCGCCAGTGACGTCAATGAAGCAGTTTTAATAACTGATGCCTCTTGAAGAGTAGGCGTAAAGGTTTGTTTTTAAGAGTAAGGCCGCGTTGTGGTAACTGCTGTGTCCACTGCGCGGAATCTAACCCCTGATTTTGTAAGTTCATAAACTTACCCTTATCTCGCATTTATTGTTTGTTTTCGAATTTCGTGCAACGTTTCACGAGGGCTGTCTGCGCTAGCCGTAAGACTAAAGGGAATGCAGCTGGTTATCACCATTCACCGTCAACTCTAGGGCTACTCTTTTACCAACGAATAATGGGATTGACCGTCACACTATAACGCCATCACAGCTGAAAGGGCAAGCATATACTTGGGGTGAGTGCTCACGTTTATTCATAGCTATTTTAAGTGTTTGATAAAGCGTCACCGGTAGGATTCTACTGTTCTCATGTGATATCCTTGACCACGTTTCGCTATATGTGATACCTGAAATTATTGACTGTACTCAAACCGCATCGTATTTTCAACTTTACTGATGCCATATGCTAAACCACCGGGTCACAGGTCTTTAGAGTTAAGGTTAGAGCCGTCTCTAATTTTGAATAGCTGACCAGTGAGGTAACGGTACTTCCTCTCCTTACCGAGTAGTATCTAGTCGTCTCGAACCCCAGACCATTCGTTTGAAAGATGCAGCTTGATATACTAACCACACATTAGTAATGTGAAATTTGCAGTTTTTCATTCATGGTATTCACAGCTTCAGTATGGTATTTACAGCTTCAATACGTCATGAAGTTATTCATCTGTTAGATCGTTGATTATGACTTGTCATTAACACCGGTATTTCCTTTTTTGGTGTGGATAATGTTAACCTATATTTTCCAATTTTGTTTATATTTCATTAAAGACGCTGCATGCCCTATGTCTACTCTACTAGCATGGTGAGGAAGCCAAAAAAATTGGTAAATTTCTTGGTTTCCTGTTTCACTGAATGCATTTCACTTACAAAACGTATTTGTGTTGTAAAATGTTAAAGAAATTCGTCTAATAGTAGATTCTGTTTGTTCATTTCGACTCGCATTTAGTCGAACCTAGCATAGAAATATGATACTCTATAACTCGAGTGCTTCAGAAAGGTCAGTCTTTTCTTTTCAGTTTAACTCTGAAGAAAGAAGGTCCATCTTTCGAAATTTTGGTGTTCAATTGACTTCTTGAACCTACGTGTTTTTCTAACATTACAAATGGTCGGATCTAGTACAATATATGTATAACGACTTGTCAACCATGTGTATCTAACCTTATTCAGGATGTAATGAAAACTACTGTGAGTGAAATACAGAGAGCGTATATGTCAAAGGTCACTAGTTTTTATGTTATATATTTAGTTTGTAAACGAAACATTTTATATTGTTATTAAAACAATGAATCTAAACTTTTAATCAAATCGAAAAAAAACAGCAAGGTAAAACGTCAAACCAGCACTAATACCTAACAGCTTTGAACGCAGAATGACATCACTAATCACTGAATATAGTGGTGCTTACAAACGTAGTGCTGTGTACGTAATTATCACGTTTAAGAATAATAGTTTCATCTCATTCTCAAAGAACTATCATGGTCTAGTGATCTGATGGTCTAGTAGTCGGGTAGTCTAGTGACCCGATGGTCTAGTAGTCGGGTAGTCTAGTGACCCGATGGTCTAGTAGTCGGGTAGTCTAGTGACCCGATGGTCTAGTGGTAGGGTAGTCTAGTGATCTGATGATCTAGCAGTCGGGTAGTCTAGTGACCCGATGGTCTAGTGGTCGGGTAGTCTAGTGATCTGATGATCTAGTAGTCGGGTAGTCTAGTGACCCGATGGTCTAGTGGTCGGGTAGTCTAGTGATCTGATGATCTAGCAGTCGGGTAGTCTAGTGACCCGATGGTCTAGCAGTCAGGTAGTCTAGTGATCCGATGGTCTAGTAGTCGGGTAGTCTAGTGATCCGATGGTCTAGTAGTCGGGTAGTCTAGTGACCCGATGGTCTAGTAGTAGGGTAGTCTAGTGACCCGATGGTCTAGTGGTAGGGTAGTCTAGTGACCCGATGGTCTAGTGGTCGGGTAGTCTAGTGATCTGATGATCTAGTAGTCGGGTAGTCTAGTGATCCGATGGTCTAGTAGTAGGTTAGTCTAGTGACCCGATGGTCTAGTGGTAGGGTAGTCTAGTGATCCGATGGTCTAGTAGTCGGGTAGTCTAGTGACCCGATGGTCTAGTGGTAGGGTAGTCTAGTGACCCGATGGTCTAGTGGTAGGGTAGTCTAGTGACCCGATGGTCTAGTGGTCGGGTAGTCTAGTGATCTGATGATCTAGCAGTCGGGTAGTCTAGTGACCCGATGGTCTAGTAGTCGGGTAGTCTAGTGATCCGATGGTCTAGTAGTAGGTTAGTCTAGTGACCCGATGGTCTAGTGATCTGATGATCTAGTGGTCGGGTAGTCTAGTGACCCGATGGTCTAGTGGTCGGGTAGTCTAGTGATCTGATGATCTAGCAGTATGGTAGTCTAGTGACCCGATGGTCTAGCAGTAGGGTAGTCTAGTGATCCGATGATTTAGCAGTAGGGTAGTCTAGTGACCCGATGGTCTAGTGGTCGGGTAGTCTAGTGATCTGATGATCTAGCAGTCGGGTAGTCTAGTGACCCGATGGTCTAGTAGTCGGGTAGTCTAGTGATCCGATGGTCTAGTAGTAGGTTAGTCTAGTGACCCGATGGTCTAGTGGTAGGGTAGTCTAGTGACCCGATGGTCTAGTGGTAGGGTAGTCTAGTGATCTGATGGTCTAGCAGTAGGGTAGTCTAGTGATCCGATGATTTAGCAGTAGGGTAGTCTAGTGACCCGATGGTCTAGTGGTAGGGTAGTCTAGTGATCTGATGATCTAGCAGTCGGGTAGTCTAGTGACCCGATGGTCTAGCAGTAGGGTAGTCTAGTGATCCGATGATTTAGCAGTCGGGTAGTCTAGTGACCCGATGGTCTAGCAGTAGGGTAGTCTAGTGATCCGATGATTTAGCAGTAGGGTAGTCTAGTGACCCGATGGTCTAGTGGTCGGGTAGTCTAGTGATCTGATGATCTAGTGGTCGGGTAGTCTAGTGACCCGATGGTCTAGTGGTCGGGTAGTCTAGTGATCTGATGATCTAGTGGTCGGGTAGTCTAGTAACCCGATGGTCTAGTAGTCGGGTAGTCTAGTGATCCGATGGTCTAGCAGTAGGGTAGTCTAGTGATCCGATGGTCTAGTAGTCGGGTAGTATAGTGATCCGATGGTCTAGCAGTCGGGTAGTCTAGTGATCCGATGGTCTAGCAGTAGGGTAGTCTAGTGATCCGATGGTCTAGCAGTAGGGTAGTCTGGTGATCCGATGGTCTAGCAGTAGGGTAGTCTAGTGATCCGATGGTCTAGCAGTAAGGTAGTCTAGTGATCCGATGGTCTAGCAGTAGGGTAGTCTAGTGATCCGATGGTCTAGCAGTAGGGTAGTCTAGTGATCCGATGGTCTAGTAGTCGGGTAGTCTAGTGACCCGATGATCTAGCAGTCGGGTAGTCTAGTGATATGATGATCTAGTGGTCGGGTAGTCTAGTGACCCGATGGTCTAGTGGTCGGGTAGTCTAGTGATCTGATGATCTAGTGGTCGGGTAGTCTAGTGACCCGATGGTCTAGTAGTCGGGTAGTCTAGTGATCCGAGGGTCTAGCAGTAGGGTAGTCTAGTGACCCGATGGTCTAGTGGTCGGGTAGTCTAGTGATCTGATGATCTAGCAGTCGGGTAGTCTAGTGACCCGATGGTCTAGCAGTCGGGTAGTCTAGTGATCCGATGGTCTAGTAGTCGGGTAGTCTAGTGATCCGATGGTCTAGTAGTCGGGTAGTCTAGTGACCCGATGGTCTAGTAGTAGGGTAGTCTAGTGACCCGATGGTCTAGTGGTAGGGTAGTCTAGTGACCCGATGGTCTAGTGGTCGGGTAGTCTAGTGATCTGATGATCTAGCAGTCGGGTAGTCTAGTGACCCGATGGTCTAGTAGTCGGGTAGTCTAGTGATCCGATGGTCTAGTAGTAGGTTAGTCTAGTGACCCGATGGTCTAGTGGTAGGGTAGTCTAGTGATCCGATGGTCTAGTAGTAGGTTAGTCTAGTGACCCGATGGTCTAGTGATCTGATGATCTAGTGGTCGGGTAGTCTAGTGACCCGATGGTCTAGTGGTCGGGTAGTCTAGTGATCTGATGATCTAGCAGTATGGTAGTCTAGTGACCCGATGGTCTAGCAGTAGGGTAGTCTAGTGATCCGATGATTTAGCAGTAGGGTAGTCTAATGACCCGATGGTCTAGTGGTTGGGTAGTCTAGTGATCTGATGATCTAGCAGTCGGGTAGTCTAGTGACCCGATGGTCTAGTAGTCGGGTAGTCTAGTGATCCGATGGTCTAGTAGTAGGTTAGTCTAGTGACCCGATGGTCTAGTGGTAGGGTAGTCTAGTGACCCGATGGTCTAGTGGTAGGGTAGTCTAGTGATCTGATGATCTAGTGGTCGGGTAGTCTAGTGACCCGATGGTCTAGTGGTCGGGTAGTCTAGTGATCTGATGATCTAGCAGTCGGGTAGTCTAGTGACCCGATGGTCTAGCAGTAGGGTAGTCTAGTGATCCGATGATTTAGCAGTAGGGTAGTCTAGTGACCCGATGGTCTAGTGGTCGGGTAGTCTAGTGATCTGATGATCTAGTGGTCGGGTAGTCTAGTGACCCGATGGTCTAGTGGTCGGGTAGTCTAGTGACCCGATGGTCTAGTAGTCGGGTAGTCTAGTGATCCGATGGTCTAGCAGTAGGGTAGTCTAGTGATCCGATGGTCTAGTAGTCGGGTAGTATAGTGATCCGATGGTCTAGCAGTCGGGTAGTCTAGTGATCCGATGGTCTAGCAGTAGGGTAGTCTAGTGATCCGATGGTCTAGCAGTAGGGTAGTCTGGTGATCCGATGGTCTAGCAGTAGGGTAGTCTAGTGATCCGATGGTCTAGCAGTAGGGTAGTCTAGTGATCCGATGGTCTAGCAGTAAGGTAGTCTAGTGATCCGATGGTCTAGCAGTAGGGTAGTCTAGTGATCCGATGGTCTAGCAGTAGGGTAGTCTAGTGATCCGATGGTCTAGTAGTCGGGTAGTCTAGTGACCCGATGATCTAGCAGTCGGGTAGTCTAGTGATCTGATGATCTAGTGGTCGGGTAGTCTAGTGACCCGATGGTCTAGTGGTCGGGTAGTCTAGTGATCTGATGATCTAGTGGTCGGGTAGTCTAGTGACCCGATGGTCTAGTAGTCGGGTAGTCTAGTGATCCGATGGTCTAGCAGTAGGGTAGTCTAGTGATCCGATGGTCTAGCAGTAGGGTAGTCTAGTGATCCGATGGTCTAGGAGTAGGGTAGTCTAGTGATCCGATGGTCTAGCAGTAGGGTAGTCTAGTGATCCAATGGTCTAGTAGTCGGGTAGTCTAGTGATCCGATGGTCTAGTAGTCGGGTAGTCTAGTGATCCGATGGTCTAGTAGTCGGGTAGTATAGTGATCCGATGGTCTAGCAGTCGGGTAGTCTAGTGATCCGATGGTCTAGCAGTAGGGTAGTCTAGTGATCCGATGGTCTAGCAGTAGGGTAGTCTAGTGATCCGATGGTCTAGCAGTAGGGTAGTCTGGTGATCCGATGGTCTAGCAGTAGGGTAGTCTGGTGATCCGATGGTCTAGCAGTAGGGTAGTCTAGTGATCCGATGGTCTAGCAGTAGGGTAGTCTAGTGATCCGATGGTCTAGTAGTCGGGTAGTCTAGTGACCCGATGATCTAGCAGTCGGGTAGTCTAGTGATCTGATGATCTAGTGGTCGGGTAGTCTAGTGACCCGATGATCTAGTGGTCGGGTAGTCTAGTGATCTGATGATCTAGTGGTCGGGTAGTCTAGTGACCCGATGGTCTACAGTAGTCGGGTAGTCTAGTGATCCGATGGTCTAGCAGTAGGGTAGTCTAGTGATCCGATGGTCAGCAGTAGGGTAGTCTAGTGATCCGATGGTCTACAGGAGTAGGGTAGTCTAGTGATCCGATGGTCTACAGCAGTAGGGTAGTCTAGTGATCCAATGGTCTAGTAGTCGGGTAGTCTAGTGATCCGATGGTCTAGTAGTCGGGTAGTCTAGTGATCCGATGGTCTAGTAGTCGGGTAGTATAGTGATCCGATGGTCTAGCAGTCGGGTAGTCTAGTGATCCGATGGTCTCAGCAGTAGGGTAGTCTAGTGATCCGATGGTCAGCAGTAGGGTAGTCTAGTGATCCGATGGTCTAGCAGTAGGGTAGTCTGGTGATCCGATGGTCTAGCAGTAGGGTAGTCTGGTGATCCGATGGTCTAGCAGTAGGGTAGTCTAGTGATCCGATGGTCTAGCAGTAGGGTAGTCTAGTGATCCGATGGTCTAGCAGTAGGGTAGTCTAGTGATCCGATGGTCTAGCAGTAGGGTAGTCTAGTGATCCGATGGTCTAGCAGTAGGGTAGTCTAGTGATCCGATGGTCTAGCAGTAGGGTAGTCTAGTGACCTGATGGTCTAGCAGAAGGGTAGTCTTGTGATCTGATGATCTAGCAGTAGGGTAGTCTAGTGATCCGATGGTCTAGCGGTAGGGGTAGTCTAGTGATCCGATGGTCTAGGGCAGCAGTAAGGGTAGTCTAGTGATCCGATGGTCTAGCAGTAAGGTAGTCTAGTAATCCGATGGTCTAGCAGTAGGGTAGTCTAGTGACCTGATGGTCTAGCAGTAGGGTAGTCTAGTGACCTGATGGTCTAGCAGTAGGGTAGTCTAGTGACCTGATGGTCTAGCAGTAGGGTAGTCTAGTGATCCGATGGTCTAGCAGTAGGGTAGTCTAGTGACCCGATGGTCTAGTAGTCGGGTAGTCTAGTGACCCGATGGTCTAGCAGTAGGGTAGTCTAGTGACCTGATGGTCTAGCAGTAGGGTAGTCTAGTGATCTGATGGTCTAGCAGTAGGGTAGTCTAGTGATTTGATAGCTTAGCTCGGGTAGTCTAGTGATTTGATTGTCTAGCAGTAGGGTAGTCTAGTGACCTGATGATCTAGCAGTAGGGTAGTCTAGTGACCTGATGATCTAGCAGTAGGGTAGTCTAGTGATCTGATGATCTAGCAGTAGGGTAGTCTAGTGATCTGATGATCTATCAGTAGGGTAGTCTAGTGACCTGATGATCTAGCAGTAGGGTAGTCTAGTGACCTGATGGTCTAGCAGTAGGGTAGTCTAGTGTTTGACAGCTTAGCTCGGGTATGAATTCCAGAATCCGTTGCTCACTATCTGTTGCCGCAGAAACGCCCTTTGTTTTTTGGAGCCGTGGATGCTCTCTGAAAGTTACATAGTGAAACCCCACTATTCGGTCGGACCAAAGTAGCCCAACAGATGGTAGTAGGTGCTGTTGACTAGCTGCGTTCCCTCTAATCTATTAGCTCAAAATTAGGGACGGCTTGCTCAGGAAACCCTTTGTGTAGCTTTGCGCGAAAATTTCTGTGACAAACAAATTGCAAATTCATATTTTAGAATAATCTTACAAACTACTTTGGAATCCATTATTTTACCAATTCTCTGCCTCTTAGAAGGCTTCCAGTGTAAGTTAATAACACAATAATTAATGGGAGGAACGCATGACTTTCATTTATTACAATAATCAGTTATTTCATTCTTGCTGCTCATCGATAATGCGCAGAGCGAAAAACAGTCTTTTGTACCATCAGTCCGTAAATTGACTTATCTGTTTTGTTGGCACGAAGAAGTCGTGTTGCTTTGTGAGGAATACAGAACAGAATCTACTGGATTTCACACTTCTCTCTCGCGAGCACAACCGTCTGTTAAAATTAACGTAATTAGAAATTCAGGCTTAGGATAAATAGCGATTACTTAAGTAAATTAAACAGTAAATTATTTAACTTCTAAATCTTAAAGATTTTTATGAAAGTTATTCAGTTCCCCCTTTCTCCTGTGGTCTGATGGTTAGCCTGGGGATTCATGGTTCTTGTCTTGCTGACATAAAACTCGATCCATATTTTTGGGCCGATGGTACGTTATGTTTGTTTGTTCATTGCTTTTGTAAAGCATAAATCTACACAGTGATCCGTCTATGCTTTACCCGCTACAGATGTCGAAACTCGATTCTTAGTGTTATAAGCCCACTATCTTACTGCTGAACTATAGCGGTAAGGTATGTTACAAAAGTAACGACCAGTTCCACTATTGTAACATAGCAGTCCAATATTTGGCCGTTGGTGCCCTTGACTATCTGCCTTCCTTTTAATCTAATAGGTCAAAAGGCCCAGCATGTCCAGGTGGTTAAGGCACTCGACTCGTAATGTGAGGGTCGTGGGTTTGAATCCCCGTGGCACCAAACATGCTCGCCCTTTAAGCCGTGAGGGCTGTGTAATGTGACGTTCAATTCCACTATTTGTTAATAAAAGAGTAATACCATGCAACAGCGAAAGCCTCGAGTTAATAAGCATAGGGAACATATTTATAAAAGTGGATAGTTGTGACTGTCACGAGAGTCTGTATTTAATACGATATGCTGGTCACAATTCTTGTATAACGTGAAACAGATCAGTACAACTGAATAATTTATAGATTTTGGTTCACTAATCGTATATATTAACCAAATTTCTTTGTCAGTTATATTTATCGATGTTTCCGAGGTAGTTAGCTCGTTCTATAGCATACAGTCTGAAGACAACGTTATGCTAAAGCGTTCTTTGTATTTAATGTAATACAAATCCATCTTCAGATCTCTTGCTATTCAATATATTTTCTTAGACTTTATGGGTTTTTTTTTCTTTCGGGAATGTCATAATTTACAGAAAAATGTTAACCATCCAACAGTGTGAGTTTTTCGCCTGATTGTGTATGTGTTTTCTTATAGCAAAGATACATCGGGGGGCCCGGCATGGCCAAGCGTGTTAAGGCGTTTGACTGGTAATCCCAGGGTCGTGGGTTCGAATCCCGGTCGCACCAAACATGCTCACCCTTTCAACCGTGGGGGCGTTATAATGTGACGGTTAATCCCCCTATTCGTTGGTAAAGGAGTAGCCCAAGAGTTGGCGGTGGGTGGTGACGACTAGCTGCCTTCCCTCTAGTCTTACACTGCTAAATTAGTGACGGCTAGCGCAGACAGCCCTTGTGTAGCTTTGCGCGAAATTCAAAAAACAAACAGGTCAAAATTAAGAACGACTAGTGCAGATGGCCCTCGAATAACTTTGTGACAATTCCCATTTCCAGTTGAGTTGGATCTGGCACGTGAACTGTTGTGGGACGTTTCAATTATCTCGCAGTTTATTTGCCAATAAGTGAAGTAACTCTATTGGTCAAAAAGATAAAGTTGTTTGTAAGTTATTAAAACTATTACCATCTACAACACAAATGGTTGTCTCGTATAAACTGATAAAACTTCAAGTTGAAACAGCTTAACCTTAGAATTACAGACGGAGTTCTTGTGACCTTGTTAGTGTTCTATATAATTTATTTAACAAATTTCTTGTGGGTTCACGACTTGGTTACAAAGATTCTAATAACATACGAGTCACGAAAAATTAAAACAGTCGCAGTATTGGCCTTATTAATTACTGCTGTATTCAATTAACTCAGAAAATGAGCAACATGGCTCAATGTTTTTGGTCAGTTACTTCGAGTGTTCTAAAAGCAAAACTACTAATAGTTCATGTTAATAGACCTACATGGAAATCACTCAAACTTACACATTTTAAACCCACTCACTAAAGTTAACCATGTTTTCTTGACTACATGGAAATCACTCAAACTTACACATTTTAAACCCCCTCACTAAAATCAGCCATGTTATCTTGACGTACACGTAAACTTACACATTTTAAACCCCCTCACTAAAATCAGCCATGTTATCTTGACGTACACGTAAACTTACACATTTTAAACCCCCTCACTAAAGTCAGCCATGTTATCTTGACGTACACTCAAACTTACACATTTTAAACCCCCTCACTAAAGTTATCCATGTTATCTTAACGTACACTCAAACTTACACATTTTAAACCCCCTCACTAAAGTTATCCATGTTATCTTGACGTAACTCAAACTTACATTCTCTAAAGATAGTCGCATTAATATTTCCTACAGTATTTGACATTAACACCTCCCTCTGGTACAGCGGTATGTCTACAACGCTAAAATTAGGGGCTCGATTCCCCTCGGTGGGTTCAGCAGATAGCCCGATGTGGCTTTGCTATAAGAAAACAATCACAATCATTCCACATCAAAAGCTTGATTCCTATAACGAGCGCATACTTACATAATATCACTTATTCGAAAGTGGCCCGGCATGGCCAGGTGGTTAGGGAATTCGACTCATAATCTGAGAGTTGCGGGATTGAATCCCCGTCACACCAAACATGCTCACCCTTTCAGACGGGGGGAGCATTATAATGTGACGGTCAATCCCATTATTCGTTGGTAAAGGAGTAGCCCAAGAGTTGGAGGTGGGTGGTGATAACTATTTGCCTCCATTCTAGTTTTACACTGTTAAATTAGGGACGTCTAACGCAGATAGCCCTCGTGTAGCTTTGCGCGAAATTCCAAAACTTATGTAGAGCAAACTGTGCTCATGATTCAACTTAAACTTTTGCTTTTCTCAGTAAAAATAAAAAAAACCTGATGTAATTAAATTTTATTCAAAGTGCAATTACAATTACAAGTACGCTACTCTTACCTCAGTGGTCTTAAAAATATCTCACAGTCACTTTGACTACTGAAAAGATCCTTAGACATTTTACTAAAGAGGAATTTGAATTGTAAATTTATTTAGGCTTTAACTTCCATTGCTAATTTCTTAAAGCTGAATCAAGCTAGTTATCTTATAAATGACAATTTGATGTGACAGTCAGTAAAGGACAGCTGCGATCGGAACGAAAGAAACGATCTCAGTTTTGAAACCCTTGGAAACATTTGTGTAGCAAAATTCGAGACTACTTCGATTTCCAGTGGCGAGCTGTTTTGAAATGGTGGGTGATAAATGATCTCGAGCGCGAAAAGTTTTGGCATCTTGACCAGCCATAAGTACATATGGAGTCGGCTCTGATCACGAAACGGTGTGCTCGACCCAGAAAAATAAATCACAAGAAGAATGCAAGTCGACCAATCTGCTTTGAGAGGAGACGCCGCATTTCAAGAAACTCGTTTTTTAGTCTGGCGTTTACAGTACTTCCACTGTAAATCAATCTCAGCAAAGTATTACATAACACCACATTTGTAAAGTTAATTTCGAATAAAATATATTTCTAATTAGTGGGCGCGTTATTACAGTGACAGTTTATGCTGTTAATGTTTTTTTTTGTTGTTTTTTTTAATTTCGCGCAAAGCTACAAGGGCTTTCTGCGTTAGCCGTCCTTAATTTAGCAGTGTAAGATTAGAAGGAAGGCAGCTGGTCAGGAACCACCGGCAACTCTTGGGACACACTTTTACCAACGAATAGTGGGATTGACCGTCACATTATAACGTCCCCACGGCATAAAAGTCGATTACGTTTGGTGTGACGGGTATTCAAACTTGCGACCCTCGGATTACGAGTCAAGTGCCTTAACCACTTTGCCATGCAGGGGCCTTACTTCTATATAGGGTTCATCATATTTATTAACAATGATTTGTGTATGATAACAGTCGCTAAAGTTGTTAGTTGTAACATCAAGGATGCGATCTTTTTTGATTGTTTGACGTTTAGCACAAAGCTACAAAAATAGTCGGTCTGTGCTTTGCCCAATATTGGTATCAAAACCCGGTATACAACGTTGTACGTCCGCAGACATAACGAAATGGCATGATAACAGTTCAGGATCGCAGTTGAGGAATGTGAAGTCGGAGAACATATCCATCAAGTTGATGGAAGATTTTGAAACCTCTTAAAAAAAAAACTTCAATGAAAAAAGGAAAAATTTGCCTACAAAGTAATCTTTCCTTCACTGTAAGAATACACCTAAGATGCCTACAACGTTACTCTCCCTTCACTGTAAGAATACAACTAAGATGCCTACAAAGTAATCTTTCCTTCACTGTAAGAATACACCTAAGATGCCTACAACCTAACTCTCCCTTCACTGTAAGAATACAACTAAGATGCGTACAAACTAACTCTCTCTTCACTGTAAGAATACAACTAAGATGCCTACAACGTTACTCTCCCTTCACTGTAAGAATACTTCTAAGATGCCTACAACGTTACTCCCCCTTCACTGTAAGAATACAACTAAGATGCCTACAACGTTGCTCTCCCTTCACTGTAAGATTACAACTAAGGTGCTTACAACCTAACCCTTCCTTCACTGTGGAATACAAATAAGATGCGTAAAACTAACCTTTCCTTCACTGTAAGAATACAACTAAGATGCCTACAAACTAACCTTTTCTTTACTGTGGAATACACCTAAGATGCCTACAAACTAACCTTTCCTTCACTGTGGAATAACTAAGATGCTCACAAACTAACCTTTACTTCACTGTAAGAATACAACTAAGATGCCTACAACCTAACCCTTCCTTCACTGTAACAATACAACTAAGATGCCTACAAAGTAATCTTTCCTTCACTGTAAGAATACACCTAAGATGCCTACAACCTAACTCTCCCTTCACTGTAAGAATACAACTAAGATGCGTACAAACTAACTCTCTCTTCACTGTAAGAATACAACTAAGATGCCTACAACGTTACTCTCCCTTCACTGTAAGAATACAACTAAGATGCCTACAAAGTAATCTTTCCTTCACTGTAAGAATACACCTAAGATGCCTACAACCTAACTCTCCCTTCACTGTAAGAATACAACTAGGATGCTCACAAACTAACCCTTCCTTCACTGTAAGAATACAACTAAGATGCCTACAACCTAACCTTTTCTTTACTGTAAGAATACACCTAAGATGCCTACAAACTAACCTTTCCTTCACTGTAGGAATACAAATAAGATGCGTAAAACTAACCTTTCCTTCACTGTAAGAATACAACTGAGATGCCTACAAACTAACCTTTTCTTTACTGAGAAGAATGCACCTAAGATGCCTACAAACTAACCTTTCCTTCACTGTGGAATAACTAGGATGCTCACAAAGGCTAACCTTTACTTCACTGTAAGAATACAACTAAGATGCCTGCACAACCTAACCCTTCCTTCACTGTAAGAATACAACTAGGATGCCTACAAAGTGATCTTTCCTTCACTGTAAGAATACACCTAAGATGCCTACAACCTAACCCTTCCTTCACTGTAAGAATACAACTAAGATGCCTACAAAGTAATCTTTCCTTCACTGTAAGAATACACCTAAGATGCCAACAATCTAACTCTCCTTCACTGTAAGAATACAACTAAGATGCCTACAAGTAATCTTTCCTTCACTGTGGAATACACCTAAGATGCCAACAATCTAACTCTCCCTTCACTGTAAGAATACAACTAAGATGCCTACAACCTAACCCTTCCTTCACTGTAAGAATACAACTAAGATGCCTACAACCTAACTTTTCCTTCACTGTAAGAATACAAGCTAGGATGCCTACAACCTAACCCTTCCTTCACTGTAAGGAATACAACTAAGATGTCTGCAAAGTGATCTTTCCTTCACTGTAAGAATACACCTAAGATGCCTGCAACCTAACCCTTCCTTCACTGTGGAGATACAACTAAGATGCTTACAAAGTAATCTTTTCCTTCACTGTAAGAATACAAGCTAGGATGCCTACAACCTAACTCTCCCTTCATAAGAATACAACTAAGATGCCTACAACCTAACTCTCCCTTCACTGTAAGAATACAACTAAGATGCCTACAACCTAACTCTCCCTTCACTGTAAGAATAAAACTAAGATGCCTACAACCTAACTCTCCCTTCACTGTAAGAATAAAACTAAGATGCCTACAACCTAACTCTCCCTTCACTGTAAGAATACAAATAAGATACCTACAATCTAACTCTCCCTTCACTGTAAGAATACAAATAAGATACCTACAATCTAACTATCCCTTCACTGTAACAATGTTAATCATTATAATCTTTATATAAATTACTGAAAGATGAAGGAAAACAAAACGGAAATATGAAAAATACATTACAAAATGTTCTAAAATTAATGATATGTATTGGTTTTTCAACATCCTGATTTGGTTAAGACACTCGACAGAAAATCTGAGAGTCGCGGGTTTGAATCCTTTCATCGAACATGATCGATAGTGTTATAATGTCATGGTGAGTCCCACTAATCGTTGGTAAAAAAGTAACACAGTAGTTAGTGGTAGGTTCTATTTACTAACTGCCTTTAATATTACTGCTAACTTAGGGACGGCTAGCGCAGATAGCCTTCGTGTAGCCTTGCGCTGAAATTCAATATACGCAAAACATTTCTGACATAAAAACTGTGCCATTTACGTGCCAAACATGCTCGCCCTTTTAGCTGTGGGGGCGTTATAATGTGTCGGTCAATCCCACTATTCGTTGGTAAAAGAGTAGTCCAAGAGTTGGCGGTGGGTGATGATAACTAGATGTCTTCCCTTTTGTCTTACACTGCTAAATTAGGGACGGCTAACACAGGTAGCCCTCGAGTAGCTTTGTGGGATATTCAAAAATAAACAAACAAACAAGAACATTTAGTAACTTGCCCGTTTGTGAACACTCTCACGTTCGTCACATCTTTCGTAAATGTATGCTAAGAAATTTCTTTGACGCTGTCATTCAACTCAGTGTACGAACGTTTAAAGCAGATGTCCAGGAAGAAAATATACATTTCCAAAACGTAATGTTTTAACTTCTCGAGCTGACCGTTGATCCATCGGGGATAATTATGTTGCTTTCTGTTTATCCTTCGCTTATTGTGTTATTTACTAGATGAACCACAGAAAAGATAAAAAATTAACTGACTTTTCTTTATTCACGTTTTAACTTCTGGGTTGCTCTATAAAGCAAAAAAAAACAACAAAAAAACGTCTAGTGGAGATACGAAGATGCCACACTTGGTTAAGCAAAGTCCAAAAGCGTCTTCCTTGTTTAATTCTAAATACGTTTTTCTGATATAGATTAAGTCCAAATACGCCGGTTAGATAAAGCTCAGATATATTTTATTTATTCATTCATGTAGTTAAAATTTGTCTTTCTTAATTAGGTTTTGAGGACTCTTTGTTTACGTGCTGTTCACACACTACTTTCTCTCTTCAGGTTTTGAGGACTCCGTTTACGTGCTGTTCACTCACTTCTTTCTCGTTTTGGTGGGGATTGCATGATACATAGCGCATTTCGAATCAGTAAACAGTTGATGATAGGTATATAGATATACAGTAGAAGAATGAATTTGTTTCTTTATCAACTACACAACTCAAAATACACATGTAACAAATAGATCGATTTTATATATAGTGTCTGTATAATCCTCTCGAAGTTATTCAAGTGCTGTCGACGTTAGCAGTTCCTAATTCAGAAGTAATATACTAGATGGAAGGCAATTAGTCAACAACACCGACCGCCAGCTCTTGAGCTACTATGTATATAGTGAGACTGACCGGTACCTTAAGACTGACCGGTACCTCACTACGCATCCACGCATGTTCGGTGACGGGATTCGGATATGTGGCCCACACATTGTGAATCGAACATCTTAACCACCAACCATTACAGGCCCTAATTTTGTGTCAAGTGTAGATTTCAATCGCGTTAACGGCTGGAACTGATTAAGGTTTAAAACATGAAACGTCAGCGAATACAAGAAACTAATAATAGCATTAAACATCATCCACTGCGTGTCCCTATTTCCAGGGTCCGGCACTTGACTCGTAATCCGAGGGTTGCGGGTTCGAATCCCTGTCACAACAAATATGCTCGTCCTTTCAATCGTAGGGGTATTATAATATAACGGTCAATCCCACTATTCGTTAGTAAAAGAGTAGCCCAAGAGTTGTCGGTGGGTGGTGATGACTAGCTGCCTTCCCTCTAGTCTTACACTGCAAAATTAGGGACGGCTAGCGCAGATAACCCTCGAGTAGCTTTGCGCGAAATTCCAAAACAAACAAACCATTCACAATAGGCGGATTCCACTCAGTGTAAAGAAGTGACCAGATAGACTGGGCAGATCACTCAGCTGTAATTATTTCGTTTGTTGTTAAACGCCAAACTCAAAAATCGGCTATCCTTACTTTGCCCATCGCGGGTATTGAATTCCAATATTTGGTATTATAAATACTTAGACTTATCAATGAGGCAGTAGGTTTGTTTGATTGTGTCAGAGAGAAGCCACGTTGAACTATCTGCTGTGTAAACTGTGGGGACTCGAACCCAGTACTTTCAGATTGGAAGTTCCTAAACCTTACCACTGTTCCAACAAGGGTGGATGTGTAACCAGGGAGATTAATTGCAGTCTTGATAATATTTCTTTTTTTTATTTGATTCGTGTGCTGTTTTTTTGTCAGGGACTCCATATCAACAAAATGTGTAGACCTAAACGATTTGAAGTAAAAACAGTTAAGAATATTTTGTTCAAAAATAACAATGACCAATAATTCTAGAGTTAGAATACCTCAGTGTTTTCAAACTAATAATAGAATATACATAACGATAACCAATAATTTAGCTGTATAAATGGACTTCTCGGTAAGTGCAGTGAATGTACGAAATTATTTGATGCTAAGTCTTAATTTAGTGTAATAGAAGGTTTTACGTTAAGTAAACAATGAAGCCGATGAAACAAAGGTGAAAAGAGCGCAGTTTCCGCAAACAATAGAACTTTGCTGAAAGCGTTTCAATAAAGATTTGTTGCTTTGTTTGCGTTTGAATTACGCGTAAAGCTACACAAGAACTGTGCAACGTAATTATTGTATACGGCCAGTTTCGTTCAGCGCCCTCATAAAAACGGGTTGATAAAATGTACTGTTTGATCGAAACAGACACAGACATGACGTCAGTGTCGAGTGGGTCAAAGTTAAAAATGGGGTCATTATTAAAGGTGGGTTTGTAGGTAAGTAGAACGACTCGCTGTGATTGAAGCCAAGAAATAAATAAATGTGGCGCAATAAAATAGGTCATCAGCTCACGAGTGAAACACCCACCCACCCACTATTTGCCATGGACTTTCTACACTCTAGTGGCTTATGGTAGAGTGGACATGACGGTATGGTTGTAAAAAAAAACAACAACAACGAATTTGCAAGTTTGAGGTCAACAAGAAATTGTGGAAGTTCCGTTTTATACAACAATTGTTACAGTACCTACTGCTCAACGCAATTTATTCCAAAAGCACGTGATATTCCACTTCAGTTTTTTTCATTTTTTGCCAATCATATATTTTGTGTGTGTACTTCTTTTAGTGTTTAGTTTCTTTTTAATTTTGCGCAAAGCTATTCGAGGGCTATCTGCGCTAGCCATTACTAATAATTTAGCGGTGTAAGACTAGAGGGAAGGCAGTTAGTCATCACTATACACCGCCAATTCTTGGGCTACTCTTTTACTAACGAATATTGGGATTGACTGAATCGTTAAATCATAAATAAAATCTTATTGGTCTGCGACTTATTTCCCAAACACAGCAAATAATTCTGACTTTTGTTTGTTTGTTTTTTGAATTTCGCTACTCGAGGGCTATCTGCGCTAGCTGTCCCTAATTTGGCAGTGTAAGACTAGAGGGAAGGCAGCTAGTCATCACCACTCACCGGCAACTCTTGGGCTACTCTTTTACTAATGAATAGTGGAATATAGCCGTTTCATTATAACGCTCCCACGGCTGAAAGGGCGAGCATGTTTGTTGTGACGAGGATTCGAACCCGCGACCCACGAATTACGAGTCGAGTACCTTAACCACCTGGCTATGCCGGGCCCAATTCTGATTATATTTATATCGTTAAGTGAAAAAAATATTTCTCACTGTTATGGTAGCAGCACATTCTATAGTCCACGTTAATGATCCAATAACAACATTTTCAGAACACATTTTATTAGCACAAAATAAAGTTAAATAACTGTTGGTAAACATTATTATGTTTGTTATTATTTGTTTTCATAAACCCTCCTCCAAGCAGCACAGCATTAATTCTCAGACTTACAACGCCAAAATTTGGGTTTCGATACCTGCGGTGGGCAAAGCACAGATAACCCTTCGTGTGACTTTATTCTTAATGACAACCAAACCAAATTTGACCAACATTGTAGCAATACGCTGTCCTTTGCGATAAAAGGTGTTAAGGTGCTAAGCCTCGTTTTGTCTGTTTTAATGGAGCTTATTTGTTATAACTGGCATGTGAACAATTTTAAACTTACAAAGAACCAAGTTTCTCTAGAACTTACCCAATTCGTCAATAACAGGCGCCAATCGTAGTGTAACTCCTACAAGCAAGATACTCATCAAAATTAGAGTCGTTGCAGTAACAATAATGATCCATTTAGTTTTGGTGGACAGCCGAGGTCTTTCGTCATCTTCTCTTTTTCTCAAATTTCGATTTGGAGAGGAGCGATATGAGGAAGTGGCTCTCGACAATCTGAACGGATAGGCAATCGACTGTGGCACAGGGGAAGTGCCCTCTGAACTGACCTTAAGGGCTGCGGATGTTGATGGACACATGCACGAAACTGATTCCTCCCATGCTCTAGGCGCAAGCACCACTGGGGACAAAGGAATCTCTGGCCAAACGTGTCCATCCAAGTTTCCGTGACCACTGTAACTCTTCAAACAAGATGAACTATGACTTTTAAAGTCTCTTCTCAAAGTGGTAGCAGGTGTGATAGAGGGCTCAACGCGCCAGCTGTCAGTAGAGACCTTATATCACATGTCTGCTCAAAGGTCATAATGAAAATGGTCAAGAAGAACTATTTTCTGGTTAAACTTGATTTCTGGCATATTTGTGAAGTAGTAGCATGTCAGGTTAATTACTTTCCATTCATATTTTTTCTAAACTGTTTTGTTTTCTCTCACAAGTTGTTTAGGTTGCGCGCAAAATTAACAATTACTGAAAAATGAACGCTAAGGAAGAAAATGTAAGTACTGATAGGGCTTATAGGAGCTAGTCTTCGCTTTCTTCAAAGAGCAGCTCAACATTCAACTACGTGGAGCGGATTCAGACCAAGAGCCAGTCAGATCGGAATCGCATCATAGACATCAAGTTGCCATTAAAGTCTCATGTCGTGTGGTGAAGCAGTTTTATCACCAGGAGCTGCGTGGTCCTCGTGCCGGAGACGGCTTCGTGATGCCTCGAGACTGTGCACGTGTTCGGCAGCATGAAAGAAACATGTAATCGCTTGCAGCTCGATACCATCGATTTCCTTTGTCCGAGAACTCTACTCCAAGAATGCGACATTGACGCTCTGACAAGAAGACCTATTTAGCATGGATGTTTTAATAGCTTGAAACAAATAACATACGTCTTCGTCACATATATGACTTACAAGGGAGTACACGAGGACCAGAAATTATAAAAACTCCGGAGTGAAATCACACTAAGACTACTATATCCAAAGCCAACGAGACCTTTTGGCCAATACTGGGACTCATCAGGCGGGCTGGGTTACAATATACACAGTGGTGGTCTAGATCGGTGTTTGGTAAGTCAAGAACATATGGAAAATAACAAATATCATGATCTCCGCACTTCAGTAAGAAATGTGACACAGCGGCATGTCTGCGTATTCACACCGCTAAAAACAGAGTTTCGTTACCCGTGGTGGGCAGAGCACAGCTAACCCATTGTGTTGCTTTGTGCCTACTTCTAAGAGCAAACAAACAAGAACTGTGAACAATTAGAACTCAGAGGAAACAAGTTGTCACAAGTTTTACTGAGAGGTTCATGATGTTACCATATATTCCTTTACATACTGTTCTGTCATTACAATATTCTTCTTATAATAATACCATACACTTTAAATTTGTTAATGATTGACACCCCCAGCACCTACTCAACTTTCCAATACCTTCCTTTCGGTTATTAACCTTCCTCAGCTTTCCAACACCTTTCTTTCGGTTATTAGCCTTCCTCAGCTTTCCAACACCTTCCTTTCGGTTATTAACCTTCCTCAGCTTTCCAACACCTTCCTTTCGGTTATTAACCTTCCTCAGGTTTCCAACACCTTCCTTTCGGTTATTAACCGTCCTCAACCTTTTAACATCTTCCTTTCGGTTATTAACCGTCCTCGGCTTCCCAACATCTTCCTTTCGGTTATTAACCGTCCTCAGCTTTCCAACACCTTCCTTTCGGTTATTAACCTTCCTCGGCTTTCCAACACCTTCCTTTCGGTTATTAACCTTCCTCAGCTTTCCAACACCTTTCTTTCGGTTATTAACCGTCCTCAGCTTTCCAACACCTTTCTTTCGGTTATTAACCGTCCTCGGCTTTCAACACCTTCCTTTCGGTTATTAACCGTCCTCAGCTTTCCAACACCTTCCTTTCGGTTATTAACCTTCCTCAGCTTTCCAACACCTTTCTTTCGGTTATTAACCTTCCACAGCTTTCCAACACCTTTCTTTCGGTTATTAACCTTCCTCAGCTTTCCAACATCTTCCTTTCGGTTATTAACCGTCCTCAGCTTTCCAACACCTTCCTTTCGGTTATTAACCGTCCTCAGCTTTCCAACATCTTCCTTTCGGTTATTAACCGTCCTCAGCTTTCCAACATCTTCCTTTCGGTTATTAACCCTCCCCGTATTCTGTCTATTTTAACAACTCTCTTTGGAGCCACATGCATCTTTGGGTGCTTTTGATCGATTAGGGTTTTGATCAAGGTAACTTTAAGCTAAACGTGTTTAAAACAAATGTGCACAGGCAGTTAATTTGAGAAATATATACACTAAAACTATAAAACCTCTTCTCACGCCCTCTCCACAAAAAATACAAATATTTTCTCCAATATAACTAATATTTCTTTAAATTACATCTCACATCAAATTAGATATACAATTTCATGACATTAGTATCTATATTATATCACATGAAGCTTGACAAGTACGTTGCCAAAGAGACAAAACATTTAAAAGAGAGAGCAAAGAAACATGGGAATTTATTTTATAAACTAGCCATTTACAGTGGCTCAACCCAGTGGGACAGCGGTAAATCTTTAGATTTACAACACAAAAATGAAGGGTTCGATACTCCTCGATGAACACAACGGTGGTTTTGCTATAATACAACACACTCACAGACACATTTACACGAAAAACAATAAAAATATGTTTAAGTTTTACGCCCCGTGCTGAGAATATCTGTAAGAATATACTCGGTTCGCCATATCCACTGTATTTAATATTTTCTAAACTAGTCGCGTATTTCATATAAAGCTTAGAAAACAATTCTTCGTAGAGAACTTAACATTGAAAGAGCTAAAAAGCTAAATAATAAATTGTAGTGTCTTTGTAATGACGAACATCGAAAATCGTGAACATTTGTTTGGTTGTTTTTGAATTTCGCGCAAAGCTACTCGAGGGCTATCTGCGCTAGCCGTCCCTAATTTAGCAGTGTAAGACTAGAGGGAAGGCAGCTAGTCATCACCACCCACCGCCAACACTTGGGCTACTCTTTTACCAACTAATAGTGGGATTGATCGTCAAATTATAACGCCCTCACGGCTGAAAGGGCGAGCATGTTTGGCGCGACGGGGATGCGAACCCGAGACTTTCAGATTACGAGTCGCACGCCTTAACCCACCTGGCCATGCCAGGCCGTAAATCGTGTATGAAAAACCCGGATGTTGAGAAAGAACATGTACGAATTATGGAGTCGTTTTAACCCAATTGTTAGTAAACAGACACTTCTTCCTAGTGTTATTTTTGAAGTTTCAACAAGGCCTTTCTCTGATATCTTATGGCAAACATTGTGTTGTGGATTTAATAAAAAAGCAACATGAGCGTTAAGTGGTTTTATTCAAACATCACAAACTTTCAGTGAGTTTTCAACGAAACAATAGCTTTAAACGGTTTTTGTGAGAAACAAATGCGAGCAGTAAGTGGATTTAGCGACACATATGGGTTTTGTTTGTTTGTTTGTTTTGTATTTCGCGTAAAGCTACTCGAGGGCTATCTGCGTTAGCCGTCCCTAATTTAGCAGTGTAAGACTAGAGGGAAGGCAGCTAGTCATCACCACCCACCGCCAACACTTGGGCTACTCTTTTACCAACTAATAATGGGATTGGTCGTCACATTATAACGCCTCTACGACTGAAAGGGCGAGCATGTTTGGTGCGACGGGGATGCGAACCCGCAACCCTCAGATTATGAGTCGAACGCCTTAACATACTTGGCCATGTCGGGCCACATATGGGTTTTAAACAACTTTTACGAAACTACAAGCTTTCGTCAAGAAACACGATTGTTAACTGTTTTCGCGTAAGAGCGCGAGCTTTAAGTGAATTTTGTACCTTGAACATTTTCAGTTACCCAAGTTTGTTTGTTTCGTTTTTTTAAGATCGAGCGCCGACGTTTATTCAACATCAAAGTAAAAGCAAAAGACGAAACGTACATTGTCTATAAATCTCTCTCTCATCGTTTGGATATTTGTATACCGGGAGGGGTCAGGAGCGCCTTGACCTCTTTCTCTTTCCTTTAATTTATTTATCACAACGATTTAATGTATGAATAAATATTACATGAGGGCCGGAACAACCCGCGCTTAACTCAGGCCCCTATCAAGGCAATTTCCATGTACCATTCACCAATACATTTGGTGCGAATATATTCTCTCTCTCTAAAGTTCCATAATAAGTTACACTTTCACTAAAAGGAATTTACTAAAAAAAATTTACTCAAATTACCCTTTCAATGTTTATTAGCGAGTTCCTGACTAATGTGGTATCTAGTTTGAGGTGGGTCCTTTTTTTGTTTTCTCAATATTATGTATTCTTCTTTATCCTAACGTATAAGTTAACAGGGGAAAGGTGTTTAGGACTACCTTCAAGTAAGCCTAATCTACCAGTGCAAGACTAGAAAAAATAGCAACTATTCATCACCACCCACCGCCAACTCTTGAGATACTTTTTACCAACGAATAGTGGGATTGACCGTATAGTTATAACGACCCCACTACTGAGAGGGCAAGCATATTTTGGTGACAGGGGGATTCGAACCTGCGACCCTCAGATTACGAGTCGAGCGTCCTAACCACCTGGCAAGTTTAAATAACGAAATGGGTTTAATAAACAGTAGAGGAATCTGTAGTGATACATATGTTATTAACTTATGATACATAGCACGCCACTCTAAGATCTTGAAATAATGTCCGAGAACTTTTCTATCTAATAACCTTCGTTACAGTTAGTATTCTAATAATATTGTCACACGTCAACCCTCATGATATTATTACTGGTATTCCTGTGACTGACTAATCTTAGTTTTTTGTAAAGAGTGAGCCAAAAGTGAGTACACGTTTAAAACATGGTTATTTTAATCTCTAATTGTTGCTTTCGTAACACTCGTTTTAGTAACAACTACAGAGCAACTTCTACCGCGCCCGTACTTAAAAACAGTTTTCTCAGTTTGAACAGTTTGGTGGAAATGGGTGAGGGAAACATTAGCAAGAAGCAAGTCGATTAGAATTAGACAGAGTCTGTTTTGTTTTGAATTTCACAAAAAGCTACACGAGAGCTATCTGTGCTAGTCGTTCCTAACTTAGCAGTGTATGACTAGAGGGAAGGCAGCTAGTCGTCACCACCCACCGCTAACTCTTGGGCTACTATTTTACCAACGAATAGTGGGATTGACCGTTACATTTAACGCCCCCACGGCTGAAAGGGTGAACATGTTTGGTGCGACGGAGGTTAGAACCCGCAACCCTCATATTACGAGTCGAAAGCCTTAACCCTCCTGGCCTTGCAGGGCCTAACAGATATGGTGCAATTACATATTATTATACATTTTAATTTCCCATGGACGTTCTTATTAGTAATATATATAGAAAGCGTCAATAAATAGATCTTCTTATAAAAGGTTTAGTATAGCTTAGAATAATGTTTTCTAATCACGAAGGAAACAAAAGGCTTGCTGTGATATACCTAATAATAATCTATCTATTTTTAGGATCTATGCTTTGGAGTAATATCTGTTGGTATTTACAAAATCTTTACAGCTCTAGCGCCATCTAGTTGTAATATAATATACTTATGATTCTGCTATTCATACGTTGCTATAAACAGAAAAGATCATGATTGAAATATTACGGTTCTATGTACAGAACAATATTTTTTTTCCATTGTTTGATAAGAAGACAATATAAGCACACTGGTATAGAACTATAGTAGTGGGTAATTGTTTTAATATGTAAAAGTCCGTTTTTTAAATAACCTCTATCTGTTTTTGGAATTACGGCCGAAAATGTTGCTAACAGCGAGGATTTCCAACTACTGAAATTATACATTTTCATACATATAAATAAAAGTGTATGAACAGTAAATTCGGTTACCAATAATCATTATGAGTTTAATGCAGTTGCATGGTGTGTTTTGGCGTGAGAACCGGGAATGTACCGAAAATCAGAAGTTCCTGGATCTCCACAAGTCAGAAATTGAATGTTCACACTTTGGAAATAAATATTATGATCAGAAAATGTTAGACCATATATGAGGTCAACTTGATGACATTTAGCAAGTGATCTTCATATTCTAAAGCGTGCATTGTAAGGGTTGCTTCCCTTCCTCACTTGAGTAACTTTATTTGCTTGTTCAATTTCACGCAAAACTACTCGAGGGCTATCTGTACTAGCCGTCCATAATTTAGAAGTGTAAGACTAGAGAGAGTGCAGCTAGTTGTCACCACTCACCGCCAATCCTTGAGCTACTCTTTTACCAAAGAATAGTGAGACTAACCATAACATTATAACATCCTCAAGGCTGAAAGGGCGAGCATGTTTGGTGTAATGGGTATTCTAACACGCGACCCTCAAATTACTAGTCAAACGCCCTAACCATCTGACCAAAATTGAAAATGTAGACAAGAGCAATACCTTTTGATCTTTTATAATATTAACCAACAAACATTTACGAGGCTGATATCACTAACACAGCTTATATTAAGTGCTGAAATGTCTTAATTTGGTAAAATTTAGAACCCAGAAAAAGGTACAGATTAGAACAAATCCTGAGTTTGTTTGTTTGTTTCTGGAATTAAGCACAAAGCTATACAATGAGCTCTGCTCACCACGGGTATCGAAACTCGGTTTCTCGCAGTTCGTGTCCGCAGACATGCCGTTGTGCCACTGACTCGAATTTCCAGTGAAGTGTACTCGTTTCTTTTTTATTGTTTTGTTGTGAATACAATTTAGGCTTATTTAAAGGTCAAACTGAGTTAACTCCACGAGAGATTCCCTGCCATTTCTCCAGTTATTGCGGTTACTAGACATTTCACTAAGTTAACCAGTCCATCTGCCCGTCTGTATTCAACTTTGTTTATACAAGAAAGACACTACTTTCAGTTATTCTGTTTTGTTCAATAGCATTTACGCAGTTTAAATGAATGTGTTCTTCAGTTTCACAAGGCTCGGCATGACCACGAGGATGATGCACTCGACTCATAATCCGAGGGTCGCGGGTTCAATTCCTCGTCACACCAAACCTGCTCGCTCTTTCAGCCGTGGGGCCGTTATAATGTGACGGTGAATTCACGATTCGTTGGTAAAAGAGTAGCCCAAGAGTTGGCGGTGGGTGGTGATGACTAGCTGCCTTCCCTCTAGTCTTACATTGCTAAATTAGGGCCAGGTGGGTTAAGGCGTTCGACTCGTAATCCGAGGGTCGCGGATTCGAATCTCGGTCACATCAAATATGCTCGCCCTTTCAGTCGTAGAGGCGTTATAATGTGACGATCAATCCCATTATTAGTTGGTAAAAGAGTAGCCCAAGAGTTGGCGGTGGGTGGTGATGACTAGCTATCTTTCCTCTAGTCTTACACTACTAAATTAGGGACGGCTAGCGCAGATAGCCCTTGAGTAGCTTTGCGCGAAATTCAAAATAACAAATAAGAATAACAGCTAGCCCTCGTGTAGCTTTGCGCGAAATTCAAAAACAAACATTTAACTTCACACATTCATGTCCCCCCCGCTAGTACGGTGGTAAGTCTACGGATTTGCAACGTAAAAATCAGGGGTTCGATTCCCCTCGGTGGGCTCAGCAGATAGCCCGATGTAGTTTTGCTGTAAGAAAACACAAACACTTTCATACATACACACTATATACATTTATTCGGAAAGCTGGTTCAGACTGTTCTCAATAGCTAAGTGCATAATGCCAAATACCAAGGTCCCGGATTAACAGTGGAAAGTTATTGCTATTTTATGGTTTTTTTATGTTGTTATTTGTGAGACATTGTATTTTAGAATAATATTGCACGAGATATTTCACTTTGCTTTATATAGGCATGGAGTCAAAAACTTCATATTGAAAACCAAGAAAAATGGCAGAAGTTCACACAAAACCTGTTAGACGTACCATTATGTCTAAGATAAAAATCGTTAAGTTTTAGTAAATAAAAGCAAAAAAAAAAAGGTTTTATATATGTTCACTGTAATAAAAGAATATATCGGCAACCACAAAATAAAAACCTAATCACCTCTAGTTCTATCAGACCACCAAGAACTTTGCGCCCTCTAGGCACACAAAAAATAATATAAAATAGGATAAATAAAATAAACCGAACACACGTAATTCAATGTCTGTATCACTCTCTAGAGAAGGCGATGATTAGCCGCATAGCTTGAAAACTTTTGACCTCTCGCACTTTGTCACATATGACAAAAAATTAATACCAAGTTCATAAAGAAACGTTATCGAAGTATTTTATTATATACTAAAAAGGTCACAGTGTAAAGTATGAACATTATAACTAAGTAAAGCTTAAAAAGAAAGCGTGTTTTTTAAAGCCTTAATTGAAGTGTGCAACAATGATGACGTCAAGTAATGTGGAAGATATTGTATTTCCCTTCTATATTTGATTAGCCTTAAACATACCATCAATGTTCTAGTTGAATCTTCAAACAAGATTTCCTTTGGATTCAGTAACCCCAAACTTACAATCAATATCCTAGTTGAATCTTTGGATTCAGTAGCCCCAAACTTACCACTAAGAACCTAGTTGAATCTTCAAACAAGTTTTCCTTTGGATTTAATAGCCCTAAACTTACCATCAAAACCCTAGTTGAATCTTCAAACAAGTTTTCCTTTGAATTTAGTAGCCCTAAACTTACCATCAAAACCCTAGTTGAATCTTCAAACAAGTTTTCATTTGGATTTAGTAGCCCTAAACGTACCATCAAAACCCTAGTTGAAACTTTAAACAAGTTTTCCTTTGGATTTAGTATCCCTAAACGTACCATCAAAACCCTAGTTGAATCTTTAAACAAGTTTTCCTTTGGATTTAATAGCCCTAAACTTACCATCAAAACCCTAGTTGAATCTTCAAACAAGTTTTCCTTTGAATTTAGTAGCCCTAAACTTACCATCAAAACCCTAGTTGAATCTTCAAACAAGTTTTCATTTGGATTTAGTATCCCTAAACGTACCATCAAAACCCTAGTTGAAACTTTAAACAAGTTTTCCTTTGGATTTAGTATCCCTAAACGTACCATCAAAACCCTAGTTGAATCTTTAAACAAGTTTTCCTTTGGATTTAGTAGCCATAAACTTACCATCAAAACCCTAGTTGAATCTTTAAACAAGTTTTCCTTTGGATTTAGTAGCCCTAAACTTACCATCAAAACCCTAGTTGAATCTTTAAACAAGTTTTCCTTTGGATTCAGTAGGCTTAAGCTTTTAAAGCCTTAAAATTAAGTGTGTATTTTCCAGAACTAACCACGTTGATTTTGTACTTCTGTTCGTGAATTATAGAAAAGTCTCTTTTGTACATAGGCCTCATTCACTATTGCTCATTGCATGGACGTTAAACAAGTTTGAGCATTAAAATCTTAAAACTTGGTATTTAAAAGGCTATGTTTGCTTGGTACATCCTTGTTACCTGATGGTGGCCTTATATTAGCCCCAAACTCACAGTCTGTGTGGGTAGGAGGTTTGGCCTTATATTAGCCCCAAACTCACAGTCAGTGTGGGTAGGAGGTTTGGCTTTATATTAGTTCCAAACTCACAGTCAGTGTGGGTAGGAGGTTTGGCCTTATATTAGTCCCAAACTCACAGTCAGTGTGGGTAGGAGGTTTGGCCTTATATTAGTCCCAAACTCACAGTCAGTGTGGGTAGGAGGTTTGGCCTTATATTAGTCCCAAACTCACCGTCAGTGTGGGTAGGAGGTTTGGCCTTATATTAGTCCCAAACTCACCATCAGTGTGGGTAGGAGGTTTGGCCTTATATTAGTCCCAAACTCACAGTCAGTGTGGGTAGGAGGTTTGGCCTTATATTAGTCCCAAACTCACCGTCAGTGTGGGTAGGAGGTTTGGCCTTATATTAGTCCCAAACTCACAGTCAGTGTGGGTAGGAGGTTTGGCCTTATATTAGTCCCAAACTCACAGTCAGTGTGGGTAGGAGGTTTGGCCTTATATTAGTCCCAAACTCACAGTCAGTGTGGGTAAGAGGTTTGGCCTTATATTAGTCCCAAACTCACAGTCAGTGTGAGTAAGAGGTTTAGCCTTATTTTTGTCCCAAACTCACAGTCAGTGTGGGTAGGAGGTTTGGCCTTATATTAGTCCCAAACTCACAGTCAGTGTGGGTAAGAGGTTTGGCCTTATATTAGTCCCAAACTCACAGTCAGTGTGAGTAAGAGGTTTAGCCTTATTTTTGTCCCAAACTCACAGTCAGTGTGGGTAGGAGGTTTGGCCTTATATTAGTCCCAAACTCACAGTCAGTGTGGGTAGGAGGTTTGGCCTTATATTAGTCCCAAACTCACAGTCAGTGTGGGTAGGAGGTTTGGCCTTATAATAGTCCCAAACTCGCTGTCAGTGTGGGTAGGAGGTTTGGCCTTATAGTAGTCCCAAACTCACCGTCAGTGTGGGTTGGAGGTTTAGCCTTATTTTTGTCCCAAACTCACAGTCAGTGTGGGTAGGAGGTTTGGCCTTATATTAGTCCCAAACTCACAGTCAGTGTGGGTAGGAGGTTTGGCGTTATATTAGTCCCAAACTCACAGTCAGTGTGAGTAAGAGGTTTAGCCTTATTTTTGTCCCAAACTCACAGTCAGTGTGGGTAGGAGGTTTGGCCTTATATTAGTCCCAAACTCACAGTCAGTGTGGGTAGGAGGTTTGGCCTTATATTAGTCCCAAACTCACAGTCAGTGTGGGTAGGAGGTTTGGCCTTATAATAGTCCCAAACTCGCTGTCAGTGTGGGTAGGAGGTTTGGCCTTATAGTAGTCCCAAACTCACCGTCAGTGTGGGTTGGAGGTTTTCAGCCTTTAGGATTATTATGGTTCCTCCATTCCCTGTTCTATAGAGGTTAGCAGACCTGACTTAGTGATTAGAGCGTTTGACTTGCAAACCTCGGGTTCGTAACCACGTCATCGAACATGCTTGCCCTTGCAGCCGTGGGAAGCATTACAATGTAACAACCAATCCAACTGTTTTTTCGTAAAAGAAGAGACCGAAGAGCTAGCAATGGGTGTTGTTCATTGGCTAACATTCTTTGTAGTTTAAGACTGCTGAATTAGAGGCAGAATAGCCTTCGAGCAACTTCGCACGAAACTCAGAACTTGTAAAATAAAATTATAGAGGTGGAGGTTTATATTTATGAGATTCATGTTGTTTAGCAATTTTCGGTTCTAGATTTATAATATCAATCCAAATTTATGGTACTGCGTTTTGTGGTATAATTTGATTTTCTAAGTGGGTTTGTTATTATTATTTTTTATAATGTTGAACTCGTCCTTTTTTTCCCCATTATGGATAGAGTTCGGTCTTTTGGTAGCCATGATTTTAAACTTTAAATTACACACCAAAGTGAATTTTTCTTTTTTGGGGAGAGAAAATTAGAAGTTCTAGAGGGGTTAACCGATAAATGAGGGTGATGGTTCTAAAGTTTATAATTCTCTTGAGAATTTCTATAAATAAATGCTCTCAGTGGCAAGGCGATATGTCTGTGGACTAACACCGCTATTTTGAAACAGGTTTCGATACCGTGGTGAACTGAGCGCACATATCACATTATGTAGTTTTGTGCTTAATTATAAAAAAAACAACTATAAATAAATATATTACTTTGGTATTAGATTAAGGCTCAGTAGATTCGAATCCTCGTTACACCAAACCTGCTCGCTATTTTAGCCGTGGGAGCGTTATAATGTGGCAGTTAATCCCACTATTTGTTGGTAAAAGAGTAGCTCAAGAGTTGACGGTGGGTGGTGATGACTAGCTGCCTCCCCTTTAGTCTTACATTGGTAAATTAGGGACAGCTAGCGCA
Source organism: Tachypleus tridentatus (assembly GCF_004210375.1). Taxonomy (NCBI): domain Eukaryota; kingdom Metazoa; phylum Arthropoda; class Merostomata; order Xiphosura; family Limulidae; genus Tachypleus; species Tachypleus tridentatus. The sequence goes on from NC_134826.1 coordinate 20,034,699, forward strand.
GATAGCACTCGTGTAGCTTTGCGCGAAATTCAAACCAAACCAAAGTCCTTTACAAGAAGGCTTTGTGTTTAGGGGACGCTTGACTCGCAATCTGAAGTTCGCGAGTTCGGATTCTCGTCACCGAACATACTTACCCTTTCAGCCACGAGGGCGTTATAATGTTACGCTTAATGCTACTATTCGTTGGTCAAGAGTTGGCGGTGGGTCTATCACTGCTGAAGTAGGGGCAGGTAACGCAGATATCCTTCGTGTAGCTTTGCGCGAAAAACAAACAAACCTTTACTAGATTATTTATAAAGTAATTTAGAATAATGGAAGGTGAAATGTAATACTAAGAGTTTATACATTAGAAATTATTCATTAATATTTTGATGTAGGTTAGAGGAAAACAATAGGTTTATCTGAGCGGTGTCAGGTGACGATTAATGTGTAATTCTTTTCGTTTTTGTTAAAACCTGATAATGTAATATTTAATTTTTTTTAAATATACGTCGAAAGATGCAAGGAAGATGCAAACTTTTAGCTTCTAGCTTAAAGCTTAATATCCTCAGTAATCACTAATCATAACCTTAAATATTTTTTAATTAACTGAACAGTGTTTGGTTTCTTTGTTGTCAATTTCGCGCAAAGCTACAAGAGGGCTATCTGCGCTAGCTGTCCCTAATTTAACAGTGATAGACTAGAGAGAAGGCAGCTGATCATTACCACCCACTCTTGGTCTACTTTTTTATCAACGAATAGTGGGATTGATCTTCACATTATAATGGCGAGCATGTTTGGTGTGAAGGGGATTCGAACCTGCGACCCTCAGATTACTAGTCGAGCGTCCTAACTACCTGGCCATTCCGAGCCGATGAATCTTATGATAATGGAGCTTGGATCTATATAAAATAGCTGTAAATGAGTGACTTTCTCCGACACACAATCCCCATAAATTCAAAATTTGACACATTTAAATCTCAGGCTTCTCCATATTTCAAGCCCCACTTTTTACCCTCCGCTTTCATAAACTGATTTAATGTGTCGCATGAATCTTCAAATCTACAGTTAATGAGTTAGTTAAATAGTTGCGCAAAATCAACTCCCATTTATCAACACTTTTGCTATTAATTTCAAAGCCTCACTTCCAATAAACGTTCTCTTTCGTTATGATCAAGCCGTTGCAGTAGTCTAATTAAGAAGAAAGTTCGAAAGAATTATTAATCTTGAGAGATGTTATTAACAATAACCAAACGTCCCAGCTGTGCGACGTAATTATGGTATACAGCCAGTTTCATTCAGCGCCCTCATAAAAAAGCGGTTGATAAATGTACTGTTTAATCAAAAAATCGATAATGGGAATTATTTTCCATCTAAATTTTGGAACAAGGGTATCACAAAAAAATAATTATGTTTGTGGTTTTTGGTCACACAAAGCTACACGAAGGCTATCTGCGCTAGCCGTCCCTAATTTAGCGGCGTTAAGATTAGGGGGTAGACAGCTCTACCGCCAACTCTTGGGCTACCTCTTTTATAAACGAATAGTGGGATTGACTTTGCCATTATAACGCCCCTACGGCTGAAAGTGCGAGCATATTTGGTGCGACGGGAACTTGAACCTGCGATCCTCAAATTACAAGTCGAGCGCCACAACCACCTGGCCAAAATAATTGTGACTCACCATATCCCATAGATAGTTTACTCTTGTAACAAAAATAATACCACGTTGTAAACTTGTTGCAACAATTATGAAAAAGTACATTTCTTAAACTAGTCTTAACACGACATGACCTGATGATTATGTCACTCGACTCACGATCTACGAGTCAAAAGCTCGTATTTTGTCACCGAACATGCTCGCTCCTTTTAGCTAGGCTGTTATAATGTGGCACTCAGTGCCATTACTAGTTAATAAAGAATATTCTGAGAGTTTGACAATGGGTGGTGGGTGTTGAGCAATAGACTCCCCTACTCTATCGCTTCAATATAGAAATGGCTAGTGCAGATAACCTTAGAGAACCGTTGCGAAAATTTCAACAGACAAACAAACTATGTTTCTTTGCTTGTCCACGAGCTCCTTACACGGTCTTCGAACCCCCAAACTCTGGGGGGGGATCTAGAATATGTCTTTATCTACATGACATAGCCCCTTACCAAGAGGAATGAAACGTTTCATGAAGGTCATCCAGGTATAACGGAAGTCCAGCAATAGTTTTCCAGGGTCACTGAATCAAGCATCGCCATTTTTAGTCCTGGTTACATTCGAGTTTCTAGGGCGCCATATTTGAAAACTTGTTCATATTTTCACTCAGTTTTGTTGCTGTTTTCAACTACCATAATGGAGATATTGGGGTAGTTTCATAGAGATACTAGAGCCTCAGCAAACCAGGAGGAAGACCTGAACCCCGCAAGGAACAGAGTATCATATAGCCAGGTAAAGGACTGTGATTTTTGTTTTTAAACGAATCTCAAATTGCCAGATCTAATTTACTCTGGAATAATTTTACACTAATTACACTAATTTACACTAATTTTAATTAATTTCTTTTGGGCTTTATTTTTTCTCCTGTGGTCACCATTTTCATTAATTAACTTTTCTTTTTCACATTTCTCTCTGTCTTGTTCCTTTATAGGACAGCGATAAAGTTACAGAGTTACAACGCTAATATCCGGAGTTGTATTCTCGGCTTTTAAATAAAAAACGAATCATTCTGTATTTTCGTACAGAAGAAATCAGCCACATCTGGAACATTCCTATTCTATGTCGCCATGGTGATCTGTATAGATACAAGTGACGTCACTGAAGATCACTTCATTTACCTTTTATTCTTCAAGATGAAAGGCGTGATTTCGAAACGTATGTTGTCTAATTTATAATGGATACTAAACTCTGTAGACAGCACTTTCACAGCTTCTCTGTCCCTTATCAGATTATGGAGTCACGTATCAGAATCAGAGCAGCCCAAACTCAGATAGAAGTCACATGGGTCTGAAATATTATTGGTATTTCTCAAGGTCACTATGACATGGAGAAAATTTGATCTTTCTCCAAATACTGTTATCATGTTTCATCCGAGTACCAAACGTTCAACAAGTTTTTTAGTTACTATTTAATCAGATCTCATATTAGGAACTGTAAAAAAAACACACACACCAAAAAACCTGGTCTTTGGTGTTTTCTTCTACTCATATGTGAATGATAATTTGACCATTATGCAAATCCTCTGAATTCTGACATAAATATTTAAGGTCACGTTTTCTATTAACATCAGTACGTTTTGGGCGACCGCCTTGCAATAACTGATTAAATTTTAATAATTGGATTACTTTTCCACACCTATAATTTAAAACAATCTCGTGAGACATACACAAATAATGTTGACTGTTGCCTTTGGTAGACATTTTGGTAATAGAGGCGTTTGCTCGTTTGTTGACAAAGCTGCCTAATGGGCTAGCTGCGCTATGTCCACTGCAGATATCGAAACTCGGTTTTAGGAGTTAATAAGAACTCCACATTTAATGCTAAGGAGGTACAATAGGGGAAATCAAACCAGGTTTCGTTAACTTTAGGGCCCTGTTGTGACAGCAGTAATTATTTTGATCTTTAATACCAAAATCCGTGGACAGATTCCCCATATTGGACACAACAGATAACACAACACTCTAAATACGTTAAAACTTAAGGCTGTTAAAGAATAAAAATAAAGATATTCTATCCCATTAACGTAAATTTATTTTAAAAAAGCCCTCTTGATTAATAATAATAATTTTAGTGTAAGAATTAATCAGGTTTTTAAACCCCCCAATAATAAATGTTAACATAATAAGGGTTTACACAAACACAAGTTTAAGTGACTCTCTTAATTTAGAACACCAAAGACAATATACAAAATACAAGTTATCAAACGTAGATGCTGATGATGAACGCGTCATAGCCCGACACATGTTCGATTTTTTAGCCGTGTAAACGTTGTTATGTGAAGTTCAATTCCACTATTCGTTGGTAAAACTAGTCCAACAGTTAGCAGTGGACAGTGGTGATCAACGGTTTTTCCTCCAATCTATTACTTCAAGTTAGAGACGGATCTCACAGATAACATTTAAGTAGCTTTGCGAGAAATTCAGAACATATAACAATGTGGATTATTACACTGAAAAATCTACCCTTAGTAAAAGGAAAAGTACCACAAATTAGATTCATTACCAGCACGCTAATTACCACACTCGAACTTGAAATAAACAACATTTAAGAGGTTTTAAAAGAAGATGACCTTTTCACACCCATAAAACATATCTAGATGCCGCGGGCGATACATTAACCAACAAATGGAAATAATTGTTTGTTTTTGAATTTCGCGCAAAGCTACACCAGGGCTATCTGCGCTAGCAGTTCCTAATTTTGCAACGTAAGACTAAAGGGAAGGCAGCTAGTCATCATCACCACACACCGTCAACTCTTGGGCTACTCTTATCAACGAATAGTGGGATTAACCGTAACATTATAATGCCCCTACGGCTGAAAGAGTGACCATGTTTGGTGTGACGGGGATTCGAACCCGCAACCCCCAGATTACAAGTCGAGTTCCTTAACTACCTGGCCATGCCGGGCCAGATGAAAAGAAAGAAATCTAGAAAGTAGCTTATATATGATCCTATAGATGGCAGCATTTATCTTAAAATTATGATAAATATGTCATCATCCATTTTCCACGAACTTTTTCGTTCACATTCTAAGTATACGTACGGACAAAATAAAATATTGTTTATGAATTAAACAACAACCACAAAAACTGTTGAACTTTTCAAAATAATGTTATCTAGTTTCCACGTAGTGACTTAACATATTTCTGGAACATTCTTACAGAAAAACGGTTTCGCTGAAAATGCTATAAGCTACAATAGCCATTGTACGTAAAGTCAAGTATCATTTACATAATATACAAAATGTATGAGTAACGAATTGTTTAATAAAACTTCTGTTAAATAAAGCAACAAATTTCGCCATTAATACGCTTACCCAAGAATTAAAAATATATTTTAATAATACTCTGGTTTTATTTGTCCTGAAAATGTGCGCGTACATTTTACTCAGAAGGCGGGTTTAAATATGCCCGAGTATATATTTTGCACAACATATTAAAATCGCATCAAAGTTTGTTTTAAAAGGTCTAACGTTAATTCTTAGAACAGCATTGTAAGTTTGTTCATTGATAGTATTAAGTAAGGTAAAGTTTAACCCTACCTAAACTAAACTAAAAAACGTAAACAAGATACAAAGATAATTTATCTTTTTATAAAGGTTTAACTAATGTTAGGCTTAAGACAAGTGAACTTACAATTTCAGCTTCTGGGATTATTTTGGTTTTGTATTATTCTAGAAATTCTGTTATAATAAATATGTGTATACCAATACGCTAGAATACAAATCTACCATCACAGACAGATAGATACCGTGTTTCTCCGATAATAAGACCTACCCATAAAATAAGACCTAGTGTGATTTTTGGGGATAGTTTTAATATGAGCCCTACCCTTAAAATAAGCCCTAGTTAAGAGTGGCAGGACGAGGAAAGAAATAAAAAAAATTAATTTATTAATTAGTTTAATAGTTAGTTAATTAGTTTGTTTAAGTATTAATCAGTTAGTTTAATAGTTTAATAATAGTTTATTTTAAATGGTTAGTTTAATAGTTTTACTTTGTAACTTCATTTTTTAATATATCAAATAAGACATCCCCCGAAAATAAGCCCTAGTGTCATATTTTGGAGTGAAAATTAATTTAAGCCCTGTCTTATTTTCGGAGAAACACGGTATAACTAAGCTTCAATTTTAGTTCTCCAGATATTATTTATCAAATGGTTTTCAGGTGTACCTTGTGAAGAACATTAAAGGCTTATTCATGACAAAATTTGATGCCAAATAACAGCTCTTAAAGCTAAGAAATCAGTTAAAAAAACACGTTCGATTTTAATTAAAGTGAAATTAATGAAGTTTTGCTGCGTACGTATGTTATGACATTACCAGCTTGCTCGAAATCGTGATTAATAATAAGTAAAATCAAGAGAAGTGCGACATGTTATTTTAACGGTTGTCATGGTAGCGATCGTCAGTTACATTGCAATGTACATTCATTGATAAATTATTTTTTATATTGAAATGGATTTTATAAACGCTTTGCCTTTGATAAAGATAGTTTTCCTCCGCTTGGGGCGCTTCGGTACGTCTGTGGGCTTGTAACGTTAAAAAATAATGTTTTGATATCTGTGGTTGCCACAACACGGGTATCTCATTGTATACCTTTATACGTAATAACAAATAAACGCACAAGTGACCAAAATGAGGCGATGTGACCATGTGCCCAGTGATTGTTTGTTTGTTTTCGAATTTCGCACAAAGCTACTCGAGGGCTATCTGTGCTAGCCGTCCCTAATTTAGCAGTGTAAGACTAGAGGGAAGGCAGCTAGTCATCACCACCCACCGCCAACTCTTGGGCTACTCTTTTACCAACGAATATTGGGATTGACCGTCACATTATAACGCCCCCACGGCTTAAAGGGCGAGCATATTTGGCGCGATGGGGATGCGAACCCGCGATCCTCAGATTACGAGTCGCACGCCTTAACACGCTTGACCATGTCGGGCCTCCTGTGCTCAGTGATGTTATATTCGTGTTGTCCAACAATGGAGCTTAGATACTTTAAAGTGATAGGTTTAGTATTGTTCAGTGATGTAATCAATATTTTTGTTAGAGAGGGGGATTTTTACTGTTTTCCGAAGATTGACGGTATGGTAAAAGTGAGCTACAACAGCAAAACAGAAAAAGGAGGTAGTTCTTATCAGAGTAATTTTTATACCACATTACTGAGCAACTCGACATTTCGCCATTACACAAGAATTCCTATATTTTATCTCAACAAACACCTTCGAAACCTTGATATGTGTTATGGAAATAAATACTCCTAACCTAACCCTAGTGACGAAATTATTTGTGCTTGTTAAACTTTGTACAGCAACATGCCAAGTGGAACATGCACGCAAGTTTCATAATATTAATAAAATATTAAATCTACTTTGACGCCTCATCCATCATGTTACCATGGTAAACACTAGAGAAAACCCGAGCAGTCGAGAAAACAGACAAACATTATTCCACTCCAGAAAATTGGACAAATTAAATTACAAATTCCCGTTTCTCGGGAAACTGAGAATTGATACTTACATCTGGCTATAGATAAGAAGACAATTCGGAATTCGTATTAAAAAAACATAATAAAGGAACGAACCTCGAATATTTATCTATTTCAAAGTGACTTTATCAGATGAGATTGGGTGTTTAGAAAAACGTTGGTTGTCGACTGTGGTATTACATGTTCTTGTTTCTTAACACAGATGCTTTGTTGAGAATTTTACATATACAAACTTTTTTCATGTTTTGAAAGCGTTATTGTATTTTGCCTTCAATGTATTAAATTATAGTGATTCTTATATGTTAGGATTTCTTATTACTAAGATATATTTAAATATTTTAACACGAACAAACACTGTGGTACGGCATGTCCAGGTGGTTAATGGGCTTGACTCGTAATCTGAGGATCACGGGTTTGAATCCCCAACGTGCTCGCTCTTTCATTCATGGGAGCGTTTCAAGGTTGCTAACCAAGCGCCCTAATCACCCGGCCCAACAAAAATTTATGGGGAGTAACATACACACGCACACTATTTATAAAGAAAATAAAAAAAATTCTTACAACAAAGATAATCAGATATTAATGCTTGAAAATTTATAAAAACAAACAAACTAAATGTAGTTATACCAATTACAATGAAAACCAGCCATGTTAACAATAAAAGAGGAAAAATAGTATTAATTAGATAATTTGTTTGTACATCAACAGAAGTAAGCAGCTCTCTTTAAGGAATGATATCACAAAATGACTATCTGAGATCTTCATTTTAAAACAGTGTTATTTTACATCAATTTAATTAGGTCGATGATAAAAGAATGCAAGAAACTAAGTACCAGGTCATCCCATAAGTAATGTCCGAAAATTTAATACAGAAAGTGCATCATCATTTCTGTCTTGGTAGAAGGCTTTAATAACTAAAATATGTCGTAGGACGTGTATAAAAACGTTCAGACAAATAAAGGAAACTATCCCAACTCCACTTTTTCAGATCATTAATCATATAAACCCTTATGAAGATGGATGTGTCTGAGGAGCACATTAGGAATATAATGTTTTATGAGTTTAAAAAAAGGCAATAGTGGAGAACAAACTACACGAAATATTCAAGGTGTTTATGATGTGGAATCTCTCAATGAAAGTAAATGTCAAAGGTGGTTTGAGAAGTTCACACTAGGTGACTACAGCTTAAGTGATGTCCAACGTTCAGGTTGTCCTGTTGAGTTTAATGATGACTTGCTGCTTGCTGCATATGATGAAGATTGTGCTGTAACAGTTGAAGAGCTGGCACATTAGCTTAATTTAACCAATTCAATAGTTCACTGTCATTTTCAACAGCTTGAAAAGATGTGAAACCTTGGGAAATGGGTCTCATGATTTTACAGAAGCCAACCTAAGAGCAAGAGTGAACATTTGCGATTCTCTGCAGTCTCGTGAACATAATTTACCGTTTTTTGAAAGATTAGTGACTGAAGATGAAAAATGAATATCTTATAAAAATGTTTAGCACCACAGACAATGGCTCAGTGCAGGTAAACTGGCTAAAGCACAACCCAAAATGGACCTCCACTTTAGGAAAGCTGTTAAGCGTTTGGTGGGATATTGTTGGTGTGATCTACTTTGAGTCGCTGCCACTCAATGTAACGATTACATCAGACTTCTATTGTCAACAGTTAGTGCGCTTGAATGTTGCACTGAGAGAAGAGGGGCCTGCTTTGATCAATCGTAAAGGTGTTGTGTTACACCAGGATAATGCATGGCCCCATACAGCAAGGATCACATCTGCAAAGATTGAAGAGCTAGACTGAGTAAAACTTCCACATCCTCCTTATTCTCCAGACCTTGTCTCATCTGATTATCATCTATTGTGAAGTTTACAGAACTATCTTGATAGAAAAGAACCTGGAACACATAAAGATATCAAAACTACCCTCTCTCTCTATCTCTCTACATTCTTTTCCTCCAAGCCCCAAGAATTTTAATGAAGTTGCATTCAGAAGCTTGTGAATCATTGGCAGCAAGTAATTGATAACAATGGAACATACATTATTGATTAAATAACATTAAAAAGAGTTTAGAATCCTTTTTTTATAAACTAAAATCGGACATTACTTAAGAGATGACCTGATAATACAGTTTCATTCCAATAATAATTTGCCACATATCGGCTAAACGATGCGAAAAGATATGTCATGAAAGTGAACAATGTAGATTTTTAACAGAGGAAAAAAAGAGAATTATTTTGGTTGTGCTTTTCTACAACTGGTAATTAAACCCCGGATTTTAGCATTGTAAGTTGTAACGCTTACCGTTGACCAAAGAGGGGGAGAAGGAAGGGTATAGAAGTTAATCCTTAGGATTGATAAGGTGTGGTACGTTCTCCGTAAGAGCATCTTCATGAGTAGATAATTTCTGGGTAAGAACACGACTAGACAAGGAAGGTTAGCAAGCGTTCTGCAGGTTATAAGAGTGCACTACTTTAGGAGGAAACAGAAAGAAAGAAAACGTTTCCGAAAATTAAAATTACGAGTCCAGAATCCGCGCTCACTATGCCGAAATTGAAGATTTCTAAAATCCTTCAGAACCTGCGAAAAAGACAAAAATTATTATGAAGGATTAGGTACTATTTGTTCAAAGATATTCGATATGATTAAAAATATACTTAAGGCTTGGCAGGCATTGCAAAGATTAAGACGGTTGACAACTTCCAGTAATAAGTTAAAAACCTTTGAGTGGTATAAATTTTTTTAAACACTGCCAGGAGAACAAGGAATCACACTATTGTAAGGTGAAGAAGTTACATCATGTGGACCTAAAGCAGTGTTCCATCTGTTGGACACGCAGAAGAGATTATTCCTTCTGAACCAGAGGCATTGTTACATTTGATGCTGAAAGACAAGGGAATGTGATGAACAGTTGTAGAGTGGATAAGTTCTGCGAGTGAAGGATCACTTTGATGAAGGATGTCTGATATTTTCATTGTGCAAGGGATAGCGAGTGGGAACATGAGAGTGCAATTCAAAAAGAGCCAATGAGGAAAAAGGTACAATACAACCTACAAGAATAGAACAAGTCTGATGGTTTTTTAACCCGTCAAAAAACGGAATCGTTTCCAGTACTGGAAATGATTCACAGAACAACATAGCGAGTTAATTACACGAGCAATGCATTACCAAAGTCTCAATGTCCAAATATAGTTAAGATCTGTCTGTTGCAGACCACCTGCCTGCATGGATGCCCTTAGAATGTTGAAAGCCCCATAAATATGCAAAATGTATTAAAATTAACAAGTAAGCAGTTTTAGTATAAATTAAACTTTATTCGTTAAGTAATTACCCCCCCCCGGAATCATATACAAAAAACTACTATTAAAATTGAAGAGTATCTATTCAAAAAAAGAAAAAAATTATGTGGAGATACTAAATAATATCATGCACTTATCACTAACAGACACTAGCTACTCTATATATTGCAATCAAGTTGATATTAGTAGATAGTACGTATGCTAAATATTACCATCAAGTTGCCATTATTAGGTTCTACTTATAATTCACAACATGAAATACAGGAGGCGCTTCTCTTCTACACTTGTGTGTTTTAGAATAGGAAATTGCCGTCCGTTCCAGTGTACTCGTAACGAATACTCGGTCTAAACAATCTGTCAAAGAAGATGGAATTATATGTACTCCAAAGTTTTTGCTTGTTTGATTGTTTACTTTAAGAATAAGATAACTCAATGGAGTATATGAGCTGCGCTGGCCGCAAGAATCAAACCCTGAATTACAACGTTGTAAGCCCTTAAGATTATCACTCAGTTACCAGGGAAAGCTCAATTTAGTGTGAAATGCAAACTGAAAATATTAAGTTGCTGAAAAACTGTTTGTTTGTAATTAAGCACAAAGCTATACAATGGGCTCTACGTGTTCTGCCCACCGCAGGTATCGAAACACAGTTCTTAAAGTTGTAAGTCCACAGACATACCGCTGTGCCACTGGGGAACAAAATTGCTGAAAGATAAGAAGTAATTCGTGATGATGAGAAACCCACTCGAAATAAAAATATATCTCAGAACAGCTGGTATGGGTATTAACACTTTTACTAATAAAGCAGAGAACAACGTTTCGACCTTCTTGCTCTCTGCTTTAAGTTCTTAAAGTGTTAATACCCATACCAGCCATTCAGATACATAAAAGAAGTTAGTTTATAAAATTAAATTCAGCATTACTAAATATCAGGCCCTGGCATGGCCAGGTGGGCTAATGCGTTCGATTCGTAATCAGAGGGTCACGGGTTCGAATATCCGTCACACCAAACATGCTCGCCCTTTCAACTGTGGAGACGTTATAATGTGACGCTCAATTCCACTGTTCGTTGGTAAAAGAGTAACCCAAGAGTTGGCGGTGGGTTGTGATGACTAGCTGCCTTCCCTCTAGTCTTACACTACTAAATTAAGGACGGCTAACGCCGATAGCCCTCGTGTAGCTTTGCACGAAATTAAAAAAACAAACAAAATAAATATCAGCCTTACCACCTTAGATCAGCAGAAAAAATCGCGAGACTTATAGCACCAACAATTTAGGTTTCAGTAGACTGAACACACCTATATCACATTGTAAATAAATAAACGTAATCTTATTAGAATATTTTGATTTTTGAATTTTAAAGTGAATCTCAAGTTTTTATTAATATATTTTATGATGTCAGTAATTACTGCCGTAGCAAAAATTCCCATTTGTTCTTTTGGACTTATTTCGTAAATATAAAAAAACCAAAACACATGTTACGGGATACATTTTGTACACTGAAAGAAGCAGATTCTTAAATGTAGTTTAGTCTGGATCTCTTTTAATTACTTAAAGAAATGTGTTAACATCTTTCGAGAAATATACACAACGTTTTCAGAACAATTTTGTATTCTTGGACAAGGTGTCCATAGATGTTACCAGAAGGTTTGAGGTTCGTGGTCCGCTGTCGCAACAACTCGCAACATATTTTTGAACCGATCCGTTTATTTTAAAGCACAAATCGATACAATGTGCTGTCTGTGTTGTTTCCATCACGATTATAGAAACCCGATGTTTTAACGATATAAGTCTTCAGGCTTACCGTTGAGCCACGGGGGGCATTTGGAGTCGATTAAATCCAACTATTCTGTCAGACAGAAATATCCCACGAGTTGTTGTTGCTTTTGAATTAAGCACAAAGCTACACAAAGTGCTATCTGTACTCTGCCCATCCACGGGTATCGAAACCCGATATTTAGCGTTGTAAGAGATGACGACGTTCCCTCTATCAGCTAGCTTTTAGGGACAGAAACGTTTTTTGTGTTGTTTGGGGAAAAATTGTTTGAAACAAACGAACAAATTTCCGTTTCATCGTATTTTTGATCACGTAAAACGTGTTTTTAAGTTACATAGGCAGTGGAGCTGAACGTCTCTTTCGTAAGGGGGAGTCTATAATCAGTCTAATATTGTGCCTTGTGTCAACTGTTCTCATAACAGCGGAAGTAAAGATACTGAAATTTGCTTTCACTGTTAAACAAGAAGAAACGAAATGTTAACAATGAATAAATATTAGCCGTCTGAAGATATTTGTATCATTATTAAATGTTTCGCTCGTTTTGTATAAAACTGTAGGGAGTTTAGGAACAAGTAAACGTAATATTTTAAACAGAATATTAGCAACAAGACCAGAAAACTAGTTTCGATACTTTAATGAGCTTTCTTTAGGTCTACACAGTTTCTTAGTCTTTGTGCTAATATTTGGTTTTAAAGTATAGTTCGTTTTACACGATATTTTAGTTAACATAAAATACGCAATATTTTAAACTCTTAACACGAAATTTGTTACAATATTACACTTCAAGCATACTTACCATGAATGTAGCATCTACTAATCACAACTGGATTGCATTATCGAGTGTTAGATCACACCTACACATACAAATGCGTGTATGTCTGTTTGTCCGTTATCTAACTACCCCTACGTCGCTGGATCAGTCTCAACCATACTTTGCGTGATAATAGTTTGAAACAAGGGGCATGTTAGTGAGGGTTAACAACCCTTTTTAACCCTATTATAGCTGTTATTAATCACTTTATTATCTTTGACGTATTTAACGTTAATTACATCTTTATACCACAAACAAAGAAAACTTTATTAAGTAAACAACATACACACAGTTTGGGCATATCAACATTTTATACATATATTTCAGAGAATGCACTAGCACTTTCTATGGAGGAATGCAATGAAACAAAATGGTCATCCCTATTACTTATATTACCAAACTTAGCTGAAATTTCTACTCCAACAGCCACTTTAAGGCAGATATAAACAGCCATTTCTTGAGTTTCCTTCAACTTTGACCCGTGACACTTCAACTTAGGCCTGTAACACACTTCTGCGGCCAGTAAACGTGCATTAATTAATTAATCACGTGAAACATTGTTGAAGGGCATTAAGATATGGGTACTGAAAGTTCCTCATCGCAACAATTTTGTCCGATACCACGTTCCCCTAACGTGACCCTGACCATCATACAGGGTATACCACGTTCCCATAACGTCACTCTGACCATCATACAGAATATACCACGTTCCCATAACGTCACTCTGACCATCATACAGGATATATCACGTTCCCATAACGTCACTCTGACCATCATACAGGATATATCACGTTCCCATAACGTCACTCTGACCATCATACAGGATATACCACGTTCCCATAACGTCACTCTGACCATCATACAGGATATACCACGTTCCCATAACGTCACTCTGACCATCATACAGGATATATCACGTTCTCATAACGTCACTCTGACCATCATACAGGATATACCACGTTCCCATAACGTTACTCTGACCATCATACAGAATATACCACGTTCCCATAACGTCACTCTGACCATCATACAGGATATACCACGTTCCCATAACGTCACTCTGACCATCATACAGGATATATCACGTTCCCATAACGTCACTCTGACCATCATACAGGATATACCACGTTCCCATAACGTCACTCTGACCATCATACAGGATATATCACGTTCCCATAACGTCACTCTGACCATCATACAGGATATACCACGTTCCCATAACGTCACTCTGACCATCATACAGGATATATCACGTTCTCATAACGTCACTCTGACCATTATACACGATATACCACGTTTTAAATATATGCATACTGAGTTCTGTAAAGTTTTGGTGGGGTAATAATGACGCCCCATTTTGTTTTAAATTCATAATCCAGATGAAGAAACTCCGTATTTACTAATTACAGAATACTTTAGAGACCTTGTCATCTACACCAGTGTTGTTGTTGTTGTTCTACAACATGTGGTTCACGTCCATTCCAATGTACTCATAACGTCATCTTGTTAAAATTGAAATAATAAAAACATAGTAAAGTCGATTATTTGGTTTACTTTAGTCTTCTTAATTAAACGAAGTTTGAATTTTTGATACAATTTAAAATAATAATTTTTCAATCGTTACACTGAAAGAAAAATTGAATTAAGTAAGTGTAGCGGTGCTAACAACATCAGATCGTTAACACCACAAGCGTAGCGGTGCTAACAACATCAGATCGTTAACACCGCAAGCGTAGCGGTGCGAACAACATCAGATCGTTAACACCACAAGCGTAGCGGTGCTAACAACATCAGATCGTTAACACCACAAGTGTAGCGGTGCTAACAACATCAGATCGTTAACACCACAAGTGTAGCGGTGCTAACAACATCAGATAGTTAACACCACAAGTGTAGCGGTGCTAACAACATCAGATCGTTAACATTACCATGTATAATTATACCTTCAGTTTTGCGGTTTACAAGGAAGGTGCCAAGTTGAAATTACAAATAAAAAGACATATTGCATTTAGTCTTTCTCACCTCCTGTGGTTTACAGAAAAGAAAATGTGCACCTGGAATTTTCTCAGCATTTGGAGTGCACGTTCTTGTAGCTATACCAATTATATACGCTTGTTGGGATTAATTCCCTAATTTAAAAATGAATTATGTCTGTTTTTGTGACAAGAGGTTCTACCACCTAGTTGGCGTGAGAGCAGCAATATCTAGCCGCCCACTAATTAGAGACTGGACAAGTATTGTTTCAATAACACTGTATAATTCATATAAATTTCCTGTATTTGTTTTGTTTTTTTGCAGTGAGCGAATGATGAGAAAGAGGAAATAAAAAAGAATCAACTTTCAACTGTGCCGAAATCAGTTAACGTATCGAACTAAGAATTCAAGGGTTACACATGTCCATATTTTCCCTCATAGGAAACGGAAATTTTTTCTACTCTAAGGGAAGTAATACAAGAAAGAAATAATCCGATGGTTGATAAAGTGTAGTTTTCAACATCCTTTGAAGTTTACGACTCGACCGACAATCTACCGTTTTTCTAGCGCAAGACAAAATTATCACGGCTTCTAATCAAATTACCCAAGAAATAACCATATTGAGGATGGTTGTCGGAAAAGTTATGCTTTCAATGTTAAAATAAATAGAGGGAAGGCAGCCAACCCTTGAACCTAATGATATCAACCTCAGACGAAAGTGTGGAGAGAATGCATTGGGAGCAAGTCTCGAATCCCGGACTTTTCCATAGGATTGAGATCTGTTGCATGCGACACTTCTTACCAGACTGTATCTTGGTTTTCATAACAAATATAATCTAGTAAAGCAAATCATTTTACCCTACTGCGACGTCTGATTTAGGGCAAATCTACACAATAGGCTATGTGTGCTCTGTCCACCACTGAGAGTCGAATCCTGTACTTTAGTGCTAAAATTCGTTGGAACGTTATAACCATTTGGAAAACAGCCGAGATCTATACAACACAAAACGTGCACGGTAAATAAAACTTGAAATCGTACCCTCAACCCAGAGTTTCACTCTCAGGCTCTTTCATGTAATCATGATTCATAGACTCTTCAGATCACGAATCATACGAGAACAGCGAGATTTAAGAGTTGGTCATTACTTTGATTCTGAGACAGGTACCAGTTACAGCTGTTTACCGTTTCTCAGTTACAGTATCTTTTTCTATTGGTTATTCTACTTTATTTCTGTACAACAATTGTATTTTTGAAATTGTAAATTGTGTTTTTTAAAATTTCTTACCCTCGGTTCTTTAGTGAGTGGCTCAAAAAGTTAATTCATGTCCTTTTAAGAATAGGATTGTTTTCTATTATAACGGTCTGAAATCTGTCTAACGAGTTTTAACACGAGTTACTGTTACAATAACCTACAGCTTAAAATGTGAGGGAAAAATTTTGTGGTACTGTATGCGCATTCGAACTCGTATCGCCAGCCATCACCAAAATTGATATAAACTCATCCAGAAGGACTCGACAGTTCTTGAAGTGTTCTAATGAGATAAATAGTTTGAAGTGCCAATGAACTGAATTTTTTTAAATAATAAACACGCCGTTTTTGGACATACTTTATTTAAAAAATAACATATTTTTACCTGTGTGTAAAATCGTTTTGCGATTGAGACATAACATTATTCACAAAACTGTCAAAAGAGTTGACCCCGAATAAACAAACTGAAGACGCAAGTTTCTGGAATTTGTTGTTTTCTCTTAATAAACACAAAGATACATGATTAGTCATTTGTGCTGTGCACACCACAGATATCGAAACTCGGATTTTAGCCTCCAGAATTACCGCTGACCAACTGGGGGATGTAGAATTAAAACTTTCTACAAAAATATTTACAGGAAACACTAACAGAGAATTTTTGAAAATTAAATATTTTATACAAAATTGAAAACCACAAAACAACAACGTTAGACATGTACGATCTAAGTTAAGGGATCTACACGATCTAACCGTAATACACAAAAGTTCAACAAAAGAAATAGTTGTTTAAAATGCTTTGTATTTTATGATTTCCTGTTAAGGAACAGCGCGCCAAAATTGTGTGAATTATATCGTGAGTTACTATCTCAGACAACTGAACAAAACACGAAAGCAGTGGATGCGTGAAACTACAAAACGTTTCGTTATTCACAATCATAAACAAAACTGGTGCAGTAGCAAAATTCGTGATCGCGTGATGAAGTAATTATTCTTTCCATGCGTGAGTAATAAGAGTTAACCGTGAGTGAAGGTGTGTATGAATACATATTAAAGTTGGTGAGAAAACTAATAATCTCTTCGTGTCCTTCTTTCATCATCTGTATTATAAACAAAAACGTGGAAGAAAAAAATCGATATAGCTCCACAATCTAATATAAACAGTTCAATTGATTGGGTTGTCTCGTTCAATACATTTATCTCTTAAAGTTACATATTTCTTATCTAATCATGCGAAATGTCAGTGATAGCTAAACAGTTTTATGGCATGTGAAGTCCGACACAGGTTACCACATTAAACAACGGACTGCCAAGGTGAGCCAAAAAGGATAACCGGAACGCGCATTTCAAACAACGGACTGCCAAGCTAAGTCAAAAAGGATTACCGGAACGCGCATTTCAAACAACGGACTGCCAAGCAGAGCCAAAAAGGATTACCGGAACGCGCATTTCAAACAACGGACTGCCAAGCATTTCAAACAACAGAGCCAAGCAGAGCCAAAAGGATTACCGGAACGCGCATTTCAAACAACGGACTGCCAAGCAGAGTCAAAAAGGATTACCGGAACGCACATTTCAAACAACGGACTGCCAAGCAGAGTCAAAAAGGATTACCGGAACGCGCATTTCAAACAACGGACTGCCAAGAAGAGCCAAATATGATAACCAGAATCTATTTAAAAAAATTACTATAAAGCAGAGCTGGATATAAAAAACCAGAGTATATGCTGAACATCTTGAATACCAACATAACCATATGTGATGCTCAGAATTTATTTTAAAGAATCCAGTCTTTCTGTAAATAACGTTTATATTCAGTTTACTTAAAAGCTTAATTTAAATTCCCGAGAGAGAACAGATGTAACTTCTCGCACGCTCCTTGTGACGCAACTTGTCTTTGCGTTCTTCGAAAGATAATGCATAATACTTCCACTAATTAACTTTCACGCACCAGAAACCTAATTTTCTCCATTCTAAACAATTAGTTTCCATTGATCTAGGTGTTGCTTCCTTTCCATGTCTGGCTCGTACATTGGTTTTTATTAAATAATATGGCCAGAGGACTAGAATTTCATTACATACCACGTTCAAGCCCCAGTTAAATATAAGTTGTACAAGCCCCAGTTGAATAAAAGTTTGTCACTAAGGTATAACAACAAAATGTATTTAAGCGAGACATTACAATAATGACATATTTAAACGCCTGATTACCCTACAGAACTTGACATCGCAGTAGGAACATATTTAAGTACCTAACTTCCCTGCAGAACTAGACATGACAATATTCATTTGTTTAAGCGCCTGACCATAAACTATTCTACTGATAGAATGATTGGGTATCTTGTATAAAACCTTTAAATCAAAATGATAATTACATATGGTATTCGTATCATTTTAATAATAACAGTGCAGCATTTATAAAATTTTATTTATTTATGAAAGATATACATATTTAGTCTTCACCGCTTCTATTTGTAGAATCCGTCGTGTTCCGGCTTTTAGACACGGTTCTTAACAGAGAGATAACTTGGTTCGATTCAACAGTAAGGAAACAATGAATGGTGTATTCCAGAAGTTATCAGTGATTGGTATATGCTAATACGTCTGTTAGTTGTATCATATCGTCAATTGCGACTTTCTGAAAGTCCATCAAAACACGCACGCAGATAACTGAAAATCTCTGGTTAATCATTTCAAAAACCAACAAACACGACTAAGCCTTCACACGATTCAAGAACAGTATTTCGTCACTGTTATCTCGACGAGAGTATTTCATGACAAACACGATTAAATATCCGTTTGTCTGCCTTTAATGGGCCCGGCATGGCCAGGTAGTTAAGGCACTCGAGTCATAATGCGAGAGTCAGGGGTTTGAATCCCCGTCACACTAAACATGCTCACCATTTCATCCTTGAGGGCGTTATAATGTGATGGTCAATTCCGCTATTCATTGGTAAAAGAGTTGGCGGTAGGTGGTGATGACTAGCTGCATTCTCTCTAGTATTACACTGCTAAATTAGGGACGGCTAGCGCAGATAGCCCTCGTGTAACAGTGCGTGAAATTCAAAACAAATCAAACCAATCTGCCTGTAACCAGTTCAGTTGAATTTCTGTTGGTTACCAAACTGTGCAGATGCTTTTGTGCTTTTTAATTACAATAAGGACACCTTTACATGAACGCAAGCTCTGTTCCAGACCAATCTTTTCCTGTATGGATAGTACTGCGCGACTTCTCACGTTCGACGAGACATTCCGAGATTCGTAAATGTATTGGTAAAACGTCGTTTGAAAAATCAGTCAGTTTAGCTTCTTCTTTGTACTTAAGAATATCCATGGTTCTGGTCCTACTAAGTTTTTCATAAACAAGCGCGTTAACTAATACGGAATCGAACAGAGGTAGGTCTACGGATTTACCACGCAAAAATCAGAGATTCGATTCCCTTCGATGGACACTGCAGATAACCCTATGTGGCTTTACTGTAAGAAAACACGCATACGCTTTTCTAACTTGGCCCAATAAATTAAAAACTGTTGTTAAATGTGAAATAATTAAATTTTAAGATGTGACAAATGTAGGGGGCTGGCATGGCCAGGTGGGCTAAGGCGTTCTACTTGTAATCTGAGGGTCGCGGGTTCGAATCCCCGTCACACCAAACATGCTCGCCTTTTCAACCGTGGGGGAGTTATAATGTGACGGTCAATCCCACTATTCCTTGGTAAAAAGTAGATCAAGAGTTGGTTCTAGGTGGTGATGACTAGCTGCTTTCACTCTAGTCTTACACTGCTAAATTAGAGATAGCTAGCGCAGATAGTCCTCATGTAGCTTTGCGCGAAATTAAAAACAAACAAACAAACAGACAAAGGCTTACTAGACAGTTTAAAATCGAGTGTTCCAATATCAGACATTAAAGACCTCTTAGGACAGCATATGTTATGAATATTTGGTAGTTCATAAAAAACTGGCCAACTCGGATGAGTAAGTTAGAAACTAGGAAAGCGAAACGGTAAGATTTATAGTGTCAGTTATACAGGGTGTTCGGAAAGTCACTGAGCAGTTTTGTCTGTTAATAAATATATAAGTGCACAGTGACTTTGCAAGTCCGAACACCCTGTATAACTGACACTATAAATCTTACCGTGTCTCTTTCCTGGTTTCTAACTTACTCATCCGAGTTGGCCAGTTTTTTATCATTTTAGTTTCAGTAAGTATCTCTGTAGCAAGGTTTTCCGGTTCTCTTATGATCAAAGATCAGTCTATAAGTTAAGTTTTATTGTCAAGAAAACAGTTGATCTATGACATAACCATCCTCTCTACTTACACTGGTATCATCATTTCTTTCTTCTTCCGTGGGACAGCGGTAATTTTTATCGGATTTTCAACGCTAAAATCTGCGGTTCGATCCCCCAAAAAGCGACAAACAAACAATTTTTTTTATCGGGTTTTAAAGTGATGACTAAGTTTTTTAATTCTTGTTTATTGAAAATATAGGGGTTTGGATAAGATACCTATAATTACAGAAGTTATATTGTCAATACCTACATCATTAACAGTTGACATAGGTTTGAGGTTTTGTCATGACATCGGTTAACCTCACCCTCACTTGGCTGCTCATCATATAAAGAAAAAGAAATCCTGAACAACAATAACTTCTTGTATTAATATCCTTGAACAAAATTTGTTTTGGTGTAATTTCCCCCTTGTCCTGTTCTACACCATTCTTAAAGGTGACACCTTTCAGCGTGAGGTACTCACAGGACGAAACCTCTCAGACACAGAGCATTTGTCCGTATCAGCACTTTTTACGTATTACATTTCTTCTGTGCTTATGACTGAAACAACCGAACTTTCAAACTGAACTTAACAACGTTTTTGAGGCACAGCTAATGGAGCCAATCAGAATGTGGGTTTTAAAAACACCAATTACAATCATTTTGAGAAACGTTTGAAACAAGGTAAGCACTGAAACCTCATAAATACACGGTGACCAAGAGCTTGTGTCAATTTAACAAATTGTGCTTACCTAGAAGATGTTTCGATGTTCTACAGTCCTAAAAATAGTTTATTCTTATCAGACAGGATAATGGTCGATAGCTACCAACGTATTTACATCTACGAAAGATTAATAACTCGAGCTTCCACACAAATAAATCGAGATACCAAAATCCCCTTATACCCCAGTGGCACAATGCTAAAATCCAAGTTTCGATACCCGTGGTGGACAGACCACAGTATATTGTATAGCTTGATGCTGAACTTCAAACAAACTAACAAAGATCCTAAAGTTAAGTACCTCTCTCACTCTTCTAAGTTTATGTGCATAAGGCTCGAATATCGCCAGCTCCCTTTCTCAGCAATAACTGATACGTGTATATCTGTATGTATATTGAGATAAATTCTTTGTTTAGTGTAAGAGAACAGTATTAACTGATTCATAAGGAAATGTTAAACTGAAAGTACACTATGTAAGGTGTATACGAACACACGAAATTTGGAACAAAAAAGACACACAGAACACTAACCAGATGATGACAACTTAATACAAAACCACATTATTTTTGATTATGATCAAATACAGAAAAATGAAACTTAAAGTATTAGAGTAACGAGAAAAATATTAGTCATCCCAACTGAAAGGCATTTGAAAATATACAAAACAGATAAATTGGAATTTGAAATTTCGATTTAAAGAACAAAAATGCTGTTGATAAATTTAAAACTAGTGACGTAGACATGGCGGAAAATGAGGCGCCACCTTCATATAATATTGTTGGAACAAAGTAAAAATACTTAAAGGATAAACAATGTCAAAAAATGAATAAAATTATTAGAAATGATATGTCTAAACCTAAAATGACTTTTAACAGAGATTTAGGTCTTGGTGCCACAGAAATAATTTACAGCAAATCAATTTTGTAAATGGCGCCACTATACAATAAGCAAAGTACCAGTTTACTTGATTGTATAAATCTCAAGATGGCGGAGCATGTTGCACCGAAACATTCAGAGCGTTATTAATTGTTGTTTATTTGTCTTTTCTATTTCTTTAGCTTTATACAATAAATTATTGTGCATTAAAAAAAAACACCGTTAAAGTCGTCAAATAATTTTATCAATAAGATAATAAATTAAAACACCAGGTCCTCTGGCGAGTAAACATCTTGCTCCCAAAAAAAACAACAATTTTTTTATATTACAAAGAAAACCGGAATTGAACCGAGAGAACTCTGTATTTTCTCTGTTATTCAAAACACGAATACTGTGTTGGAAATATACTTTCAATTTTCTCTATTCACGTTTATCGATTTTCATTAAGATCGCCAGAGTAACATTAAAAATCTGGCATACAGGCGAATCATAACTACTTGTACATTGTCTCAACTACAGTAGCTACGACACCAATTCAACCATGTGTCACTTTCTTATTTAGGTGATATTGAGCTGTAAGAGAGTCATCACCAAAGCTGCGTAAATTGTGATTTAACAATCACTATACCTTTTTGTTTTATTATTCAATATTCTACAACTGGCTGGTGTTTTGTTTCTATTTCGCGCATAGTTACACGAGGGCTATCTGCGCTAGCCGTCTCTAATTTAGTAGTTTAAGACTAGATGGAAGGCAGCTAATCATCATCACCTACCGCCAAGTGTTGGGCTACTCTTATTAACGAATATTGGGGTTGATCGGAATTTTAGAACACCTTCACGACTGAAATCGCGTGCGTGTTGGGTGTGACGGGGATTCGAACCTGCGATCCTCGGATTGCGATTCGAGCACACTAATCACCTGGTTTTGCCCGACCAGGATGGTGTTTTTTTAGTTGAAAAAAGACGATATGGGATTTTATTTTAAAATTAATCGTTTTCAAAAATATTGTTTTCGAGTTCGCAAAACGAATGGGAATATACTTTACACAAAAGGGATCTCGTAACAAGAAGGTTGAGGTAATGCCTTGCATTGTGATATATTTGAAGTATATATACACGTATGTTGATACTGTGGCTCAAGATGCATTTACTAATGGTCAGTTACTCTGGAAACGTTTTTAAATGTAACTTTAAAGTGTGAATATTTACGATTTATTCACACCGAAAATATTTTGCGTATTCCTTTTGATATTACTATCCACTCAGAAATTTATTAATTTTTCATTGGTTCCCACATGGGAAGATGACGTCGTGACACATTTATCTTCAGCAAATAAGATTCAATTTAAAAGTCACGAGATTTTTAACCGATACTTTAACTACCGACTGAATACCTTAATGGTTTGTTGCTGCCTTGTTATAAAAGTAACAAACTGTGTTTAAATCAGGGGATCAGTTCAAGGGCTCCTATTTAATAACCTACTTCACTACTGAAAATAACTAGGTATGGCTAGGTGGTTAAGACACTCGTCTCGTAATCTGAGGGTCGCGGGTTCGAAACCCCGTCACACCAAACATACTCGCCTTTTCACCCTTGGGGGCGTTATAATGTGACGGTCAATCATACTATTCGTTGGTAAAAGAATAGCCGAAGAATTGGCGTTGGGTGGTGATGACTAGCTGCCTTCCATCTAGTCTTTCACTGCTAAGGTAGGGACGGCTAGCGCAGATAGCCCTCGAGTAGCTTTGTGCAAAATTCCAGACAAACCAAACCAGCTTTGGCGTCAAGTCTATATACTTAACACACTGTAGCTTGGGTTTCGATATTCGTGGCGGGCAGAAGAACACAGACAGCTCATTGTGTAGCTTTGTGCTTCACAACGACCAAAATCAAATCTTACTGAAAACCTGTCTCACCACAGTCTTCTATTGTTTAAACCTCCTGCTATCAAGATATTAGACAGATGTATACGGACTACGCGTGTACGGTTTGTACGTAATTTTGATTTATCCACGAAGTGTCAACAAAAAGTGTCGTGGCCTAAATTGGACTTTTACAACTCCGGTTAGCTAATGCAGACCACTTTTCAGAAAACAAGCAGAACATAGTATTTCTACGAAGTGATAAACCTTTATTAATAACGAAATGAAACGTTTTACCACAACACAACAGTAAGTGTGTTTGTCATCAAAGGTTTAATAAACAAGCATGTTTTTAATAGAGAAGTTCCGACGAACGAATAAGAAAAGCCGATGATAAATAGGCACCGCCCATTTTTACCCACAAATGGTAGCTGTAAAACAGTTACTTCACTCTAGAAAGAATAATAAAGCTGAGAAATATGATACAATTTAGTTAGTCTACCTAATAAACGTGATTAAATTGTGTATTTTCCATCTTACAGTATCTGTTTTTTTATATCTTTGTCCGAGATACAGACGTGTTTTACGCTTACATTTTAAGTATCTTTATCATATTAAATGTATCTTGTTGTTCTTTCTAAACGCCCCCAGAGGCACAGAGGTATTTCTGCGGACTCACGCCACCAGAAACAGGATTTCGATACTCATGGTAGGTACAGCACAGATAGCCCATTGTGTAGCTTGGTGAACAACTACAAACAACCAAATCAAACCTTTTTAAATTGTAAAGGAAACAAGAACATCGAATGCAAGAGGCGTATTGAGACCTACAATACAGAAATCAAAATGTTAAGCAAACAGCTGTTTCAAAGTAAAAGAAGCTGTTACTGGAATACGTCTATTATCCATTAGTATTTACGATTTCAGAAAGATCACGTGAGAGGAATCAATTTCGTGTTGAAAAACTAATCACTTCGCATTTTTGGGAAGTAGAGGAGAAATAAAATGGTACATTTCACTGTCTACGCCTTGCTAAGCACGAGAAGGTTCAGTTTTGACCAGGATGTCCCCGAGCAACTATGAAGTGTGATTACATTTGTAATCTGTAGATCATGCTTGTGCACTGAGGCAAGTAATAGACTTCTGATACTAACGGCACACACACACACAATTTTGCGTTGGTATTGATCTAAATGCAGCAAACGAATTTTAAAATGGACTGCTATTTAAACAAATGTAGGAGCTAGAATAAGCCTTATATTCCATGGACTCACCTGACTTATTACTCAGTATTATAATTACCCTGATCACAACAACGTAGGACGTAGAATAAACCTCATATTCCATGAACTCACCTGACTTATTACTCAGTATTATAATTACCCTGATCACAACAATGTAGGACGTAGAATAAACCTCATATTCCATGAACTCACCTGACTTATTACTCAGTATTATAATTACCCTGATCACAACAACGTAGGACGTAGAATAAACCTCATATTCCATGAACTCACCTGACTTATTACTCAGTATTATAATTACCCTGATCACAACAACGTAGGACGTAGAATAAACCTCATATTCCATGAACTCACCTGACTTATTACTCAGTATTATAATTACCCTGATCACAACAATGTAGGATGTAGAATAAACCTCATATTCCATGAACTCACCTGACTTATTACTCAGTATTATAATTACCCTGATCACAACAATGTAGGACGTAGAATAAGCCTCATATTCCATGGACGTACCTGACTTATTACTCAGTATTATAATTACCCTGATCACAACAACGTAGGACGTAGAATAAGCCTCATATTCCATGGACGTACCTGACTTATTACTTAGTATTATAATTACCTCGATCACAACATTGAGGTACAAAGATCATAACAAGTTTGATCACAATATTTGGTTTCTTCAAGGAGTTTCATGATTTCACAATTTCATCATAACAACAGCGATTCTTTTTACCAAAACTGCACGAACGAATGTCGCACGTGACAACAGAGACGGCTGTCGTTTTAAAATGTTGGTCTTTTTGACTTAAACCAAAACTATGCACAGGCACTAATCATAAGCCCATGACTGTTGAGCGCGTCATCGATCACTGTTGACAGGAATATTATATCCAACCTCTACACAGGGATATTATATCCACCCTCTACGCTTAAACGTTCTAAGACCAGTGACATATGGGAAATTATTTCCACTTTAGTTTGTTCTTCATTTATGTACATAAAACATTCAAATTAAGGAAGCTTAGAATAGGGAAAAAAAACAAAAAGTAATCTGCAGTGCAACTCGTGATGACGGAAACTTTAGTTTTTGTTTGGACTGGGCAGTAGAATGTAGCTAAATAAAGAACAACACATCAGAAATGGACTTTTAATCGGACTTGAAACAAAAACAACGTTCAACCGAACTTTAATTTCGGTTTTTATTATTTCTCATTTCTTTCCTTACTCTGGGGCCCGTGGATGAAGGTTAACCCCCACTACTCCATCAAAGAAGCCCCGAATTGACGGTGGATAGTGTTGGCTAGCTGCCATCCCCTGGTTTGTCACTTTAAAATCGCGGACGCCTTGGAAGGTAGCTTCACGCAAAACTGAACTAAGACAGTAAGGAAAGCAGTTATCGATCATCGCCCAGAGCTAACTCTTGGACTACTCTCATCCGTTAAAGGAATTTCGCTGTTGGCTTTACAAACACGCTTACAATTCCAAACTGTGAAGAGTAACATTGTTGTAATTCACAGCACGATAGACCATCCCTATGGGAAGTCTGTCCTTGTATTGAAAAGGAGGAGATTGGTGGTGATTGGTCGTATCATTGAAGTTTTTAAACTGTAAAAAACAGGTATCCTTCAATAGCTGCGGCACGTGAAACTCGCCTAGAGAGCAGTAAAATAAATAAATTTGTGTCATTTTTCTCACTTGTTTTTGTTTGGTTGCTTTTGAATTTTGCGCAAAGCTACACGATAGCTATCTGCGCTAGCCGTCCCTAATTTAGCAGCGTAAGACTAGAGGGAAGGCAGCTAGTCATCACTGCCCACTGCCAACTCTTGGGCTACTCTTTTACCAACGAATAGTGGGAGTAACGGCACATTATAATGCCCCCACGGCTGAAAGGGTGAGCATGTCTGGTGCGACGGGGATTCGAACCCGCGACATTTGGATTAAGAGTCGAGCGCCCTGACCACCTGGCCACGCCGGGCCTCACTTATCACTAGCTTCATTTTTGTACTCTACCAATACCAAGCGTAGGGCACGCCCATACCCGATTCGATTATATTATTCGTTAGGGTCTCAACCAGTCTTCCCTCAAATTAATTTTTTTTTAAAAAACAGGATTACATTAAATTAAAATACGAGATCTTGGGCTTGGTCAAATACATCAGTCGAAAATGTTTGACCTCCTGGGTCGAAAACTATAACCAGATTTCGAATCGGTGAAGAGATGAGAGAGCTGCAAGCTAAAAAGTTACACTTGAAAAACTCAGAATCAGTCGTTCTACGAGCCGTTATGCCGCGGCTAAAAACAATTCGGTAAGTATGGGGAAGACAAGACGGTATTCGTAAACACAGTTTTTAAGTATGCGAGACCATTAACGCTCTGCCTGGATTAGCACGACTTGAGAATACCGATCACCATGGTTTAAATTAGAATGGATAATATTTGTAAAAGAAACTACCTCGATGTTAATAAGGTCTCAAACCTTTGCCCCTCATCATCTGCCGAGAGTATTAGGTTGAAATACATCAGCGTATGCCATGGCAGATTTACCTTATTCATTTAGTTCAAATACTGACAGTTTGTTCCATTCACTTTAACTCACAAAAGAGTGCCATCATTTTCTTATTTTGCCATAAATAATGGCAATAATAATAATACACAAGTTTGTTATGGCAATCCGAAGCTTTACGACCGAGAAATGTGCGAGAAAACAGTTTTGTTAAGACTTCTGATTGGACGGCGTGAATCGGACCTCGCAATGAGAATGGTGAAATATAGATACTATGTTGAAACTTTGTAGAATGGACAGCAACTGTCTGTTGTGGAGACACTAGTGTAGAGGACGGCGGGTCGAAAGTTGTCCGCCTTCAGTCTTCAGGTCAGTCCTGAACTTACGAAACGTCATCCTGTACATTTGTGTCTCCACAACAGGCAGTTGCTGTCCATTCTACAAAGTTTTATCACGAATACTCTACCTAAAAAATCTATCATAGACACTAGGTTATTTGCGTTTTTTCTGTCTTACTGCGAAATATCAAAATAAATATTCATCTAAACTTAGAATGGTTATTCCAGAGAAAGTAAACTTGAAAAAACAAAAAACAAAAAACATTAGTTTTCAAACAATATTTTAGGCCATAAGGATTGCAGAGGTATATTAAATCAAATATATAACGTGAGGTGGCGCTCTGTAATTAAACTATCGTTGCATGCCAGTTTTTTCACGCTGTAGAGCAAAACTATAACATGTTAAGGGCCAAATCGCTTGGTCAGAATGAAAACCTTTACTAACACACATTTTCCAACCTTAAGCCTAAATACTATACACATTACAAATAATACAATGAATCACAGCTTGTGATTAAAACATAGACCTTATGCATGTTTATCCATAGTTTCTAAATCAAACTGAACTACCTAGGTTAAGTATTTTCACTATAATCTTTGATAGAACATGTGTATCTTAACAAAATTTACTAAACGTTTAGTTCAGATTACAAGTATTTTCTATACAAACAAATCAGATTTGTTAATGAAATATTTTTACTATAGATTTGTTTGTAAATATAGACTTTTTCATTACTAGTCCGAGTGTAAAGTAATTTCATGTTATGATTAAAAAAAAACTATTCTTGATCCCAAAATTCTCTAAGACCTCCTAAATACATTTCAAATGTTTGTTTTCAGTAAGACTTTATATTTTATGTTATTTTCTACACTCTAACAATGTGGTGTCTGTCATTTGACCAACCTCGTAACCATAATAAAAATAGGAAATAAATATAAATTGTGCTTTTTGCATACCAGAATGACTACACATTATAACAAGAAAATAGAAATGTTTAGGCTATGTAGCTTAACTTTCTTAACGCTAGATATTTACATACACATATTTATTTTTTTTTTTTATCATATTGATCTTCCAGTCAACATTACATAACTTGCATTGACTCGGCTCGGTAACATAAAACTGAACTTTAGTTTTCTCTGTCTTGGCTGTGTTTCAATGGACTAGTATTGTGTAATATACAGTCACATTTCAATTATTATACATTATATATATGTATACATATTATTACTATTTAGAAATAAATTAATAAACGTATCTTGAAATATAGAACAATAAATCAAGAACTAAAGGAAAATATCTTCTCTCTATGACCTATGAATTCAGTTGCTGCCTATTAACTTTTTGCAACGCGAAGGATATCAAACCTATTTTATTTTAGGTTTATATATACACACAGTTGAATAACTGAAAAATTATAAATAACTACACTGATAGAGTAGAATTCCACTATTATTTATTAAGCTAAGTAACTAAAAGGTATTTTAGATTTTTAAAAATGTGAAACTTCAGACAGACTAAACACACAACCTACCTCCTTGAAATCTTTGATCGAAAGAAAGTGGTAGCCTTTTTAGAGATTAAAATGGCTGAGTGTGTGTATGTGTGTCTTATAGCAAAGCCACATCGGGCTAACTGTTGAGCTCACCGAGGGGAATCGAACCCCTGAATTTAGCGTTGCAAATCCGTAGACTTACCTCTGTACTAGCGGGGGTCAGAATGACTGAGAAAACCACTTTTGGAAACATTCTAATCTGTTGATTGGTTATTCACATATCATATATTGAAGTACATGTATATAAGGGACCGTTTCTGAAAATTGAAAGAGGTGAACGCGACCACTTTGTTTGATTCAATGCATAAATCATATCTCAGCGAAATAAAAAGATATAAAAGTTCTTACTTTATTTTCTAACTTAAGAATATTAGTTATTCGAGTTCCTAATTGTGCAAAATTACAGACTTAGTATTTTGACATCACAAATATTCAACACAACCACGTGACTCACTAAAATCTATATTTGGATGTGTTATTTTAATATTTAAATTTTAAATTAAGAAATTGATTCAAATATAACGTTAGGATTATAATCTATAATTAATTCGACATGAATTCATAAAATAATAGTCCAATAAGGTTTCAAATGCAAGTCAAAAAACGAAAAGACATCGCCTTTAACTCGTGATTCGCCCCGAAAGGATTGTTTGTTTGTTTTGAATTTCGTGCAAAGCTACTCGAGGGCTATCACCGCTAGCCGTCCCTAATTTAAAGTGTAAGACTAGAGGGAAGGCAGGTAATCATCACCACCCACCGCGAACTCTTGGGTTACCCTTTTACCAGCGAATAGTGGGATTGACCGTCACAATATAGACCCTCGACCCACGACCCTCGCATTACGAGTCAAACGCCTTAACGCGCTTGGCCTCAAGGAAAATAAAGATTAATACATAATCAATTTTTAAAATCTAAATATAAAACAAATTAGTTCATTAGGAACCAGTGACACACAAGTAAAGTACGTGTTTGTTCGTAAATAATAAATGAAACAAAACAGAACTGATTGCGTTATATTAAAACTATTTTGTAGCTTCGCACGTCGTTACATTCCACGTCACTATATCAGGTCATGCTCTATTTGACGACCGTACATTTTCACAATAGCTCTGCAACGTAGTTTTCATTATAAAAGGCTTCAGTGTTATGTCCAAAATACATTAATAATCAATACAGACTTTCTATAATCAATCTGATTTACGATGATTACAGTTTGCAAACGCCCGTTTCAACAGTTTGATCGCAAAGAAATCCACGTGTGCTGAACTAGGAGTCTTATATGTTACGCCTTGTGTGGAATAACAATAATATCCATTTTATTCCTCATCTGGTTTGGGTTGTAAATTGTTGAAGTTTTATCTTGGTAATAACGCGCCCTATTGATCTATTTATCATGATGCATACTGTAGTCTGAGGCACGTAGACGTGTTAAAGAATTTTCATCTGTTACAAGATGCAACACTTTGCTTCTTTTGCCTTCTCGCAAATTTTTTTTCTGAACAGTTCTGGTACCTCAAAATGATCCATATTCTATTGTTTTCCGATGTCATTAAGTACAAGGGATATTCCCATCTTGGGCATTCTAAGTCCCTAATCATTGTTAAGTTCCTGATCTGTAAACATGCATATGGTATTAACATATTTTGCGTTGTAAAAGGCTGTTATATACCCTTCTAAACGTGATCAATTTCCGATGGCAACGCATTTACCTACGTAACGCCAAACAACGTCAAAATATAGTTCTGATAAATGTCATTCCACAAACACTTTATGTTGTTGTCAAGTTACGAACTGACTTGCACATTCAAACTCACGATCGCAAGCAAATCCCCCATCAAAATAAACAAAACGGCAACATTTACAATAATGATTTTGCTAATAAAAAAAACTGACATTCGCTCTTGACTACTTTAAAACGAAGAAAAAACACCCTAAATTAACACTGTGGTATATGAACCTGTTGACTAACATACGGATATCATTGGTAACTCAAAATTGAAACTATATATAGTTTGTAGTTAAGCGAAAAAATGCATAACAAGCTGTCTGTGTTTTCCCTACCAAAAGTATCGAAACCAGATTTTTAGCATTGTAAGTCCAAATATATACAGTTGTGCCAGTATGGGGAAAGAAACTAAGAGAGAGAGAAGAAAAGAAAAATTCACCTGTCAAACAAGCAACAGCTGTTGCCCGTTACATCATATTATTAATATTTAACTTGCGAAATATTCAAATTATTTTACGAAATAAATCGACCTTACTTAAGTTTGGTACGTAATTGTTGGTTTTGTTAGTTAGGCTGTGATCGTATGATACATGTGCAGTTGTTATATCGTAAAAAACATAAGGAAAATATACAGTATTTCATTTCTCTAAGCCATACGAATCTTTAATTTTACATGGTTACTTAATCCGTGTAGTGGGTCCTTTGCACGTGGTACTTTTAAGTTAAACAATCAGTAGTGCTTTTCAACTAGCTTTTCGATTTAATAATAATCAGTCTTTGTCACGTAATCCCTTGACTTAATCAGATTTTATTCGGTTCTTTGATTTAAATACTAAGTTCTTGTTATGTGATTCTTTAATTTAGATAGTCAGCTTTCGTCACAGGTGTTTTCAAAACTAAAGTACAGAACATTAGGGCTACGAGTCCACAGGGGGCGCTAAATAACACCACATCCCTATTTCTTCCTTCACTCGTTTAATCGATTTGCACATTTTGCTGCCAATGTCTTCGGTTTTTATGTGTAAACGTGTATTTAGTTTTAAGCACACACTGGTTTAACAAACAAGTTCAGTCGAGACTAATAATTAGCCTTCCAATGGTTGAATGTTTTGCGAATACTGAACTACCTTAGATTACTTGGCAGGCAACGTCGTCGTGGTTTCATCGATCGGCTGTGTAGAATGTGCTCCGAAACGGCGTGAAAGTTAGGAAAAGAAAATAAATAAACAGCGGCGAAATGTTAAACGTGAGCACAGATCGCGGGAACCGTTATACTAACCTACTTTATAAAGACAGCGTTTGATAAAACTTTCGTATCAAATCACAGTTTACGGGAAACCCAGATCCGTGTATTTCAGGGAAACGAATCAGGTTCGCGTTTTACATCTAACACAGTGATCTATGTGTAAAAATAATACTAGTAAGATACCATAGGAAAATATGCATTAACGTATGTGAAGAAAAAATTGTAACGTGAAATACTGGAGGGTTGTTTGATAGAGATTAAACCTAAAACAAGATGGATTATTCTGTATAGACTTAATAAATTATAGGTTGTTCTATATCAGGGTATATAGATCCAATAAATGATAGGGTCTCCTAAGTTAGGGTCTATAGATCTAATACATTATAGGTTGTTCTATATCAGGGTATGTAGACGCAATATAAAACAGGCGTTTATATACCAGGTTCTATAGATCTCACAAATGATAGCGCTAAACATGCTCGCCCTCCCAGCTGTGGGGCGTTATAATGTGACGGTCAATCCCACTATTTGTTGGTAAAAGAGTAGCCCAAGAGTTGGCGGTGGGTGGTGATGACTAGCTGCCTTCCCTCTAGTCTTACACTGCT
Source organism: Tachypleus tridentatus (assembly GCF_004210375.1). Lineage (NCBI taxonomy): Eukaryota > Metazoa > Arthropoda > Merostomata > Xiphosura > Limulidae > Tachypleus > Tachypleus tridentatus. Next base: position 20,067,927 of record NC_134826.1, read on the forward strand.
AAATTAAGGACGGCTAGCACAGATAGCCCTCGAGTAGCTTTGTGCGAAATTCCAAAACAAACAAACAAACACAAATGATAGATTGTTTCTACATCAGGGTCTATACATCTCATATAACATTGCTTATGTTCCAGCGAAGAGATATGGAAGATATTTTAGTAGAATCAATTGTTTGGTGAGACTCGAACATTATGTATGTCCATTAGTGACCTGCAATATCTACTACTACATGGTTGTTTGGAACATTGGATTCCCTAGGATGGAACAGATGTTAGATTCGACATTTTCCGGCGCTTGTGTAGTTTTGTGACAGTTAACGTACTTTGTCAAACACATCGCAACAGAATAAATATTACAGTTTAACCTCGTAAACTATCTAACTGTATGTAATCATTAACGTATTCTTTTATCATTAGTCCTATTTCTTATAATGTGAATGAAAGAAGACCTCCGAATGAAAATATGCTTGCACATCATGAAGAAACGGTATTGTCTCTCAAACTGTCAGTTCACGTTAAGAGTAGGCGGTAAATGTATACATCTTATTTGTTGCGTTGTTTTAAATTGTGTATCTAAAATGTATCTTGTATTGGGAGAATTGTCTATCTATACAAGTGACAGAGAGAGCGCTGAACAGATTGAATTCGATAAAAAATTAAAAACAAGGGCGTCAGTTTTAAACAAAGATAATCTGACATAGATGGCAGAATTAAAACAGAAAAACTCGTTTGAACGTTCAACTGTAACGATGCAGAATCTACTTAGATATCAGAAGGAGACACTCAGGACCTAATTTGAATGTCAGTATTAAACAAAATAAAACGTTTGAACGTGAAGCATACTAGAAAACCGTCGTTTAAATTTCAAAGTTTTTCTTTCTCTAGTACGCGAGATGGGACACGTGTACAAGTTTTAACAATAAGAAAACTGTGCTCTTGTTACTTATTGGCATAGGCCATTCTCCTCTAGAGTACCACTTAACTTTTTCTCACTGAAGAGGTTACTTTGGAGCAGAGCGTGTAGTTTAGTGCATGATGTATGTAATTTCAATAGCAATTCTGAAAGGAGTTTTGTGATATACGAATGTGGATAACGCGTGCACTTAGGAATAGATAAGGATATTATGTTTTTTATAATTGTCAGTACACTTTCCAAATTTTTCTTCATATCTTTTGGATAAAGCCCTCTTCTCAAGTATTACAGAGTAACGCTGGTTGGTGTCATGTACTATCGCAAACTTTGATTTTTATTGGAAGTAAATAAAACTGCATTGTAGACATTTTAATACTGCATTAGGTTTTGGTTTTATTTTTTTTCGGTCACAATAAAAATAAACTGAGGTTTAATTGCGAATAATATTCTCTGCTTCTGTTATCTGTGGTAATTATTCTTACATGTATGGTAACTCGGAAAATACCAGAAACTTGACTTGGGAATAAGAACTAAACATGGAGAAACCTCACGTGAGATTCAGAATCCAAAATTGTAGAATGAGGGTGAAAGATAAAGAAACCGACTTGGGCATCTGTTCGTTTTTGAATTTCGCGCAAAGCTACTCAAGGGCTATTTGCGCTAGCCGTTCCTAATTTAGCAGTGTAAGACTAGAAGGAAGGCAGCTAGTCATCACCACCCACCGCCAATTCTTGGGCTACTCTTTTACCAATGAATAGTGGAATTGACAGTAACATTATATCGCCCCCCACGGCTGAAAGGGCGAGCATGTTTGGAGCGACCGGGATTCAAACCCGCGACCCTCGGATTATAAGTCGAACGTCTTAACCCACCTGGCCATGCCGGGATGACTTGGGCGTCGGTAAACCTCACTTGTATTAAAAACAATAACAACATCTTTACTTTACAGAAAAGCCACTAAATCGGTTATTAATAAGACAAATTTTTTGTCTGTTCCAAACGCAGAATGTACGACATTATTGAGTTGCAATGGCATTTTCTTGTAATATATAATATTTAAAATATGTGGGAGAAAACTCTGTACTTGTTACGATGATTCTTTAAAGTTGATGTTTACCGACACCCTTTTTACTTACAGTGAGAGGCTTAACAAATGGTTTTCTTCCATCTACTATAGCCATCCATTCTTTGATACAGTGTAACCATCATGCTATGTCAATAGGTTGTCAAGACAACTTCACACACGTCACATGTACCAGAAATTTTGCCATTGTCGGAAACAAATACGTGCCACACACACGACTTACGATTGGTCAGGAAAACACAATTAAACAACGTTAGGTATAAACCACTAAAACCTATCGTTTATTTAATCCCATAATGCATAGTGGTAGAAATAAAATAAGTCAACACCTATTTTGTTTTTGTCCATTTTGCTTTATTAAAACTAAAGAAATTATTCGAACTGTTTTTCTCGTATGTTCTCTCTTGGCTAGAGAACATCCAATTTAAACCAATATCTTTCTGACTATTTGAAATACGAATCAGTCATATCCCCCCTTGAACTCATGAGAATCTGTAATGCATAAATAGATTTATTTTACAAAATTATCCATCTATGAACACGTGAGGCTACTCATAACACGATTAATTTCTTCGTTTTGAAATTAGAACAAAAAACCTATTAAATTCAACCCTATAACTGAACGTACACCAAGACTAGATTACTAAGTACTAATAATATTAGCTTTGATACAACGTTCTTTAATAAGGAATCACTAATATATTCAACCTGTTTCTTCCTTGTCTTTTTCCATGGAATAGAATCGATATTTGTTCAGAAATACCATTGAGCAGACAAGAGAAATCATAAGGGTGAGAACATTAAAAAGAAATACTGAACGTAGTATTATTAGACCTCTACTATATCGAACACTAGTCTGTGTGCAAGTCCTGGTATTGAACGAAGGGCCTCGTCGTCACCGGATATGGCAGATATTTGGGCTACTCTTTAACCAACGAATTGTGTGATTGACCGTCACTTTTTAACGCAACCACGGCTGAAAGGGCGAGCATGTTTGGTGTGACGGGGATTCGAATCCGCGATTCTCGGAATACGAGTCGAGTGCCATGACCACTTGGCCACGCCGAGCCCTTTGACATTTAATGCTGAATAGTTTATCTAAACATGCATCTCGGTGTCCTACTTTAAAACAACTGTTTGACGGCTAATTCTTTTTTTCTTCTACATCTATATTCTCGTTCACAGAATAGCTTAATGGATTCGGGTTAGAATGATGTGCATTGGCCAGGACATCCAGATTCAAACTACATTTTATGGCATGGTATTATTTCTATTTCGTTGGGAAAAAAGGTTCGTTATGATCGTAAAGGTACATAATTCTTAAATACAGGCTTACGTCAACAATAAAAAATAGCAAAAATTATTTTTATTTATTCTTAGCAAAATTTAGGTGTTAAAAACAGCTACGGCCATTATTTCATTTCATTGAAAAATGTTTAAACTCTGGCACTGATAAAGCCACGACACATGATGACGTCATGGCACCAGGAAATACGTATAATTAACTATCGTGTGCTTGTTTGAATAGTTTTGTCTTTATTTGTTGATAATTACTTTAATGTAGTAAAATTTGGTTTCTTTTACGATACATGTAGGCTGACTGTGTAAAAGTCAATAAACCAGAGTTAGGAAACATAAATCTTGGGATATGTTCGAAACTACGTAAGAAACGTAATCCGACAATATTTTAGTATTAAATATTATAAACCAAGACGTGTCTACGTATCAGTGACTTGAGAGAAGATTGGGAGACAGAACTGTCACACACGAAATAAAACTAAACATTGCTAAGAATGTTGAAACTGTTTTCGATTACAGGACTCCAATATTAAACTCAGAGTTAACACTAACCAGAAAATTAATGATTGCGTACGCCTGTGTGGCAATTGGAAGCCAAAACTAATATAAACAAAAATGTCTTCACTAAATGAAACAAACAATACGAAACTGTTATAGTATTAGGTTGTCCAGAAATACGTGTTTTTGAACTGAGAAGTTTGGAAAAGTATAAACCAGTGTTGTGAAACATGCTTTAATCAAAGTAAGCACTGTTTGCTTCAACACACTTTTGCCAACGTGTAACGATGCTGTTTATGTCCCTGCTATAGAAGTCAGAGTTTCTATGGTTAGGAACTCCCTGAAAACTTACTCTGCAGTTGCTTGGTTTTGAAAGCGTTTATTGTTCAAAAAGTGGTCAAAGTGCTTGAAAAAATGAAAATACGTAGCGGAAAGGTCTGGGGAATAAGGTGGATGAGGCAGAACCCGATTCCTAATTCGTTCAATTTTTGAAGCATCATCCTTGACACGTCTCATAACACCGGTGTTGTTGATCTTCAGTCAACTCATGCGGAACCCAATTATCCAACTTTTTTCTTTCTGATCGCACTCGGTGGGTAATGCTTGATTTGCTCGTGCGTAGCTTTTCTGCAATCTCACGTACTGTTGTGCTAGGGTCTCAACTGCTTCCCCTTAATGTGTTTTCATCTGAGGATGGCTTCCTTCTACGACCTTCGTGGTCTTCAAGACTTTCACCTCCAATGAGAAACCTTTGGAACCAACGCTGAACTGTATGTTTAGTAACAGATCCATGGCTGAATGCCTGGTTGATGTTCCATGTAGTTTCGGTAACTTTTCGTCCAAGTTTGAAGTCGTAGAGGAAAAATCAGACCAAAGTCCTTCTTGTCCATGCTGCCTTAGAGGTGCGAAACTTACTCTGAGTAAAGTTGAAACAGCAGACAATTAAGAAACCTTGTAAGTAACAAACGTTGGATTAAACCAACCAACCAACGATAAGTTACTTAATATTCAGCTTCTAAATGTCATCATGAGCATTCCGACATTTATTTCTGGACAACTTAATAAACACAAACTAGCACTAATATTACTAATATTAATATTTTGCTCAACACGGTTTATTTACGAAAAGGATAAAATCTGATGATTGTCTCGCTTACCTCATGCGCATCACTACCAAATAATTGTTTATATCAGATGGTGAACACTTTCAGAAAGAGCTTGAAATCATTGATACTTCTAGTTTTCACGACAGAAATATAGTTTAGTAAGTTCAATAGGATTTCAACGCAACAATGTTATTGAAAAGAATAAAAATTGTTGTATTTAAAAAGTCTACCAATATTTTTTCATAATAAGAAGAAACATTCTTCACCGGAGACGAATCACCAAATCGATATATATTCCAACACTGGTTCTACGACAATTTTTTAAGACAAGAACTAGTATTTATGTTTCCCTTATGAGATACGTTATAATGTTTATTTTTTATTGGTTTCATTAACAATAGTGGTTATACTACTCAGTAATTGTTTTTTTTTCGTTCTAATTTATTGTCTACTATTAAAAAACTTTATTTACAAACTGTTTTGCTGTACTAGCTTGGAATTTCTATTTACAATTAGCCTAAAATCTCCTCATCTGACTGAACCTTTCGAGATATTATTGGGATTACGGCCGAAAATATTGTTAATGGTGAAAGTATAACATTTGAAACAATACATTCCAGTGATGTCGAGAAAACCACTTGTTTCTCAACCCAAAAGAGCCGTTTTTGCATATAAAATACATTCCAGTCTTTTAAAGAAGATACTTAAAAAAATTATAATTAATTATCTAATGGGGTAATTAACTTTATTTCCAGTTCTGCTTTAAGTGCATAAATTCGTCTGATTGAAAGCTATTATTATTGATACAACCGAGAATGAAATACCCTAATGTGTTCCAACTGATGACTTTACTCAATATTTTCATTATTCACGCGGGCGTGCGACTTGTAATCTGAGGGTCGCGAGTTCGCATCCCCGTCGCACCAAACATGCTCGCCCTTTCAACCGTGGGGGCGTTATAATGTGACGGTCAATCCCACTATTCGTTGGTAAAAGAGTAGCCTACCAGTTGGCTGTGGGTGGTGATGACTAGCTGCTTTCCCTCTAGTCTTACACTGCTAAATTAGGGACGGCTAGCACAGATAGCCCTCGATTAGCTTTGTGCGAAATTCACAACAAACAATTAAAATAGGAAACCAATTCGGCCTCTTTGCGTTACGCAACAAAGCTAAAACACAACACTCGAACATGATTTACCACTAAAAATTAGACAAGAGCCTATTTGCAATGTTATGGTTTCTAATCTCTATCCTAAACCATTTATCAACGTAAAAAGACAGATGTGCCACTTATGCGATTTATATATTTCATGAAAATAAAGTTACACAGCGGAACAGCAGCGAGTCAACGGACTTACAACGATAAAATTCGGACACTGTAGGTAGCTCAAAAACAGCCAAAACATGAAAATATAACTCTGAACTGTGACAAGTTTTACTTGAAAATAATCATATTAATGCGTTTGTTTCAGAAATTTTACCGCAATTTGTTCTCTAATTACAGAGTTCTACTTTATTCTATTCATGTATAATTTTGAACCGATAAATCAACATATAAAAAGAATGCATCTTGACAAATACCGACCTCCACACTTATTTGGTTGTCTTGACGAACCGAATGTGGGATTTCTTCAATTACTTAAAACACTCACGTTCCCAGAATGTGGACAACGTTTTCGTAGCAACGGGTGGCGAACCACGAATTCTCATTTTCACATTTCGAACACGGTAACTGCTAAACCACGCCTAGATTATACCAGTATGTACCTAGCAACGTTGTCCAGGTGCAGTAAAAATAATATAGTATACTAACATGCGGAAATGTAAAAACTTCTCGTGATAATGTGGACATTTTATTTGGAAAGACATTACACCAAAGAAAGTTAGTAAAAAACATGTAAACATTGTGAAAACCCAAACAAGAACTATCAAATTTCTATCAGTAAAGTTATCACACCAGAATGACTTACTAAGTTTTATTAAAGAAACAGGAGCCTTGTAATTCATAAGTGTGCGAAACTACAATTTCATCTCTTAAGAACTGTTTTTTTTTTTTAAAGAGTTAATATGCAACCGTGTAATCCATAGAGGAAAAACAGCTGTAATAAACTTTCCTTGTGATTCAAACATAAGTAGCTACACGTACAAACAGTTACTAAGTAATCAGAACCTTGTATACATGGATTTTTTTTAGTTCTTACCTCAAAGTAAGCTGAATTAATTTAGGTCTGTGTTTAATATGAAATCTATAATACAATAACAATCGAGTTATGGCATGCGTACAGTTGTAATTAAACTGCCAAAAACGAAGTATATACTTATTGGTTGTTGTTGTTTTTTTAACAATGTCAAATTGAGCTATCTTTCTACCACCAGGAATTGTACCCCGGGATTCAACGTTGTAAATCCGTAAACCCTCCGCCGTCCTACCCGGTGAGGGGGGCATATTTATCAGACGAGGATGTTTGTTTGTTCATTTGTAATTAAACACGAAGCCACTCAAAGGGGATATTTGTGCTTTGTCTACCACAGGTTTCGAAACCAGTTTCTAGGGTTGCAACTCCGCAGACATACTGCTGTGTCACTACATGGCTGTACAAAAACCGACACAGTTTTGATAAACAAAACCAGTGAACCAACGAACACATTACAGTGCACTTTGAAGAATTAATATATTTTAATTTCTGCCTCCTGGTGGTCAACGAGGAGCTTCAGTGCTTTCAATGCTAAAATTTGGAGTTTAAATATGGCGCAGACAACCAATGGTTTGCGTTAAAACAACACATAAAACCAACAAAAAACACACAAACGTGTGTGCGTGTGTCCGCATGTAGAAATCTCGTATCCCTACGCTTACGGTAATATTATTATCGTGGCGTTTAATGAATTAGGACAGCAGCATCCTCCGCGTAAGAAAGGTATTCAATAACTGTTAGAACTCTTTCAATACGTTTCGATATTGTTATACGTAGTTCTAGCTTCTCTTAACTTTAGAGAGATGGGGTAATAAAACCTATTAGGTTAATATACGGCTCTGTTCATGCTGGATCTGGTTAGACGTTAGCTTATGTCATAATATGTTAAGTGTTTTCGAAATACATAGATTAGTCCAGTGAAATATTGTAGTTATTTCACATTTGGAAAACAGTTCTTTACGAATCTAAATTTTGCGTTTTGTTTCGCCCGCTTTTAGTGTAGTCTATTGTTAAAAACGAAAGTGTGATAAGTGTACTGTCATGAACTAGAAATGAGAAAGCACTTCCAACCGTTATTGACGCGAAAAATGTTATTAGCTGTTGAAACGTTGAATTTTAGGGTCTATTTTCCCTAAGTGAGCAGCTTTCGGCCCTAAAACAAATAACGTTTCAACAACGTTAACTTCGATAAAATAACACGGGTTCATAACTTACTTTTTTTATCGATGTGAGGGGTCAAAGAAAGGGTCACACCAATCAGAATTATGGCCAAGAGGAAGATAGCCGCACTCACAACGCCGACAATGATCGTCACGGGCCTTCTTGACGAGCCGTCGTCTTCACTTTCTCGTCTAGAATTGTCAGAAGGCCTCTCTTCGTTCAGGGGCACGTTCTGTTCCGTCAGCTCAGACATAGCACAAGGAGTGAACGGGGTTTCGTGACAGTCGGTTGTTGATTGTTCGACTGTAGGTAACAATACCGAATAAAGATCTGAATCGGATAGCTGCTTGCAGTCTTTATTCAAATTCTGGCACGACAGCGATCGAACATTTGCTGCTACGTTTCTGTTACAAAACGTTACGTCTAAGGGATTGTCACTGAGACTGCTCTTTTCAAGGTACGTTGAGACTAGTGGACATAAACGCCCATTTGGATATAATTTACTGTTGTTGTTAACTGTGGCTAAAAAATACGTTGTTAGTTGTTTGAAGTTCTGTGTTGCGACGCGTTCCGTTCTCCTGCATGTTTGATTTTTTATGTATCAATACACTCGCTCGACACACGCAAAGTTCCCACTGACACACCCCCTTCGTCGTATTTAAAGGCGAAATACACTACGTTATTGAAGTATTGAAATATAGCAGGCATCAAAATAAATTACATGCCAGCTGGTTCAAGTCATCTGGTGAGAGACTACAGGGTAGCGTTACTTGATTTAAATTTTAATATTATGCTGTTTCTACACGCATCCCCGCTGATTAAAGTTTTTAACCCAAATGCCTTATACTTGTGACAAGGCCATGATGTCTATACGTTTCAGTCACACAAAATATCTCCATGCAAAGCTAGTCAAGCATTTATATCTCCAGCAATATACTATGTAAATATGGACATCTATTAGGTAACGTAAGGTACGTGCAGCTCGTGGCGAAAATCACTTGTACTTACACGTGTTTCGTGCCTTTTAGCGCCTTTCTGCTGTGATCAGTGACCACAAGAGGTCCACAGGTATGCTACGCATGCGTATTAATGTGACTTTTTTTTTTTAATCAATACAGACTACACTTGGAAATGGAAGAAGTTGCCAGTGCGTGATAAAATAAAAAAGTTTCGTATTCTCATCTGATAAACCAAAGAGGTTCTATCACAGGTTTATATTATATTAAATAGTAGACGGGGTGTGGGAACATCAGAAACTACCGTTAAGAAAGTCTGGAGTACAATCATTACAAAAATATGTTTAACCTTCTTTTGTGTAGAGGATTACATTTATTGTGATTTACAAAACCAGTGATATGAAAAGGAAACCAAAAATTAAATCATCAAACTACTTCTAATGTGAAGTTAAAGTAGTCATTAAATCATCAAACTACTTCTAATGTGAAGTTAAAGTAGTCGTTAAATCATCAAACCACTTCTAATGTGAGGTTAAAGTAGTCGTTAAATCATCAAACTACTTCTAATGTGAGGTAAAAGTAGTCGTTAAATCATCAAATTACTTCTAACGTGAGGTTAAAGTAGTCATTAAATCATCAAACCACTTCTAACGTGAGGTTAAAGTAGTCGTTAAATCATCAAACTACTTCTAACGTGAAGTTAAAGTAGTCGTTAAATCATCAAACTACTGCTAATGTGAAGTAAAAGTAGTCGTTAAATCATCAACTTACTTCTAACGTGAGGTTAAAATAGTCGTTAAATCATCAAACTACTTCTAATGTGAGGTTAAAGTAGTCGTTAAATCATGAAACTACTTCTAATGTGAGGTTAAAGTAGTCGTTAAATCATCAAAATACTTTTAAAGTGAGGTTAAAGAAGTTATTAAATCACAAAACTGTTACTGGTGTAAGGTTAAGGTACTTGTTAAATCGTAAAATATTTATAAGCTAAGTTTATAAAAGAAACTTACCCGAAAATTCGAAGAGTGATTAAAACAACTCTTTTATATGTTTCATATGTTACTATGTTTCAATTCATCTGTAATTTACTAATTCTAACACATCACACCCTCCATTCATAATGCTATGTTTCAATTCACCTGTAATTTACTAATTCTAACACATCACACCCTCCATTCATGATACTATGTTTCAATTCACTGTAATTTACTAATTCTAACACATCACACCCTCCATTCATAATACTATGTTTCAATTCACCTGTAATTTACTAATTCTAACACATCACACCCTCCATTCATAATACTATGTTTCAATTCACCTGTAATTTACTAATTCTAACACATCACACCCTCCATTCATAATGCTATGTTTCAATTCACCTGTAATTTACTAATTCTAACACATCACACCCCTCCATTCATAATGCTATGTTTCAATTCACCTGTAATTTACTAATTCTAACACATCACACCCTCCTCCATTCATAATGCTATGTTTCAGTTCACCTGTAATTTACTAATTCTAACACATCACACCTCCATTCATAATACTATGTTTCAATTCACCTGTAATTTACTAATTCTAACACATCACACCCTCCATTCATAATGCTATGTTTCAGTTCACCTGTAATTTACTAATTCTAACACATCACACCCTCCATTCATAATACTATGTTTCAGTTCACCTGTAATTTACTTAATTCTAACTCATCACACCTCTTTATTCATAATGCTATGTTTCAATTCACCTGTAATTTACTAATTCTAACACATCACACCCCTCCATTCATAATGCTATGTTTCAATTCACCTGTAATTTACTAATTCTAACACATCACACCCTCCATTCATAATACTATGTTTCAATTCACCTGTAATTTACTAATTCTAACACATCACACCCTTTATTCATAATGCTATGTTTCCAGTTCACCTGTATTTACTAATTCTAACACATCACACGCCTCCATTCATAATGCTATGTTTCAATTCACCTGTAATTTACTAATTCTAACACATCACACCCCTCCATTCATAATGCTATGTTTCAATTCACCTGTAATTTACTAATTCTAACACATCACACCCTCCATTCATAATGCTATGTTTCAATTCACCTGTAATTTACTAATTCTAACACATCACACCCTCCATTCATAATGCTATGTTTCAATTCACCTGTAATTTACTAATTCTAACACATCACACCCTCCATTCATAATACTATGTTTCAGTTCACCTGTAATTTACTAATTCTAACACATCACACCCTCCATTCATAATGCTATGTTTCCAGTTCACCTGTAATTTACTAGTTCTAACACATCACACCCTCCATTCATAATGCTATGTTTCAATTCACCTGTAATTTACTAATTCTAACACATCACACCTCCATTCATAATACTATGTTTCAATTCACCACCTGTAATTTACTAATTCTAACACATCACACCCCTCCATTCATAATGCTATGTTTCAATTCACCTGTAATTTACTAATTCTAACACATCACACCCTCCATTCATAATGCTATGTTTCACCTGTAATTTACTAATTCTAACACATCACACCCTCCATTCATAATGCCATGTTTCAATTCACCTGTAATTTACTAATTCTAACACATCACACCCTCCATTCATAATACTATATTTCAGTTCACCTGTAATTTACTAATTCTAACACATCACACCCTCCATTCATAATGCTATGTTTCAATTCACCTGTAATTTACTAATTCTAACACATCACACCCTCCATTCATAATGCTATGTTTCAGTTCACCTGTAATTTACTAATTCTAACACATCACACCCTCCATTCATAATGCTATGTTTCAGTTCACCTGTAATTTACTAATTGTTTCATAATGCTATGTTTCAGTTCACCTGTAATTTACTAATTCTAACACATCACACCCTCCATTCATAATGCTATGTTTCAATTCACCTGTAATTTACTAATTCTAACACATCACACCCTCCATTCATAATGCTATGTTTCAATTCACCTGTAATTTACTAATTCTAACACATCACACACCTCCATTCATAATACTATGTTTCAATTCACCTGTAATTTACTAATTCTAACACATCACACCCTCCATTCATAATACTATGTTTCCATTCACCTGTAATTTACTAATTCTAACACATCACACCCTCCATTCATAATGCTATGTTTCAGTTCACCTGTAATTTACTAATTCTAACACATCACACCCTCCATTCATAATGCTATGTTTCATTCACCTGTAATTTACTAATTCTAACACATCACACCCTCCATTCATAATGCTATGTTTCAATTCACCTGTAATTTACTAATTCTAACACATCACACCCTCCATTCATAATGCTATGTTTCAATTCACCTGTAATTTACTAATTCTAACACATCACACCCTCCATTCATAATGCTATGTTTCAATTCACCTGTAATTTACTAATTCTAACACATCACACCCTCCATTCATAATGCTATGTTTCCATTCACCTGTAATTTACTAATTCTAACACATCACACCCTCCATTCATAATGCTATGTTTCAATTCACCTGTAATTTACTAATTCTAACACATCACGCCCTCCATTCATAATGCTATGTTTCAATTCACCTGTAATTTACTAATTCTAACACATCACACCCTCCATTCATAATGCTATGTTTTCAATTCACCTGTAATTTACTAATTCTAACACATCACACCCTCCATTCATAATGCTATGTTTCAATTCACCTGTAATTTACTAATTCTAACACATCACACCTCCATTCATAATACTATGTTTCAATTCACCTGTAATTTACTAATTCTAACACATCACACCCTCCATTCATAATGCTATGTTTCCATTCACCTGTAATTTACTAATTCTAACACATCACGCCCTCCATTCATAATACTATGTTTCAATTCACCTGTAATTTACTAATTCTAACACATCACACCTCCATTCATAATACTATGTTTCAATTCACCTGTAATTTACTAATTCTAACACATCACACCTCCATTCATAATACTATGTTTCAATTCACCTGTAATTTACTAATTCTAACACATCACACCCTCCATTCATGATACTATGTTTCAGTTCACCTGTAATTTACTAATTCTGGCACATCACACCCTCCATTCATAATGCTATGTTTCCAGTTCACCTGTGATTTACTAATTCTAACACATCACACCCTCCATTCATAATGCTATGTTTCAGTTCACCTGTAATTTACTAATTCTAACACATCTAACACACACCCTCCATTCATAATGCTATGTTTCAATTCACCTGTAATTTACTAATTCTAACACATCACACCCTCCATTCATAATGCTATGTTTCAGTTCACCTGTAATTTACTAATTCTAACACATCACACCCTCCATTCATAATGCTATGTTTCAGTTCACCTGTAATTTACTAATTCTAACACATCACACCCTCCATTCATAATGCTATGTTTCAATTCACCTGTAATTTACTAATTCTAACACATCACGCCCTCCATTCATAATGCTATGTTTCAATTCACCTGTAATTTACTAATTCTAACACATCACACCCTCCATTCATGATGCTATGTTTCAATTCACCTGTAATTTACTAATTCTAACACATCACACCCTCCATTCATAATGCTATGTTTCAATTCACCTGTAATTTACTAATTCTAACACATCACACCCTCCATTCATAATGCTATGTTTCAATTCACCTGTAATTTACTAATTCTAACACATCACACCCTCCATTCATAATACTATATTTCAGTTCACCTGTAATTTACTAATTCTAACACATCACACCTCCATTCATAATACTATGTTTCAATTCACCTGTAATTTACTAATTCTAACACATCACACCCTCCATTCATAATGCTATGTTTCAGTTCACCTGTAATTTACTAATTCTAACACATCACACCCTCCATTCATAATACTATATTTCAGTTCACCTGTAATTTACTAATTCTAACACATCACACCCTCCATTCATAATGCTATGTTTCAATTCACCTGTAATTTACTAATTCTAACACATCACACCCTCCATTCATAATGCTATGTTTCAATTCACCTGTAATTTACTAATTCTAACACATCACACCCTCCATTCATAATGCTATGTTTCAATTCACCTGTAATTTACTAATTCTAACACATCACACCCTCCATTCATAATGCTATGTTTCAATTCACCTGTAATTTACTAATTCTAACACATCACACCCTCCATTCATAATGCTATGTTTCAATTCACCTGTAATTTACTAATTCTAACACATCACACCCTCCATTCATAATGCTATGTTTCAATTCACCTGTAATTTACTAATTCTAACACATCACACCTCCATTCATAATGCTATGTTTCAATTCACCTGTAATTTACTAATTCTAACACATCACACCCTCCATTCATAATGCTATGTTTCAATTCACCTGTAATTTACTAATTCTAACACATCACACCCTCCATTCATAATGCTATGTTTCAATTCACCTGTAATTTACTAATTCTAACACATCACACCCTCCATTCATAATGCTATGTTTCAATTCACCTGTAATTTACTAATTCTAACACATCACACCCTCCATTCATAATGCTATGTTTCAATTCACCTGTAATTTACTAATTCTAACACATCACACCCTCCATTCATAATGCTATGTTTCAATTCACCTGTAATTTACTAATTCTAACACATCACACCCCTCCATTCATAATGCTATGTTTCAATTCACCTGTAATTTACTAATTCTAACACATCACACCTCCATTCATAATGCTATGTTTCAGTTCACCTGTAATTTACTAATTCTAACACATCACACCTCCATTCATAATACTATGTTTCATTCACCTGTAATTTACTAATTCTAACACATCACACCCTCCATTCATAATGCTATGTTTCAATTCACCTGTAATTTACTAATTCTAACACATCACACCCTCCATTCATAATGCTATGTTTCAATTCACCTGTAATTTACTAATTCTAACACATCACACCCCTCCATTCATAATGCTATGTTTCAATTCACCTGTAATTTACTAATTCTAACACATCACACCCTCCATTCATAATGCTGTGTTTTTAGTTTCACCTGTAATTTACTAATTCTAACACATCACACCCTCCATTCATAATGCTATGTTTCAATTCACCTGTAATTTACTAATTCTAACACATCACACCCTCCATTCATAATACTATGTTTCAATTCACCTGTAATTTACTAATTCTAACACATCACACCCTCCATTCATAATGCTATGTTTCAATTCACCTGTAATTTACTAATTCTAACACATCACACCCTCCATTCATAATGCTATGTTTCCAATTCACCTGTAATTTACTAATTCTAACACATCACACCCTCCATTCATAATGCTATGTTTCAATTCACCTGTAATTTACTAATTCTAACACATCACACCCTCCATTCATAATGCTATGTTTCCATTCACCTGTAATTTACTAATTCTAACACATCACACCCTCCATTCATAATACTATATTTCAGTTCACCTGTAATTTACTAATTCTAACACATCACACCCTCCATTCATAATGCTATGTTTCAATTCACCTGTAATTTACTAATTCTAACACATCACACCCTCCATTCATAATGCTATGTTTCAATTCACCTGTAATTTACTAATTCTAACACATCACACCCTCCATTCATAATGCTATGTTTCAATTCACCTGTAATTTACTAATTCTAACACATCACACCCTCCATTCATAATACTATGTTTCAATTCACCTGTAATTTACTAATTCTAACACATCACACCCTCCATTCATAATGCTATGTTTCAATTCACCTGTAATTTACTAATTCTAACACATCACACCCTCCATTCATAATGCTATGTTTCAATTCACCTGTAATTTACTAATTCTAACACATCACACCCTCCATTCATAATGCTATGTTTCCAGTTCACCTGTAATTTACTAATTCTAACACATCACACCCTCCATTCATAATACTATGTTTCAATTCACCTGTAATTTACTAATTCTAACACATCACACCCTCCATTCATAATACTATGTTTCCAGTTCACCTGTAATTTACTAATTCTAACACATCACCCTCCATTCATAATACTATGTTTCAATTCACCTGTAATTTACTAATTCTAACACATCACACCCTCCATTCATAATACTATGTTTCAATTCACCTGTAATTTACTAATTCTAACACATCACACCCTCCATTCATAATGCTATGTTTCAATTCACCTGTAATTTACTAATTCTAACACATCACACCCTCCATTCACCTGTAATTTAATAACTGGCATGTTTCTAGTTCACCTGTAATTTACTAATTCTAACACATCACACCCTCCATTCATAATACTATGTTTCAGTTCACCTGTAATTTACTAATTCTAACACATCACACCTCCATTCATAATGCTATGTTTCAATTCACCTGTAATTTACTAATTCTAACACATCACACCTCCATTCATAATGCTATGTTTCACTTCACCTGTAATTTACTAATTCTAACACATCACACCCTCCATTCATAATGCTATGTTTATTCACCTGTAATTTACTAATTCTAACACATCACACCTCCATTCATAATACTATGTTTCCAATTCACCTGTAATTTACTAATTCTAACACATCACGCCCTCCATTCATAATGCTATGTTTCAATTCACCTGTAATTTACTAATTCTAACACATCACACCCTCCATTCATAATGCTATGTTTCAATTCACCTGTAATTTACTAATTTCTAACACATCACACCCTCCATTCATAATACTATGTTTCACTTCACCTGTAATTTACTAATTCTAACACATCACACCCTCCATTCATAATGCTATGTTTCAATTCACCTGTAATTTACTAATTCTAACACATCACACCCCTCCATTCATAATACTATGTTTCAATTCACCTGTAATTTACTAATTCTAACACATCACACCTCCATTCATAATACTATGTTTCAATTCCACCTGTAATTTACTAATTCTAACACATCACACCCCTCCATTCATAATACTATGTTTCAATTCACCTGTAATTTACTAATTCTAACACATCACACCCTCCATTCATAATGCTATGTTTCAATTCACCTGTAATTTACTAATTCTAACACATCACACCCTCCATTCATAATGCTATGTTTCAATTCACCTGTATTTACTAATTCTAACACATCACACCCTCCATTCATAATACTATGTTTCAATTCACCTGTAATTTACTAATTCTAACACATCACACCCCTCCATTCATAATACTATGTTTCAATTCACCTGTAATTTACTAATTCTAACACATCACACCTCCATTCATAATGCTATGTTTCAGTTCACCTGTAATTTACTAATTCTAACACATCACACCTCCATTCATAATGCTATGTTTCAATTCACCTGTAATTTACTAATTCTAACACATCACACCCTCCATTCATAATGCTATGTTTCAATTCACCTGTAATTTACTAATTCTAACACATCACACCCTCCATTCATAATGCTATGTTTCAATTCACCTGTAATTTACTAATTCTAACACATCACACCCTCCATTCATAATGCTATGTTTCATTCACCTGTAATTTACTAATTCTAACACATCACACCCTCCATTCATAATACTATGTTTCAATTCACCTGTAATTTACTAATTCTAACACATCACACCTCTCCATTCATAATACTATGTTTCAATTCACCTGTAATTTACTAATTCTAACACATCACACCCCTCCATTCATAATACTATGTTTCACTTCACCTGTAATTTACTAATTCTAACACATCACACCCTCCATTCATAATGCTATGTTTCAATTCACCTGTAATTTACTAATTCTAACACATCACACCCTCCATTCATAATAATGTTTCAATTCACCTGTAATTTACTAATTCTAACACATCACACCTCCATTCATAATACTATGTTTCAATTCACCTGTAATTTACTAATTCTAACACATCACACCCTCCATTCATAATACTATGTTTCATTCACCTGTAATTTACTAATTCTAACACATCACACCCTCCATTCATAATACTATGTTTCAATTCACCTGTAATTTACTAATTCTAACACATCACACCTCCATTCATAATGCTATGTTTCAATTCACCTGTAATTTACTAATTCTAACACATCACACCTCCATTCATAATGCTATGTTTCAATTCACCTGTAATTTACTAATTCTAACACATCACACCCTCCATTCATAATGCTATGTTTCAATTCACCTGTAATTTACTAATTCTAACACATCACACCTCCATTCATAATACTATGTTTCACCCACCTGTAATTTACTAATTCTAACACATCACACCTCCATTCATAATGCTATGTTTACTCACCTGTAATTTACTAATTTAACACATCACACCCTCCATTCATAATACTATGTTTCAATTCACCTGTAATTTACTAATTCTAACACATCACACCCTCCATTCATAATGCTATGTTTCAATTCACCTGTAATTTACTAATTCTAACACATCACACCTCCATTCATAATGCTATGTTTCAATTCACCTGTAATTTACTAATTCTAACACATCACACCTCCATTCATAATGCTATGTTTCAATTCACCTGTAATTTACTAATTCTAACACATCACACCCTCCATTCATATGCTATGTTTACTTACCTGTAATTTACTATTCTAACACATCACACCTCCATTCATAATGCTATGTTTCAATTCACCTGTAATTTACTAATTCTAACACATCACACCTCCATTCATAATACTATGTTTCAATTCACCTGTAATTTACTAATTCTAACACATCACACCCTCCATTCATAATGCTATGTTTCATTCACCTGTAATTTACTAATTCTAACACATCACACCTCCATTCATAATACTATGTTTCAATTCACCTGTAATTTACTAATTCTAACACATCACACCCTCCATTCATAATACTATGTTTCAATTCACCTGTAATTTACTAATTCTAACACATCACACCCCTCCATTCATAATGCTATGTTTCTCACCTGTTTACTAATTTAAACACATCACACCATAATGTAATTCACCTGTAATTTACTAATTCTAACACATCACACCCTCCATTCATAATACTATGTTTCACTAATTCTAACACATCACCTGTAATTTACTAATTCTAACACATCACACCTCCATTCATAATACTATGTTTCAATTCACCTGTAATTTACTAATTCTAACACATCACACCCCTCCATTCATAATACTATGTTTAATTCTAACAATTCACCTATGTAATTTACTAATTCTAACTAACATCACACACCCTCCATTCATAATACTATGTTTCAATTCACCTGTAATTTACTAATTCTAACACATCACACCCTCCATTCATAATGCTATGTTTCACTTCACCTGTAATTTACTAATTCTAACACATCACACCCCTCCATTCATAATGCTATGTTTCACCTACCTGTAATTTACTAATTCTAACACATCACACCCTCCATTCATATATACTATGTTTCAATTCACCTGTAATTTACTAATTCTAACACATCACACCCTCCATTCATAATGCTATGTTTCAATTCACCTGTAATTTACTAATTCTAACACATCACACCCTCCATTCATAATACTATGTTTCAATTCACCTGTAATTTACTAATTCTAACACATCACACCTCCATTCATAATACTATGTTTCAATTCACCTGTAATTTACTAATTCTAACACATCACACCCTCCATTCATAATACTATGTTTCAATTCACCTGTAATTTACTAATTCTAACACATCACACCTCCATTCATAATACTATGTTTCAATTCACCTGTAATTTACTAATTCTAACATTCATCACATTCACCTCCATTCATAATACTATGTTTCAATTCACCTGTAATTTACTAATTCTAACACATCACACCTCCATTCATAATACTATGTTTCAATTCACCTGTAATTTACTAATTCTAACACATCACACCTCCATTCATAATACTATGTTTCAATTCACCTGTAATTTACTAATTCTAACACATCACACCCCTCCATTCATAATACTATGTTTCAATTCACCTGTAATTTACTAATTCTAACACATCACACCCTCCATTCATAATACTATGTTTCAATTCACCTGTAATTTACTAATTCTAACAATCACACCTCCATTCCCTATAATGCTATGTTTCTCACCTGTAATTTACTAATTCTAACACATCACACACCCTCCATTCATAATGCTATGTTTCAATTCACCTGTAATTTACTAATTCTAACACATCACACCTCCATTCATAATGCTATGTTTCACCCACCTGTAATTTACTAATTCTAACACATCACACCTCCATTCATAATGCTATGTTTCAATTCACCTGTAATTTACTAATTCTAACACATCACACCCTCCATTCATAATGCTATGTTTCAATTCACCTGTAATTTACTAATTCTAACACATCACACCCTCCATTCATAATGCTATGTTTCAATTCACCTGTAATTTACTAATTCTAACACATCACACCCTCCATTCATAATGCTATGTTTCACCCACCTGTAATTTACTAATTCTAACACATCACACCCTCCATTCATAATGCTATGTTTTACTCACCTGTATTTACTAATTCTAACACATCACACCCTCCATTCATAATACTATGTTTCAATTCACCTGTAATTTACTAATTCTAACACATCACACCCTCCATTCATAATACTATGTTTGAATTCACCTGTAATTTACTAATTCTAACACATCACACCCTCCATTCATAATACTATGTTTCAATTCACCTGTAATTTACTAATTCTAACACATCACACCCTCCATTCATAATACTATGTTTGAATTCACCTGTAATTTACTAATTCTAACACATCACACCCTCCATTCATAATACTATGTTTGAATTCACCTGTAATTTACTAATTCTAACACATCACACCCTCCATTCATAATACTATGTTTCAATTCACCTGTAATTTACTAATTCTAACACATCACACCCTCCATTCATAATACTATGTTTCAATTTACCTGTAATTTACTAATTCTAACACATCACACCCTCCATTCATAATACTATGTTTCAATTCACCTGTAATTTACTAATTCTAACACATCACACCCTCCATTCATAATACTATGTTTCACTCACCTGTAATTTACTAATTCTAACACATCACACCTCCATTCATAATGCTATGTTTCATTCACCTGTACTTACTAATTCTAACACATCACACCTCCATTCATAATACTATGTTTGAATTCACCTGTAATTTACTAATTCTAACACATCACACCCTCCATTCATAATGCTATGTTTGAATTCACCTGTAATTTACTAATTCTAACACATCACACCTCCATTCATAATGCTATGTTTCAATTCACCTGTAATTTACTAATTCTAACACATCACACCTCCATTCATAATGCTATGTTTCAATTCTACCTGTAATTTACTAATTCTAACACATCACACCCTCCATTCATAATGCTATGTTTCAATCCACCTGTAATTTACTAATTCTAACACATCACACCCTCCATTCATAATACTATGTTTCAATTCACCTGTAATTTACTATTCTAACACATCACACCCTCCATTCATAATGCTATGTTTCAATTCACCTGTAATTTACTAATTCTAACACATCACACCCTCCATTCATAATACTATGTTTTAATTCACCTGTAATTTACTAATTCTAACACATCACACCCTCCATTCATAATACTATGTTTCAATTCACCTGTAATTTACTAATTCTAACACATCAAACACCCTCCATTCATAATACTATGTTTCAACTCACCTGTAATTTACTAATTCTAACACATCACAACCTCCATTCATAATACTATGTTTCAATTCACCTGTAATTTACTAATTCTAACACATCACACCCCTCCATTCATAATACTATGTTTCACCCACCTGTAATTTACTAATTCTAACACATCACACCCTCCATTCATAATGCTATGTTTCACTCACCTGTAATTTACTAATTCTAACACATCACACCCTCCATTCATAATACTATGTTTCACTCACCTGTAATTTACTAATTCTAACACATCAAACCTCCATTCATAATACTATGTTTCAATTCACCTGTAATTTACTAATTCTAACACATCACACCTCCATTCATAATACTATGTTTCATTCACCTGTAATTTACTAATTCTAACACATCACACCCTCCATTCATAATGCTATGTTTCAATTCACCTGTAATTTACTAATTCTAACACATCACACCCTCCATTCATAATGCTATGTTTCAATTCACCTGTAATTTACTAATTCTAACACATCACACCTCCATTCATATATACTATGTTTCAATTCACCTGTAATTTACTAATTCTAACACATCACACCCTCCATTCATAATACTATGTTTCAATTCACCTGTAATTTACTAATTCTAACACATCACACCCTCCATTCATAATACTATGTTTCAATTCACCTGTAATTTACTAATTCTAACACATCACACCCCTCCATTCATAATGCTATGTTTCAATTCACCTGTAATTTACTAATTCTAACACATCACACCTCCATTCATAATGCTATGTTTCACCCACCTGTAATTTACTAATTCTAACACATCACACCCTCCATTCATAATACTATGTTTCAATTCACCTGTAATTTACTAATTCTAACACATCACACCCTCCATTCATGATACTATGTTTCAATTCACCTGTAATTTACTAATTCTAACACATCACACCTCCATTCATAATGCTATGTTTCAATTCACCTGTAATTTACTAATTCTAACACATCACACCCTCCATTCATAATGCTATGTTTCAATTCACCTGTAATTTACTAATTCTAACACATCACACCTCCATTCATAATGCTATGTTTCAATTCACCTGTAATTTACTAATTCTAACACATCACACCCTCCATTCATAATACTATGTTTGAATTCACCTGTAATTTACTAATTCTAACACATCACACCTCCATTCATAATACTATGTTTGAATTCACCTGTAATTTACTAATTCTAACACATCACACCCTCCATTCATAATGCTATGTTTCAATTCACCTGTAATTTACTAATTCTAACACATCACACCCCTCCATTCATAATACTATGTTTCAATTCACCTGTAATTTACTAATTCTAACACATCACACCTCCATTCATAATACTATGTTTCAATTTACCTGTAATTTACTAATTCTAACACATCACACCCTCCATTCATAATACTATGTTTCACTCCACCTGTAATTTACTAATTCTAACACATCACACCCTCCATTCATAATACTATGTTTACCCACCTGTAATTTACTAATTCTAACACATCACACCCTCCATTCATAATACTATGTTTCACTTCACCTGTAATTTACTAATTCTAACACATCACACCCTCCATTCATAATACTATGTTTCAATTCACCTGTAATTTACTAATTCTAACACATCACACCTCCATTCATAATGCTATGTTTCAATTCACCTGTAATTTACTAATTCTAACACATCACACCTCCATTCATAATGCTATGTTTACTCCACCTGTAATTTACTAATTCTAACACATCACACCCTCCATTCATAATACTATGTTTCACTCACCTGTAATTTACTAATTCTAACACATCACACACCTCCATTCATAATACTATGTTTGAATTCACCTGTAATTTACTAATTCTAACACATCACACCCCTCCATTCATAATACTATGTTTCAATTCACCTGTAATTTACTAATTCTAACACATCACACCCTCCATTCATAATACTATGTTTCAATTCACCTGTAATTTACTAATTCTAACACATCACATCCTCCATTCATGATACTATGTTTCAATTCACCTGTAATTTACTAATTCTAACACATCACACCCTCCATTCATAATACTATGTTTCAATTTACCTGTAATTTACTAATTCTAACACATCACACCCTCCATTCATAATACTATGTTTCAATTCACCTGTAATTTACTAATTCTAACACATCACACCCTCCATTCATAATACTATGTTTCAATTCACCTGTAATTTACTAATTCTAACACATCACACCCTCCATTCATAATGCTATGTTTCAATTCACCTGTAATTTACTAATTCTAACACATCACACCCTCCATTCATAATACTATGTTTCAATTCACCTGTAATTTACTAATTCTAACACATCACACCCTCCATTCATAATACTATGTTTCAATTCACCTGTAATTTACTATTCTAACACATCACACCCCTCCATTCATAATGCTATGTTTCACTCACCTGTAATTTACTAATTCTAACACATCACACCCTCCATTCATAATACTATGTTTCAATTCACCTGTAATTTACTAATTCTAACACATCACACCCTCCATTCATAATGCTATGTTTCAATTCACCTGTAATTTACTAATTCTAACACATCACACCTCCATTCATAATACTATGTTTCAACTCCACCTGTAATTTACTAATTCTAACACATCACACCCCTCCATTCATAATGCTATGTTTCAATTCACCTGTAATTTACTAATTCTAACACATCACACCCTCCATTCATAATGCTATGTTTCAATTCACCTGTAATTTACTAATTCTAACACATCACACCCTCCATTCATAATACTATGTTTCAATTCACCTGTAATTTACTAATTCTAACACATCACACCCTCCATTCATAATACTATGTTTCAATTCACCTGTAATTTACTAATTCTAACACATCACACCCTCCATTCATAATACTATGTTTCAATTCACCTGTAATTTACTAATTCTAACACATCACACCCTCCATTCATAATACTATGTTTCAATTCACCTGTAATTTACTAATTCTAACACATCACACCTCCCTCCATTCATAATACTATGTTTCAATTCACCTGTAATTTACTAATTCTAACACATCACACCTCCATTCATAATACTATGTTTCACTTCACCTGTAATTTACTAATTCTAACACATCACCCTCCATTCATAATACTATGTTTCAATTCACCTGTAATTTACTAATTCTAACACATCACACCTCCATTCATAATACTATGTTTCAATTCACCTGTAATTTACTAATTCTAACACATCACACCCTCCATTCATAATGCTATGTTTCAATTCACCTGTAATTTACTAATTCTAACACATCACACCTCCATTCATAATACTATGTTTCAATTCACCTGTAATTTACTAATTCTAACACATCACACCCTCCATTCATAATGCTATGTTTCAATTCACCTGTAATTTACTAATTCTAACACATCACACCTCCATTCATAATGCTATGTTTCAATTCACCTGTATTTACTAATTCTAACACATCACACCCCTCCATTCATAATGCTATGTTTCAATTCACCTGTAATTTACTAATTCTAACACATCACACCCTCCATTCATAATGCTATGTTTCAATTCACCTGTAATTTACTAATTCTAACACATCACACCTCCATTCATAATATATATGTTTCAATTCACCTGTAATTTACTAATTCTAACACATCACACCCTCCATTCATAATGCTATGTTTCAATTCACCTGTAATTTACTAATTCTAACACATCACACCCTCCATTCATAATACTATGTTTCAATTCACCTGTAATTTACTAATTCTAACACATCACACCCTCCATTCATAATACTATGTTTCAATTCACCTGTAATTTACTAATTCTAACACATCAAACCCTCCATTCATAATACTATGTTTCAATTCACCTGTAATTTACTAATTCTAACACATCAAACCTCCATTCATAATACTATGTTTCATTCACCTGTAATTTACTAATTCTAACACATCAAACCCTCCATTCATAATACTATGTTTCAATTCACCTGTAATTTACTAATTCTAACACATCACACCCTCCATTCATAATACTATGTTTCACAATTCACCTGTAATTTACTAATTCTAACACATCACACCCTCCATTCATAATGCTATGTTTCAATTCACCTGTAATTTACTAATTCTAACACATCACACCCTCCATTCATAATACTATGTTTCAATTCACCTGTAATTTACTAATTCTAACACATCACACCCTCCATTCATAATACTATGTTTCAATTCACCTGTAATTTACTAATTCTAACACATCACACCTCCATTCATAATACTATGTTTCAATTCACCTGTAATTTACTAATTCTAACACATCACACCCTCCATTCATAATGCTATGTTTCAATTCACCTGTAATTTACTAATTCTAACACATCACACCCTCCATTCATAATGCTATGTTTCAATTCACCTGTAATTTACTAATTCTAACACATCACATCACCCTCCATTCATGATACTATGTTTCATTCACCTGTAATTTACTAATTCTAACACATCACACCTCCATTTATAATACTATGTTTCAATTCACCTGTAATTTACTAATTCTAACACATCACACCCCTCCATTCATAATGCTATGTTTCAATTCACCTGTAATTTACTAATTCTAACACATCACACCCTCCATTCATAATGCTATGTTTCAATTCACCTGTAATTTACTAATTCTAACACATCACACCTCCATTCATAATGCTATGTTTCAATTCACCTGTAATTTACTAATTCTAACACATCACCCCTCCATTCATAATGCTATGTTTCACTTCACCTGTAATTTACTAATTCTAACACATCACACCTCCATTCATAATACTATGTTTCAATTCACCTGTAATTTACTAATTCTAACACATCACACCTCCATTCATAATGCTATGTTTCAATTCACCTGTAATTTACTAATTCTAACACATCACACCCTCCATTCATAATGCTATGTTTATTCACCTGTAATTTACTAATTCTAACACATCACACCCTCCATTCATAATGCTATGTTTCAATTCACCTGTAATTTACTAATTCTAACACATCACACCTCCATTCATAATACTATGTTTGAATTCACCTGTAATTTACTAATTCTAACACATCACACCCTCCATTCATAATACTATGTTTGAATTCACCTGTAATTTACTAATTCTAACACATCACACACCCTCCATTCATAATGCTATGTTTCAATTCACCTGTAATTTACTAATTCTAACACATCACACCCTCCATTCATAATACTATGTTTACCCAACTGTAATTTACTATTTTAACACATCACACCCTCCATTCATAATACTATGTTTAATTTACCTGTAATTTACTAATTCTAACACATCACACCTCCATTCATAATACTATGTTTCAATTCACCTGTAATTTACTAATTCTAACACATCACACACCTCCATTCATAATACTATGTTTCAATTCACCTGTAATTTACTAATTCTAACACATCACACCTCCATTCATAATACTATGTTTCAATTCTACCTGTAATTTACTAATTCTAACACATCACACCCTCCATTCATAATACTATGTTTCAATTCACCTGTAATTTACTAATTCTAACACATCACACCCTCCATTCATAATGCTATGTTTCAATTCACCTGTAATTTACTAATTCTAACACATCACACCTCCATTCATAATGCTATGTTTCATTCACCTGTAATTTACTAATTCTAACACATCACACCCTCCATTCATAATACTATGTTTCAATTCACCTGTAATTTACTAATTCTAACACATCACACCCTCCATTCATAATACTATGTTTCAATTCACCTGTAATTTACTAATTCTAACACATCACACCCTCCATTCATAATACTATGTTTCAATTCACCTGTAATTTACTAATTCTAACACATCACACCTCCATTCATAATACTATGTTTCAATTCACCTGTAATTTACTAATTCTAACACATCACACCCTCCATTCATAATACTATGTTTCAATTCACCTGTAATTTACTAATTCTAACACATCACACCCTCCATTCATAATACTATGTTTCCAATTTTACCTGTAATTTACTAATTCTAACACATCACACCCCTCCATTCATAATACTATGTTTCAATTCACCTGTAATTTACTAATTCTAACACATCACACCCTCCATTCATAATACTATGTTTCAATTCACCTGTAATTTACTAATTCTAACACATCACACCCTCCATTCATAATGCTATGTTTCAATTCACCTGTAATTTACTAATTCTAACACATCACACCCTCCATTCATAATGCTATGTTTCAATTCACCTGTAATTTACTAATTCTAACACATCACACCCTCCATTCATAATACTATGTTTCAATTCACCTGTAATTTACTAATTCTAACACATCACACCCTCCATTCATAATGCTATGTTTCAATTCACCTGTAATTTAGTAATTCTAACACATCACATCCTCCATTCATAATGCTATGTTTCAATTCACCTGTAATTTACTAATTCTAACACATCACACCTCCATTCATAATACTATGTTTCAATTCACCTGTAATTTACTAATTCTAACACATCACACCCTCCATTCATAATACTATGTTTCAATTCACCTGTAATTTACTAATTCTAACACATCACACCCTCCATTCATAATACTATGTTTCAATTCACCTGTAATTTAGTAATTCTAACACATCAAACCCTCCATTCATAATACTATGTTTCAATTCACCTGTAATTTAGTAATTCTAACACATCAAACCCTCCATTCATAATGCTATGTTTCAATTCACCTGTAATTTACTAATTCTAACACATCACACCCTCCATTCATAATGCTATGTTTCAATTCACCTGTAATTTACTAATTCTAACACATCACACCCTCCATTCATAATACTATGTTTCAATTCACCTGTAATTTAGTAATTCTAACACATCAAACCCTCCATTCATAATACTATGTTTCAATTCACCTGTAATTTAGTAATTCTAACACATCAATCCCTCCATTCATAATACTATGTTTCAATTCACCTGTAATTTACTAATTCTAACACATCAAACCCTCCATTCATAATACTATGTTTCAATTCACCTGTAATTTACTAATTCTAACACATCACACCCTCCATTCATAATACTATGTTTCAATTCACCTGTAATTTACTAATTCTAACACATCACACCTCCATTCATAATGCTATGTTTCATTCACCTGTAATTTACTAATTCTAACACATCAAACCCTCCATTCATAATACTATGTTTCAATTCACCTGTAATTTACTAATTCTAACACATCAAACCCTCCATTCATAATACTATGTTTCAATTCACCTGTAATTTACTAATTCTAACACATCACACCCTCCATTCATAATACTATGTTTCAATTCACCTGTAATTTACTAATTCTAACACATCAAACCCTCCATTCATAATACTATGTTTCAATTCACCTGTAATTTACTAATTCTAACACATCACACCCTCCATTCATAATACTATGTTTCAATTCACCTGTAATTTACTAATTCTAACACATCACACCCTCCATTCATAATGCTATGTTTCGATTCACCTGTAATTTACTAATTCTAACTGATCACACCCTCCATTCATAATACTATGTTTCAATTCACCTGTAATTATATGGCAATGAAGAAAATTAGTCGACAATACCATAGAAACGTTTTTATCATAGATTAAAACAAAGTTTGTTTTTCTTAAGGAAACTGAGTTATAGTTTATTTCGTTTTGTCTCTAAAATGTCCTAAAGTTTGTCTTAACAGCTATTATGTAATTGTATAGACGGGCTTGACTTTCTCTGTTATAGCAAATCGACAGCCCTAATAGTTGGAATACGATTCTGGTTACGGGTCGCGAACAGGAAATCTCGGATCACAGCTCGAGCGTGCATTTTTGACAGATTCACCCTTTCCTTCACACTTCCCACTCTATGGACTTTGTCTGTTTCATTGTAATATCATAAGTGCGTGTGTTTTACAGCAAAGCCACATCGGGCTATCTGCTGAGCCCACCGAGGGGAAACATCATAAGTAATTAGATAAATTAGAAATACAATTGTTTCTCACTATTGGTTTCCAAGTTAATAGTATAGTTTCAACTATTCTGTTGGTCTGTTTTATATGCCTTGATTTGGAAAATATATTATTGTTTGTTTGTTTTGAATTTCGCACAAAGCTACTCGAGGGCTATCTGTTGTAGCCGTCCCTAATTTAGCAGTGTAAGACTAGAGAGAAGGCAGGTAGTCATCACCACTCACAGCCAACTGGTAGGCTACTCTTTTGCCAGCGAATAGTGGGATTGGCCGTAACATTATAACGCCCCCACGGCTGGAAGGGCGAGCATGTTTGGCGCGACGGGGATGCGAACCCGCGACCCTCAGATTACGAGTCGCACGCCTTTACACGCTTGGCCATGCCAGGCCAAAATATATTATTCATTTATCACTTCTTTTTACTCTTTATTGTATGAACCGGCATGGCCAGGTGGGTTAAGGTACTCGACTTGTAATCTGAGGATCACGGGTTCGAATCCCCTTTATACGAAACATACTCGTCCTTTCAGCCGTGGAAGCGTTCTAATGTGACGGTCACTCCTACTTTTTGGTGGTAAAAATAATAGCCCAAGAGTTGCCGGTGGGCTGTGATGACTAGCTGTCTTCCGTTTAGTCGTACACTGCCAAATTAGGGACAGCTAGCGCAGATAGCCTTCGTGTAGGTTTGCGCGAAATTAAAAAAAAAAACATTTTATCCATGTAACATTTTTAGTCAGGTATGAATTTCGTGTTGAATTGTCATCTTATGGCGGAGGCTGTTTTTTTCTACTTTTATTGTTAATGAACCCTTCACAATGGCTTAGTGGTAAGATTGTAATTCATCACACATTTGGAGTTCGTTCACTGCAGTGGACACACTACAGGTCAGTTTGATTTAGTTGTTGTTAAACGCAAAGCTACACTATGGGCTATCTATACTCTCTCACCACAGGTATCGAAATTCAATTTTTAGCGTTGTAAGCCTTCAGACTTAATACTGAGCCACTGAGTGGCCATATTGCAGATGGCTCATTGTGTAGTTTTGCCGTTAGAAACGCATTATCAATACATTTA
The DNA here is from genome assembly GCF_004210375.1 of Tachypleus tridentatus. Taxonomy (NCBI): domain Eukaryota; kingdom Metazoa; phylum Arthropoda; class Merostomata; order Xiphosura; family Limulidae; genus Tachypleus; species Tachypleus tridentatus. The sequence continues at coordinate 20,099,242 of NC_134826.1, forward strand.
TCTGGAGCAAAGCGGCTCGCAGAACGACTTCGTGTTATTTGTCTTTTTTTTTTCTTGGAGGGAGAGGGGTTTTATTTGTTTGTTTGTTTGTTTTGAATTTCGCGCAAGGCTACCCAAGGGCTATCTGCGCCAGCCGTCCCTAATTTTGCAGTGTAAGACGACAGAGAAGGCAAATAGTCATCACCACCCACCGCTAACTCTTTGGCTACTCTTTCACCAACGAATAGTGGGATTGACCGTAAAATTATAACGCCCCCCACGGCTGAAAGGGCGAGCATGTTGGAGATTCTAACCCACGACCCTCAGATTACGAGTCGAGTGCCTTAACCCACTTGGCCATGGGAGAGGGAAAGAGGGTTCAGGTGTAAACGTTTAGCTTATTGTTCCGTCATCTCTTGGCCGATCGGAGATCTAATCACAGTTTTCAATTCAGGAGGTCAAACCCTTTCGATTGATGTATTTGACAACGCTTAAGGTCTCCCAGAATAAGTTATTCTGACTCTGCTTTAAAGAAGTTCTATTTGAAGGTAAGCTGGTAAAGATTCTGATGAGTAATAAAATCGAATCGGGTATACACACACATACACACGCGCTTGGCATTGGTGGAGTACAAAAATATAGCTAATAGAAAGGGAAACATTCAGAGTGTTAGTAGTGAGAACTGACAGGCGAATTTCTCTCTGAACTAATCAATTTCTATTATGAAACCAAATCAACGGATCGTCGTCTTTCGCGGGAATCGAACCTATGATTTGAACTTAGTATGTACATAAATTTACCGTTAACCTGCTGAGAAACACGTCAACAGAGCCGAAAGAGAATGTATAAGTTTCTACTGCCCACAACATTTAAATTATTAATAATTTTAAAAATAAACATTCTGTTCGTTTATTAACATTCTTTTGTTTTGTATTTTACAAACGTCCAGAAACTAGAGTATGGTAAAATATCCGACTCTATGAACTTTTTGTGTGTGTTTTACTTCACCATGAAGTAATCTAAGTTAATTTTGGTTTCTGAGAAATATTATGACATTTCGCCGAATTCGTTATTCAATATTATACAGCGCACGAAGTGTTTAATGATTGTATGTATTTTACGATACACACATACAAATACCAAATTCGTTTTCAGGCAGATGTCATTTGTAACGCCATCTAGCTTTCATGAAGGTAACCAATCAGTACTTGGTTTGTTCAATAATTAATGCCTACCCGTGGGACATTCATAAGTTTACGAACTTACAACACTAAAATCAGAGATTCAATTGCACGCGGTGAACACGGCAGATATCCTTCTCTGACTTGGTTCTAAAATAAACAAAAAACAATTAATATCGCCAGTAGGTCAGTGGTAAGTACGAGGAATATAACACTAAAAAATGGGTTTCGATACCCGTGCTGGGCACAGCAAGATAGATCAGTGACAAACTTTGTGCTGAGAGTGGTTTTCTTTATGGGTGAAAAGAAGACCATTAGAAATCCTGGACATGTTCGTTTAGAAAAAACTTTTATTTGTCATATCATAGTTAAAGGTTTTGTTATGTAAAGTACTCATCACAGCTAAAAACTGATATCAAATATCATAAAAGTCAGTTATAAAAAATATTAATTTAGTGTTTTCCATAAGCAGAGAAAATATGTGTGTATGCATAATTATATATGTGTGCATTTATTTTTTACGCTGTGTCTACAGTGAGTATTAGTTAGTTTTACCAACAATTATACATATATTTATGCATGTACAAAGCGTATTTTGTATAAGGAAAAATAGGTTTTCACTTTCTAAACCTATTTACTTCGTCAGTGTGTTTTAAAACTAACATTTCCGTGTGTTTTTGATGGATTTTATATAACAAACATCGTTGTGTATATATATTGAAAACTAACTTTCAGTTTATGTTGTGTTGTTAATAAACTGAAAATTAACTTTCCTGTTTATTCTTGTAGAAGGTATTTTTTTTTGTGAACCTGACGATGACCGAAGAAGGTCGAAACGTTGTTCAGTCCTCTACGTAAAACATTTTCTCAACCCAAACAAGCCGTTTTTACAAATATATTAAACTGACCTCTATGTTTTGCTGGTGCGTTGAGCTGAATAACTAACTGGTATGTTGGAAATCGAGTTTAATAAGAAGAACTATTGATAGATGGCGCTGCATATAAACTTGGTTGCTGAGCAACATGCTCAATACGTCATCTTCAAAAATAAAATCTAACATATTAATTGAAGTATCTATGATATAAGCATGACTTACTCCTACAGCTCTCACTCGGAATCGTTTGTGAAGTGGTTTATTGGATTCACAGAAGACGACAAATTTAAAATGTTATTGAACATGAAACTCTATCAAAAATTGTTTTGTTGATTTTGAGATACGTAGTAAATAACTTTCATCTCTTATTCCTTCTGTTATCCCAAGGCTTATGGTATTAAACTACCATTCAGAGTGAACTGTTGAAACTCTATAGCCAGGAACTGGAGAGAAAATAACATATAACTTTCCCTACACAACTCAACTAACACACTCTTTTAGGGCTTCCTATAGCTGTCGACAGAGTTGTCGGATATAAATAATTCTTCAAAGAAACACGTGGTTCAATTCCGTCTTTGTGGAAGATGTAGTCGTAATACGCAACACTGAAACTGACAATAGAATTGCCAATAGTATTTCGGATTAATGAGAAGGATGACAAACGCAACATTCCAATACTGCGTCTCATCCATGTTCTGCTAGATTATGTTGGCCTGAAGATAAGATCGACATAACTAATAGATAATACAGGATGCGCCAAATGTTTCACTTAGTTTGTTTTGATCCTAGCGCAAATCAACGCGAGGGCTATCTGTGATAGCCGCCCTTATCTTAGCAGTGATAGAATGGTGGGATTGATTTGTTTTGTTTTGAATTTCGCGCAAAGCTACATGAGAGCTGTCTGCGCTAGCCGTCTCTAAATAGCAGTGTAAGACTAGAGGGAAGGAAGCTAGTAATCACCACCCACCACCAACTCTTGGGCTACTCTTTTACCAGCGAATAGTGGGATTGATCGAAACATTATAACGCCCCCACGGCTGAAAGGGTGAGCATGTTTGGTATGACGAAGACTTGAACCCGCAACCCTCGGATTACGAAGAAGGGTAGGGAAACAGTTAATTAACACCACCCACCGCCAGTTTATGGTTAACCCTTTTATCAATGAGAAGTGGGTTTGACTGATTCATTATAATGACCCTACAGATGAAAGGGCGAACTTAAGCATGTTCGATGGTTGAGATCCGAATCTGCGAGTCGAGTTCTCTGATCTCCAGGTCCCACAAGTCTGAGTCCATGAAAAAGAATTTTCAGTTGACAAAAACTGATGTTTAATCCCTGAAGATTCGTTTCATTGTAGTACTAGATTTTGTGAAACATTCTGTATAAACAAGCGAGAAAGAAAATTACTCTGTTCATATGTTTTGTTTCTTACTTTTACATATTTCAACTCATTTATATTTTCACGTTTTTTTTGTTCTTATTTCTTCTCTTTCAAGCTATAATTTCCGTATAGAAATCCTCTATTTTAATTTAATAAGCTTCTAACCTTTAGTTGCTATAAAAAAAAACCCGAAAGCGATCATTTTTTACTTGTTATCACCGCAGAGATATTTCGACAAAATTTTGCCACCAGGGGCTGTAACTTTTAACGTACTTTCCTCCATCACTGTGGCACAATGGTATGTTTACATACTTTCCTCCATCACTGTGGCACAATGGTATGTTTACAGACTTATTCTGCTAAAATACAAAATTTCGAAAGCTACATTGGATGCATCTTTGTGCTAAGAAAAGAAACATTTATATTTATAACTTTGGTAAAACTTCAAGGAACATTCCCGAGAGAAAAATAGAAACTAGAATAACAAAGAAGTACTGAAAGGCACCGTAAGAGTGACCAAAGAATTGGTATAAGTTGGAAACCCGGATGAAAGTAGAACGTGTGTAGAAGCTGGTAAAGGCAATTAAATAATATTGAATAAAAAAGATAAATGAAGAGGAAGGTTAGTGGCTCCCTCTAGTGTTTCAAATAGGATGTAGTGGCTCCCTCTAGTGTTTCAAATAGGATGTAGTGGCTCCTTCTAGTGTTCCAAATAGGACATAGTGGCTCCCCCTAGTGTTTCAAATAGGATGTAGTGGCTCCCTCTAGTGTTCCAAATAGGATGTAGTGGCTCCCTCTAGTGTTGCAAATAGGATGTAGTGGCTTGTTCTAGTGTTCCAAAGACTTGTTTATTGTTTTCATGTATATTTCTCAGAGAGTGGTAAGAAATACAATGTTTCTGAAATATAAAAAACTCTACCTTAAAAGCATTCGACTCCGATCCATTAAGAATATTGCTACAAATACGGTTTATTAAAGATATTAAATTTTTTTTTTATCTGTTTGTGTAGAGATTAAGGTATGCTTAGAAAACGACACCACGCTGCAAGTGCACGTGTGGTATAAAGCAAACTTGGATTGGTTTGCTTTTAGGGTGAAAATTTGTGACTTGATTGAATTAGGAAACTGAAACCGATCCCATGAAATAATAATATAAACTTACTTTTCCCATTTGGATAAGATATATATATATATAATTAGACGTGATGCGTATATTTGTGTTGTTATGTGGATAAGAGCAACGTACTGCGTAAACACGTAAATCTATTAAGTAATAATAAGCGAGATAAAAATAACTTGGTGATGAACCACGAGGGGGCGCCGGAATTTTTATGAAAGTTGTTTATAGTTTGTATTTTGTAATTTCGCGCAAAGCTATTCGAGGGCAATCTGCGCTAGCCGTCCCTAATTTAGTAGTGTAAGACTAGATGGAAGGCAACTAGTCATCACTACCCACCGCCAACTCTTGGGCTACTCTTTTACGAACGAATAGTGGGATTGACCGTCACATTATAACGCTTCCACGGCTGGGAGGGCGAACATGTTTGGTGCGACCGAGATTCGAACCCGCAACCCTCCGATTGCGAGTCGAACGCCTTAACACGCTTGGTCATGCTGGGCCCAAGTTGTTTATAACTTCCTTAATTTTGGTAATAAAACTCCCTATAAAATAACAAAAAACGTTCTTCTAAATATCCACATTTTAAATTTTTTTAGAATTTATTATCAGTTTATACTTTTTAAGAAGCAGAAAAAAATCGTTTTCACATGCACGTTTTTTGAAGTAAACTCGAGAATTTGGTGTATTTACACTGAAATTTACATTTTGAGGTTTTGAACACGTGTCCTATCCACGTGAAGATGTAAAGATGGCTTTTTACTGTGTCCATACGCTTTATTTTCACAGTGACCCTCGCGGGAAGACGTTCGATTTCAAACTCAGTTTGTTGATTTCTTAGGTTACCACTTTTAAAAAGCGCCTAGGGCTCTTTTACGTCACGCTCGGCGTTTTTGTGTTTGTAGATTTTTCTGTTTTAGCCACACAGATACACATACACACACAAATACCTATTTCAGAAAAGAAAATCGATAGCATCCATACAACCTGTTTGTTTGGATTCGACGTATCCACGTGCTGGTGAAAGTGACGTTAGTGCCACTGTTGCTGAGGTTTTTTTTATAATAAATAGTTTAATACGTTCACGGTGAATTATAAATATTATTATTTTTTAGTCTTATGTCAAAGTATCGACATTATTTTATCGGACCTTAAAGGACTGATGGAAAGTCTTAACTGTGATTAAATTCTGAGGTAGTAAACGAAACTGTGAATGTTATAACCGAATCTTTTATTCTCAACGTTTCGACTACAGCTCTTCGAGTTTTCTTCAGATTACTGAATAAAATAGCTTACCATAACATTTATAGTTTTATTGTTACCTTATTATCCATTTGTCAACACGAATCAGTTTTAACTATGATTGTTTTCAGTCTTTGGGGTCTGTAATGGGTAAACTGCCAGTAGAAAAAAAAACACTTTTATTGTCCTACATTTTGTCCATCGAATATCAACTGTAATTCGAGCTTTACTGTTAAAAGACTCTTTGAGGTCACTGGTGGGTGGGTGAACTGCCGGTATAAAAAAATAGATAACTTTCTATGGCCTATAAGAATGATAGTAAAATCCTGCTATACAATAAAGCAAAGGCCCTGCATGGCCAAGCGTGTTGAGGCGTTGGATTCGTAATCTGAGGGTTATGGGTTCGAATACCGGTCGCACCGAACATGCTCACCCTTTCAGCCGTGGGTGGGGGCGCTATAATGTGACGGTCAATCCCACTATTCGTTGGTAAAATAGTAGCCCAAGAGTTAGCGGTGGGTGGTGATGACTAGCTGCCTTCTCTCTAGTCTTACACTGCTAAATTAGGGACGGCTAGCGCAGGTAGCCCTTGAGTAGCGTTGCGCGAAATTCAAATCAAACAAACAATAAGGCAAGAGCTGTCGGTTGGTGGAGTTTACTATCTGCCTACCGTTTTCTAGTCTGTCAGTTTAAGATTATTAGTGGTGTGTTCAGGTAATTGTTTGTTTAGTTTTGCGCGAAATTCTGAAATACACAAGCAATCAGATATTGATACCATTAGTTGCACGATATGCGATATGTGTTACAAATTCCTTAACCAAAACGATTCGCGGGCAATCTTGCAATTACCAGCATGCTTTGCGGTTGCGTGATCGTTGAGTACACAACCAAAATGCAGTGTGGTCATTTTGAAATAGTTAACAAAGACACAATGCACTTTGGTAGTTTCTCTAAACAATCAGTTAGAATGTTGTGATAATATTATCCTTGTAACAAAATGGCTGCCACAATTAGTAAGAAATTTTATGTTAATATTTTGTGTGTATGCTCTAGAGAGTTCTGAAAAGTTCTAAAATTTGGTTAAGAAAAGAGTGGATTTGTTCACGTTTCACCTCAAAGTTGTTTGAGTTAAGCCGCCAGACTTAACGTACGCAAAGTGTGTGGTTTAGCCTTTCTCTTTGGTTAAGAAACAAAACACACATTGCTAGCAATAATTACCTCGATTCAGGCGCCACCTGCTACGCAAGACGTTTGAAAGGAACCTTATCACACGTATAAAAGTTTTTTAACGAAACTTAATAATGCAGCATTTTTACAAAATTGTTTTGATCATAGTAAATACGAGTACAATACGTTAAGTTAGGGACTTTTTATTTAAAAGAGCAAATTGCAATGAAATGAAAGTACCTCAGAGCAAATATTATTGAAAATTTTAATTAAATCATAAGATGGAGTTTTTCTTATTTTAATGTCCAAAAGTCAGATTTGGATTTTACTCAATGTAAATGACCATCCATACAAAACATCTCATAAACTTGGATTCTACTTAATATAAATGACCATATATAAAAGAAATCTCATCAGATTTGGATTCTACTCTATAAGTGACCATCCATACGAGAAATTTCATCAGACTTGGATTACATTGAATATAAGTGCTCATCTATTCAGAACATCTTATCAGATTTCGATTCTACTCTATAAGTGACCACTCGTACAATACATTTGAGCTCAGGTAATCAGCACTGAAGTTTAGACGAAAGACGACAATTTTATTCTATACTTATACCCAGAATAACAATATTCTACACTTATATCCAGAATAACAACATTCTATTCTTATACCCAGAATAACAATATTCTACTCTTATACCCAGAATAACAATATTCTACACTTATATCCAGAATAACAACATTCTATTCTTATACCCAGAATAACAATATTCTATACTTATACTCAGAATAACAACATTATGTACTTATACCCAGAATAACAATATTCTATTCTTATACCCAGAATAACAACATTATGTACTTATACCCAGAATAACAATATTATGTACTTATACCCAGAATAACAATATTCTATACTTATACTCAGAATAAAACATTATGTACTTATACCCAGAATAACAATATTCTACACTTATACCCAGAATAACAACATTATGTACTTATACCCAGAATAACAACATTATGTACTTATACCCAGAATAACAACATTATGTACTTACACCCAGAATAACAATATTCTATACTTATACTTAGAATAACAACATTATGTACTTATACCCAGAATAACAATATTCTACACTTATACCCAGAATAACAACATTATGTACTTATACCCAGAATAACAACATTATGTACTTATACCCAGAATAACAACATTATGTACTTATACCCAGAATAACAATATTATGTACTTATACCCAGAATAACAATATTCTATACTTATACTCAGAATAACAACATTATGTACTTATACCCAGAATAACAATATTCTATACTTATACCCAGAATAACAACATTATGTACTTATACCCAGAATAACAATATTCTACACTTATACCCAGAATAACAACATTATGTACTTATACCCAGAATAACAACATTATGTACTTATACCCAGAATAACAACATTATGTACTTATACCCAGAATAACAATATTCTATACTTATACTCAGAATAACAACATTATGTACTTATACCCAGAATAACAACATTATGTACTTATACCCAGAATAACAATATTCTATACTTATACTCAGAATAACAACATTATGTACTTATACCCAGAATAACAACATTATGTACTTATACCCAGAATAACAACATTATGTACTTACACCCAAAATAACAATATTCTATACTTATACTCAGAATAACAACATTATGTACTTATACACAGAATAACAACATTATGTACTTACACCCAGAATAACAATATTCTATACTTATACTCAGAATAACAACATTATGTACTTATACCCAGAATAACAACATTATGTACTTACACCCAGAATAACAATATTCTATACTTATACTCAGAATAACAACATTATGTACTTATACCCAGAATAACAATATTCTACACTTATACTCAGAATAACAACATTATGTACTTACACCCAGAATAACAATATTCTATACTTATACTCAGAATAACAACATTATGTACTTATACCCAGAATAACAATATTCTATACTTATACTCAGAATAACAACATTATGTACTTATACCCAGAATAACAACATTATGTACTTATACCCAGAATAACAACATTATGTACTTACACCCAGAATAACAATATTCTATACTTATACTCAGAATAACAACATTATGTACTTATACCCAGAATAACAATATTCTACACTTATACCCAGAATAACAACATTATGTACTTATACCCAGAATAACAACATTATGTACTTATACCCAGAATAACAACATTATGTACTTATACCCAGAATAACAATATTCTACAGTTATACCCAGAATAACAATATTCTATACTTATACCCAGAATAACAACATCATGTACTTACACCCAGAATAACAATATTCTACACTTATACCCAGAATAACAACATTATGTACTTATACCCAGAATAACAATATTCTATACTTATACACAGAATAACAATATTCTACACTTATACCCAGAATAACAACATTATGTACTTATACCTAGAATAACAATATTCTATACTTATACACAGAATAACAATATTCTACACTTATACACAGAATAACAATATTCTACACTTATACCCAGAATAACAACATTATGTACTTATACCCAGAATAACAATATTCTATACTTATACCCAGAATAACAATATTCTATACTTATACCCAGAATAACAACATTATGTACTTATACCCAGAATAACAACATTATGTACTTATACCCAGAATAACAATATTCTATACTTATACCCAGAATAACAATATTCTATACTTATACCCAGAATAACAATATTCTATACTTATACCCAGAATAACAACATTATGTACTTATACCCAGAATAACAATATTCTACACTTATACCCAGAATAACAATATTCTATACTTATACCCAGAATAACAATATTCTATACTTATACCCAGAATAACAACATTATGTACTTATACCCAGAATAACAATATTCTACACTTATACCCAGAATAACAACATTATGTACTTATACCCAGAATAACAATATTCTATACTTATACACAGAATAACAATATTCTACACTTATACACAGAATAACAATATTCTACACTTATACCCAGAATAACAACATTATGTACTTATACCTAGAATAACAATATTCTATACTTATACACAGAATAACAATATTCTACACTTATACCCAGAATAACAATATTCTACACTTATACCCAGAATAACAACATTATGTACTTATACCCAGAATAACAATATTCTATACTTATACACAGAATAAAAATATTCTACACTTATACACAGAATAACAATATTCTACACTTATACACAGAATAACAATATTCTACACTTATACACAGAATAACAATATTCTACACTTATACCCAGAATAACAACATTATGTACTTATACCCAGAATAACAATATTCTATACTTATACACAGAATAACAATATTCTACACTTATACACAGAATAACAATATTCTACACTTATACACAGAATAACAATATTCTACACTTATACACAGAATAACAATATTCTACACTTATACCCAGAATAACAACATTATGTACTTATACCTAGAATAACAATATTAGACAAAACAACTTTAATGTTTGGACATAACAAGTTGAATAACTGATATTCTCTACTAACTTTAAGAATCTTGCTTGTTTTTCGAGACTAATAGCCAAGTTTTATTTAGATTTTCGTTGTATATGTTTCCAAAGTCGCTCTAATGTACTTCAATATATTTAATTTCCATTTTGCTATATTACTTTTCAGTTGGAATCACAAATTTTGAATCGTTTTGAAATTGGAGCTTTGGTCCAATCATTTGAAAATCTTTATACCACGAGCCATTTATTTCTCGTTGTTTTTCCTATATACCTCACAGAAGTATCTTTTGTACAGCTATTCTGTTGAACTACAAAGCAAAAACCAATTGAAAGCTGTCTTCTGTGTATTGATAAATCACGCTGTAGTGATACAACTCCATCTTCATAACACTACCAAATATGGACGATAAATTCCCATCTCTCGCGGGAAAAAGTAGTCTACACGCAGTTAAAGAGTAACAGTCAAGTTTCACTGTTATATTCGCTAAGACTATCAGGTTACGGCTTCTAGATCTTCTAAAAACACTTATTTCTCCTTGTCTCGTTCGTTTGGCTGGTTTTGAATTTCGCACAAAGTTACAAGAGGGCTCTCTGCCGTAGCAATCCATAATTTAGCAGTATAAGACTAGAGGGAAGGCAGCTAGTCATCACCGGCAACTCTTGGACTACTCTTTTACCAACGAATAGTGGGATTGTCTGTAACATTATTACGCATCCATGGCTGAAAAGGCGAGCTTGTTCGGTGTGAAGGGGATTCGAACTCAGGACCCTCAGATTACGAGTCGAGTGCCTTATGGCCATGTTCTCGTTTGTTTTACTTATTCTTACCTTCCTACAGAAAACAGACAACGTTTCATACACGAAATATTAGGCTTTTGGGTCCGAAACGTTTCCACGTGCTCTTTTGTTTTGTCATTTTGGAAAACGTCTAATGACTCGACTTGATTCGACTTTATTGAATGGATTTGATGCTAAAATCTGTTGAATGGTTGATTTAATCTCTCCATATAAATGTTTTTTGTTACAAGTCGTAGTAGATTCTCCAATGCAGTAAAACACTGTATTGTTGTCTAAACCGAACCCTTCGAAACACTAGATTTTAACTAAACAGTACACCAGCGAGTTGTGTTGGTTTTTTTTTCATTGTTTACACCATTGCTGTTTTAACTGTTTAATTTCTGTTTGTTTTTCGCTACTCCGTTCTATTCTTTCTTTTAGGACCCGGCATGACCATGGGGGTTAAGGCACTTGACACGTAACCTGAGGGTTGTGGGTTCGAATCCCCGTCACACCAAACACACTCGCCCTTTCAACCGTGGGGGCGTTATAATGTGACAGTCAGTCCCACTATTCGTTGGTAAAGAAGTAGCCTAAGAGTTGGCGGTGGGTGGTGATGACTAGCTGTTTTCCCTGTAGTCTTACGCTATTAAATTAGAGACGGCTAGCGCAGAAAGCCCTCGTGTGGCTTTGCGCGAAATTAAATAAAACAACAAGAAAATCTTCCTGTTATTTCTCGGCTTTATTCGTTTTGAAATTAACAATCCGTAAATAACGTTGTCGCTTCATTGGCTAACCCTGTCACTCAGTTGCAAATCGAAAACACGTATAACTTTATAGAAATATTTATCAATGGATCAGACACATTGCATCCTCCCTCTGGAAATAATGTGCTATTATGTCGTAACAGTGGTTATACAGTGAGTGTTATATTGTATTATTGTCCAGTGTGAAGTTCAAAGCTCCTCAGTAGACTATATGTGTGCCCATAGTGTTATAAGTACTCAGACTTAACGCTGATCTGCCAGGGGGCTTTTTTCATTACGTAACAATACTAGAATCTTCGGGTAGATAAACTAGACTGTATATTCTTAAATTTTTAGTACGAACTCTTTTTAGTCTTTTCCCTACCCCATAGTAACCCGAAGACGTATTACTCCAGAAAAACAAATTTCGATACATGTGGTTGGTACAATATGATGTAACTTTTCTGCTGTCTCTAAATTTTAAGGTGCAACTCTTATCCATACGTGACGGTAATAGAAGTCCAAATTGAATCCAAACAAAGCATTTGCAACATATACATTTATAGCAATATCAAACGTTATTCTGAAAATTTTCATCTCTTAAGGTTTAGTTTATTATTTTCACATGTTCTCTAGTTTCTCGGCAGTAAGCTAAAGGCTTATAACGAGAATTTGTGGTTCGATCTCTGCTGCGAACACTGCGCAGATAGTTCACACTATATCTTAGCACTAAAAAAAATAAATTATTTTTTGAGATTAGTAAAATGTGTATGCGAGTTGTTAACGGTACAATAAAGCTGTGGACCAGTATGGCTTAACCTACAATTTGACTCCCAGTGGCATAGCGTTATGTCTGCGGACTCACAGTGCTAGAAATGGGATTTCGATACCCGTGGCGAGCAGAGCACAGTTTGCCCGTTGTGCAGCTTTGTGCTTAATTCCAAACAATCAATCAACCTTCAATTTAATTTTGATTAAGATTCAAACTGACAAACTGATGCGCAATAAAGTAAACACAATTTAATAAAATGTTCGTGTATACAAGACAAACATTTTTCATGCAGGCCATACAGTAAATAAAATGTTCGTGTATATAAGACAAACAATTTTTATGCAGGCCGTACGATAAATAAAATGTTCGTGTATAAAAGACAAACATTTTTCATTCAGGCCATACAGTAAATAAAGTGTTCGTGTATAAAAGACAAACATTTTTCATGCAGGCCGTACGGTAAATAAAATGTTCGTGTATAAAAGACAAATTTTTTTCATGCAGGCCATACAGTAAATAAAATGTTCGTGTATATAAGACAAACAATTTTTATGCAGGCCGTACAGTAAATAAAATGTTCGTGTATAAAAGACAAACATTTTTCATGCAGGCCGTACAGTAAATAAAATGTTGGTGTATATAAGACAAACAATTTTTATGCAGGCCGTACAGTAAATAAAATGTTCGTGTATAAAAGACAAACATTTTTCATGCAGGCCATACAGTAAATAAAATGTTCGTGTATATAAGACAAACAATTTTTATGCAGGCCGTACAGTAAATAAAATGTTCGTGTATAAAAGACAAACATTTTTCATGCAGGCCATACAGTAAATAAAATGTTCGTGTATATAAGACAAACAATTTTTATGCAGGCCATACAGTAAATAAAATGTTCGTGTATAAAAGACAAACATTTTTCATGCAGACCATACAGTAAATAAAATGTTCGTGTATATAAGACAAACATTTTTCATGCAGACCATACAGTAAATAAAATGTTCGTGTATATAAGACAAACATTTTTCATGCAGACCATACAGTAAATAAAATGTTCGTGTATATAAGACAAACAATTTTTATGCAGGCCATACAGTAAATAAAATGTTCGTGTATAAAAGACAAACATTTTTCATGCAGACCATACAGTAAATAAAATGTTCGTGTATATAAGACAAACATTTTTCATGCAGACCATACAGTAAATAAAATGTTGGTGTATATAAGACAAACAATTTTTATGCAGGCCGTACAGTAAATAAAATGTTCGTGTATATAAGACAAACAATTTTTACCCAGGCCGTACAGTAAATAAAATGTTCGTGTATAAAAGACAAACATTTTTCATGCAGGCCATACAGTAAATAAAATGTTCGTGTATAAAAGACAAACATTTTTCATGCAGTCCATACAGTAAATAAAATGTTCGTGTATATAAGACAAACAATTTTTATGCAGGCCATACAGTAAATAAAATGTTCGTGTATATAGCACAAATATTTTTTATGCAGGCCGTACAGTAAATAAAATGTTCGTGTATAAAAGACAAACATTTTTCATGCAGGCCGTACGGTAAATAAAGTGTTCGTGTATATAACAGAAACATTTTTTATGCAGGCCGTACAGTAAATAAAGTGTTCGTGTATATAACAGAAACATTTTTTATGCAGGCCGTATAGTATAAAACGTATGACCAAGTTATCTTTAGGTCACACAGACGTGTCGAAACTACTTTCTCAGCTTTTGAAATAATCTGTTTTAAAAGTGTGATGTAGTTTACTTTTTTAACATTAATTTAACTATCATGCACGGCAATGAAACTGAAATATGTAATTAATTAATAAGTAATTGGAGTGTAACTATTACCAATTTTATATCAGACGTTTACATATCAGAAGAACTGGTGAATTAGCAAATTAGTGTTTCAAAGGAAAATAAAACTGTTTGTGTAGGGAGGACCCTTTTAATTAAACCCTAACATTCGTGTGTTTTGTACTCAGAATCTTCAGATGGAATTATTGCAACCAGATAAATAATTACTACACATAAAATTTGATAGAAAAATAAAATGTAAAGGCAGAAGCAAAATAAACTTGATGAGTAGAGTCAGGGCCTAAAAATTAATTTAAAATAAGAAAATTAAAACAATTAATCGAGAGTTTCTTGGAATATCCTTGAACAACTTGTTCAGAAAATGACGTATTCATTAGGTTCTTTACTGAATCCTCTCTCAATGGCTCAACGTCAGGTCTGTAGGTTTATAACGCTATAATTGGAGTTTCGATACCTGCGGTGAGCAATGCACAGCTAGGCCATTGTAAACTGTGTAGGAAACAATGTAAAGGCGACAGATAATTATGTTGTTTAATGGTAACAAAAATTAACTTCTCTATATACGTCAGCAAGTAAAAGAATAAACGTAGGCGATGGATCACACCATGATCACTACCAAAGCCGTCAAGAAACATAAACATTTATTTTAGTCAAACAGATTTGCCTGAGAAAGATCTACGTTAATATTAATGTGTAGAAAACACATTACAAAGCACTGAAAATACCCATGACATAAAAGGGTTAATAAAATTCATCAAATGTATAAACAAACAGTATCAAAGTTTCTCTGATTATCACATATTAGTTCACAACATAAAAATTAATCCAGGAACCCTTCAAAAAAGGCCTGACATGGCCAAGCGTGTCAAGGCGTACGACTCGTAATCTGAGGGTCGCGGGTTCGCATCCCGGTCGCGCCAAACATGCTCGCTCTTTCAGCCGTGGGGGCCTTATAATGTGACGGTTAATCCCCCTATTCGTAGGTAAAAGAGTAGCCCAAGAGTTGACGGTGGGCGGTGATGAATAGCTGCCTTCCCTCTAGTCTTACACTGTTAAATTAGGGACAGCTAGCGCAGATAGCCCTCGAGTAGCTTTGTGCGAAATTCAAAAAACAAACAAACAAACCCTTCAAAAAAATGTCCATCTCCCGCACTTCAATGAACGCCTGAAGCTAATATTCTCTGATATTCCTGCTGTTTCTTTCCAACAATGCCCCCTGCTGGAACAGTGGTAACTCTACGAATTTACAACACTAAAATCAGAGGTTCGATTCTCCTCGGTGGACACAGCAGAGAGTCCGATGTGGCTTTGCTATAAGAAAATATAAACACACACTTTCCAACATAAAACAAACAAAACCCCAAAGTATTCTCAGTCATGTCACATCACGAATTCCCCCTTTAAAAATTTCAATGTGAACCAATACTTCTTTCCTTCACTGACATGAACGAAACACACACTGTAACATAAAAATTCCAGCATCTTTCTTCCAAACCCACAACATGTTCATCTATTGTATGAACCGTGACCCTGATATTAATTAACTTTGTTCTTTAATTAAAAGTTTCTCTGTAAAATCTTAAATTCAGCCATTAGTTTTATTTCTCTGTTCAACTATTTTCATTTAACTTCTACCGTTATTGGATTTCATTTCTTAACATTTTTAAACATTATATCATTCTTCCGTTTCCTGTAACATTAAGTTCTTTTATTTATTAATTTCCGTTTATTCTATAAATTATTTTTTGCACGAATTCATCTTCTTGTGAGCACCAAAATTATTAATTTCATTTTCATTCTATACGCTACACATCAGAACCTGAGCCATACTCGTAGAAATAACTGACGTCTCATTTCCAGTACAATGACCTCATAACTGAACAACGAACTTGCAACATTTGACATTTACACCTTATAAAGGAAAGTTCTCTTTACGAAACGTTCAGGCTATTGGCTTTTTTTTTTTTTAATGCGTGCTTTGTATATCACGAAGACAGGACTGATGTCTGTTATTGTGAAGGCAATGGAAACGCTTCCATTTTTCATCTGGAATTATGCTATTCTAGTCAAGTAACGTAGAAGACAAATGTTTCACGACTTGACAATTCTGATGAAAAACAGAGGAATTGTTTAAATCAACGCAAAGATGAAAGAGTAAAGAGAATGTGTCACATAATCTTGTAAACAATGTGTCACGTAATCTTGTAAACAATGTGTCACATAATCTAGTAAACAATGTGTCACGTAATCTTGTAAACAATATGTCACATAATCTTGTAAACAATGTGTCACATAATCTAGTAAACAATGTGTCACGTAATCTTGTAAACAATGTGTCACGTAATCTTGTAAACAATGTGTCACGTAATCTTGTAAACAATGTGTCACATAATCTTGTATTTGTGTTCCAACCCTCTGCTGCTTTTTACTTTGTTAGAATAAGCTATATTGTGCTTTTATTGTTAGGATGTTACAGCGATGCCATGTTCAAACATGATTCCACGTTACTTGGAATCAAAGCACTGGAATGTTGCTCAATATGCTTCACCTGGTGAAACGTTAGTGTGATTTTAAAATAAGCTTCATCTTATTTTTATCTATAAACGAAAATTTCTATAGATTCTTTATTCAATTAGGTATGGCATGGCCAGGTGGTTAGGAAGCTCGGATCGTAACCTGAGAGTTATGGGTTCGAATCCTCGTCACACCAAACATGCTCCCCCTTTCAGCCGTGGGGGCGTTATAAAGTGGCAGTCATTCCCACTATTCGTTGGTAAAAGAGTAGCCCAAGAGTTGACGGTGAGTGGTGATGACTAGCTGCCTTCTAATAGTCTCACACGGCTAAATTAGGGACGGCTAGCGCAGATATCCCTCTTGTAGCTTTGCACGAAATACAACAACAAACAAACTTTACTCAATCTGACAGAATTCTTCCTTAAATTAGTTAATAATAATATAACTAACTACTTAACAAACCACGAGATTACAACTTGCAACAAACTGTTTTTCTTATTAGCACAAGGAAGATTTAGAAAGGCGTAATGTTTCACTGTTCGCTACCTGGATATATATAAAAACGTTGAATATTAATCTACAGCATGATTTGAAACTGTTGTACCATAAGATTCAGTGATATTAATTAATATACATATAATAATCATAAAGTAACCAGGCCATCTCATTTCAGGTCATTTTGTAATATAAAACGTCACAGTGACACCAGAACGACAACGGTATACGTTGTCGTGCACATTAACAAGACACAATCATTCTCTGAATAAAAAATTAGAACTTTGTTAATAAGTCAGACAACGAGCATAATACTGAAGAACATGTAAGCTTAATTTAACAAGCATTTCAACACCTAAACTGTCATTACTCAGCCAAAATCGATTGCTCCAACTTTACGTGTATAGGTTATCTACATCAAAACGTGTACGACATGCGATAGTATAACAAACGGAAATATAAGTTTTACTGTATATCTAAATGTTATTAATACTTTGGCTTACGTGGTATCATGACAGGATTCCAGGCAACATTTCGGTGACTCATCCTACTTACCGGTATAGAGACTGGTGTTTCTTTAAAATGCAAAATAAATATGAGTATGTTTAATTGTACTTTTTCACTAACCACCAGACACAGAGACCACTAAGTTACACTGAGCTTGAAGCTGATTCACAAGAGGAATGGCGCTCTATTCCAACAGATGTGTGACAAATGTTGTTGCCAGTTTTTATTAAAATAAAGTACGAATGGTGAAAAACAAAGTTCTCTTTTCCAAATTTAAAGTAATATGATGCACATGAGATATTTCTTTGAGTAAGGGGTTTTATAAAGAAAATTTATTCCTACGGAATGCAACATACCCAGAGATAGATATTTTAGATCAACCCCATATTACAAAGAAAAGAATGGCAAATGACATTTCACACGAAGGTATTATATGGCACTGTTGTATAGAATGATTCATCATACAAAGGAAAGAATGATAAACGGTCACTTGCAGGAAGGTATTATATGGCACTGTTGGTGGAGTTGATTCATCACACAAGAGAAAGCATGATAAATGGCCATTTACAGGAAGGTATTATATGGCACTGTTGGTCATCATACAAGAGAAAGAATGATTAACGATCATTTGCAGGAAGGTATTATATGGCACTGTTGGTCATCATACAAGAGAAAGAATGATAAACGATCATTTGCAGTAAGGTATTATATGGCACTGTTGGTCATAATACAAGAGAAAGAATGATAAACGATCATTTGCAGGAAGGTATTATATGGCACTGTTGGTGGAGTTGATTCATCACACAAGAGAAAGAATGATAAATGGCCATTTACAGGAAGGTATTATATGGCACTGTTGGTCATCATACAAGAGAAAGAATGATAAACGATCATTTGCAGTAAGGTATTATATGGCACTGTTGGTGGAGTTGATTCATCACACAAGAGAAAGAATGATAAATGGCCATTTACAGGAAGGTATTATATGGCACTGTTGGTCATCATACAAGAGAAAGAATGATAAACGATCATTTGCAGTAAGGTATTATATGGCACTGTTGGTCATAATACAAGAGAAAGAATGATAAACGATCATTTGCAGGAAAGTATTATATGGCACTGTTGATGGAGTTGATTCATCATACAAGAGAAAGAATGATAAATAGCCATTTACAGGAAGGTATTATATGGCACTGTTGGTTCAGATGATTCATCATACAAAGGAAAGAATGATAAACGATCATTTGCAGGAAGGTATTATATGGCACTGTTGGTGGAGTTGATTCATCACACAAGAGAAAGAATGATAAATGGCCATTTACAGGAAGGTATTATATGGCACTGTTGGTGGAGTTGATTCATCATACAAGAGAAAGAATGATAAATGGCCATTTACAGGAAGGAATTATATGGCACTGTTGGTCATCATACAAGAGAAAGAATGATAAACGATCATTTGCAGGAAGGTATTATATGGCACTGTTGGTGGAGTTGATTCATCACACAAGAGAAAGAATGATAAACGATAATTTGCAGTAAGGTATTATATGGCACTGTTGGTCATAATACAAGAGAAAGAATGATAAATGATCATTTGCAGGAAGGTATTATATGGCACTGTTGGTCATAATACAAGAGAAAGAATTATAAACGATCATTTGCAGGAAGGTATTATATGGCACTGTTGATGGAGTTGATTCATCATACAAAGGAAAGAATGATAAACGATCATTTGCAGGAAGGTATTATATGGTACTGTTGGTGGAGTTGATTCATCACACAAGAGAAAGCATGATAAATGGCCATTTACAGGAAGGTATTA
The DNA here is from genome assembly GCF_004210375.1 of Tachypleus tridentatus. Lineage (NCBI taxonomy): Eukaryota > Metazoa > Arthropoda > Merostomata > Xiphosura > Limulidae > Tachypleus > Tachypleus tridentatus. Next base: position 20,119,278 of record NC_134826.1, read on the forward strand.
TATGGCACTGTTGGTCATCATACAAGAGAAAGAATGATAAACGATCATTTGCAGGAAGGTATTATATGGCACTGTTGGTCATAATACAAGAGAAAGAATGATAAACGATCATTTGCAGGAAAGTATTATATGGCACTGTTGGTCATAATACAAGAGAAAGAATGATAAATAGCCATTTACAGGAAGGTATTATATGGCACTGTTGATGGAGTTGATTCATCATACAAAGTAAAGAATGATAAATAGCCATTTACAGGAAGGTATTATATGGCACTGTTGGTGGAGTTGATTCATCACACAAGAGAAAGAATGATAAATGGCCATTTACAGGAAGGTATTATATGGCACTGTTGGTCATCATACAAGAGAAAGAATGATAAACGATCATTTGCAGTAAGGTATTATATGGCACTGTTGGTCATAATACAAGAGAAAGAATGATAAACGATCATTTGCAGGAAAGTATTATATGGCACTGTTGATGGAGTTGATTCATCATACAAGAGAAAGAATGATAAATAGCCATTTACAGGAAGGTATTATATGGCACTGTTGGTTCAGATGATTCATCATACAAAGGAAAGAATGATAAACGATCATTTACAGGAAGGTATTATATGGCACTGTTGGTGGAGTTGATTCATCACACAAGAGAAAGAATGATAAATGGCCATTTACAGGAAGGTCTTATATGGCATTGTTGGTGGAGTTGATTCATCACACAAGAGAAAGAATGATAAATGGTCATTTACAGGAAGGTATTATATGGCACTGTTGGTCATCATACAAGAGAAAGAATGATAAACGATCATTTGCAGGAAGGTATTATATGGTACTGTTGATGGAGGTGATTCATCATACAAGAGAAAGAATGATAAATAGCCATTTACAGGAAGGTATTATATGGCACTGTTGGTTCAGATGATTCATCATACAAAGGAAAGAATGATAAACGATCATTTGCAGGAAGATATTATATGGTACTGTTGGTGGAGTTGATTCATCACACAAGAGAAAGCATGATAAATGGCCATTTACAGGAAAATATTATATGGCGCTGTTGGTCATCATACAAGAGAAAGAATGATAAACGATCATTTGCAGGAAGGTATTATATGGCACTGTTGGTCATCATACAAGAGAAAGAATGATAAACGATCATTTGCAGGAAAGTATTATATGGCACTGTTGATGGAGTTGATTCATCATACAAGAGAAAGAATGATAAATAGCCATTTACAGGAAGGTATTATATGACACTGTTGGTTCAGATGATTCATCATACAAAGGAAAGAATGATAAACGATCATTTGCAGGAAGGTATTATATGGCACTGTTGGTGGAGTTGATTCATCACACAAGAGAAAGAATGATAAATGGCCATTTACAGGAAGGTATTATATGGCACTGTTGGTCATCATACAAGAGAAAGAATGATAAACGATCATTTGCAGTAAGGTATTATATGACACTGTTGGTCATAATACAAGAGAAAGAATGATAAACGATCATTTGCAGGAAAGTATTATATGGCACTGTTGATGGAGTTGATTCATCATACAAGAGAAAGAATGATAAATAGCCATTTACAGGAAGGTATTATATGGCACTGTTGGTTCAGATGATTCATCATACAAAGGAAAAGAATGATAAACGATCATTTACAGGAAGGTATTATATGGCACTGTTGGTGGAGTTGATTCATCACACAAGAGAAAGAATGATAAATGGCCATTTACAGGAAGGTATTATATGGCACTGTTGGTGGAGTTGATTCATCATAGAAGAGAAAGAATGATAAATGGCCATTTACAGGAAGGTCTTATATGGCACTGTTGGTGGAGTTGATTCATCACACAAGAGAAAGAATGATAAATGGCCATTTACAGGAAGGTATTATATGGCACTGTTGGTCATCATACAAAAGAAAGAATGATAAACGATCATTTGCAGGAAGGTATTATATGGCACTGTTGGTCATAATACAAGAGAAAGAATGATAAATGATCATTTGCAGGAAGGTATTATATGGCACTGTTGGTCATAATACAAGAGAAAGAATGATAAACGATCATTTGCAGGAAGGTATAATATGGTACTGTTGGTGGAGTTGATTCATCATACAAGAGAAAGAATGATAAATGGCCATTTACAGGAAGGTATTATATGGCACTGTTGGTCATCATACAAGAGAAAGAATGATAAACGATCATTTGCAGGAAGGTATTATATGGCACTGTTGGTCATCATCCAAGAGAAAGAATGATAAACGATCATTTGCAGGAAGGTATTATATGGCACTGTTGGTCATAATACAAGAGAAAGAATGATAAACGATCATTTGCAGGAAAGTATTATATGGCACTGTTGATGGAGTTGATTCATCATACAAGAGAAAGAATGATAAATAGCCATTTACAGGAAGGTATTATATGGCACTGTTGGTTCAGATGATTCATCATACAAAGTAAAGAATGATAAACGATCATTTACAGGAAGGTATTATATGGCACTGTTGGTGGAGTTGATTCATCACACAAGAGAAAGAATGATAAATGGCCATTTACAGGAAGGTATTATATGGCACTGTTGGTCATCATACAAGAGAAAGAATGATAAACGATCATTTGCAGTAAGGTATTATATGGCACTGTTGGTCATAATACAAGAGAAAGAATGATAAACGATCATTTGCAGGAAAGTATTATATGGCACTGTTGATGGAGTTGATTCATCATACAAGAGAAAGAATGATAAATAGCCATTTACAGGAAGGTATTATATGGCACTGTTGGTTCAGATGATTCATCATACAAAGGAAAGAATGATAAACGATCATTTACAGGAAGGTATTATATGGCACTGTTGGTGGAGTTGATTCATCACACAAGAGAAAGAATGATAAATGGCCATTTACAGGAAGGTCTTATATGGCATTGTTGGTGGAGTTGATTCATCACACAAGAGAAAGAATGATAAATGGTCATTTACAGGAAGGTATTATATGGCACTGTTGGTCATCATACAAGAGAAAGAATGATAAACGATCATTTGCAGGAAGGTATTATATGGTACTGTTGATGGAGGTGATTCATCATACAAGAGAAAGAATGATAAATAGCCATTTACAGGAAGGTATTATATGGCACTGTTGGTTCAGATGATTCATCATACAAAGGAAAGAATGATAAACGATCATTTGCAGGAAGATATTATATGGTACTGTTGGTGGAGTTGATTCATCACACAAGAGAAAGCATGATAAATGGCCATTTACAGGAAAATATTATATGGCGCTGTTGGTCATCATACAAGAGAAAGAATGATAAACGATCATTTGCAGGAAGGTATTATATGGCACTGTTGGTCATCATACAAGAGAAAGAATGATAAACGATCATTTGCAGGAAAGTATTATATGGCACTGTTGATGGAGTTGATTCATCATACAAGAGAAAAGAATGATAAATAGCCATTTACAGGAAGGTATTATATGACACTGTTGGTTCAGATGATTCATCATACAAAGGAAAGAATGATAAACGATCATTTGCAGGAAGGTATTATATGGCACTGTTGGTGGAGTTGATTCATCACACAAGAGAAAGAATGATAAATGGCCATTTACAGGAAGGTATTATATGGCACTGTTGGTCATCATACAAGAGAAAGAATGATAAACGATCATTTGCAGTAAGGTATTATATGACACTGTTGGTCATAATACAAGAGAAAGAATGATAAACGATCATTTGCAGGAAAGTATTATATGGCACTGTTGATGGAGTTGATTCATCATACAAGAGAAAGAATGATAAATAGCCATTTACAGGAAGGTATTATATGGCACTGTTGGTTCAGATGATTCATCATACAAAGGAAAGAATGATAAACGATCATTTACAGGAAGGTATTATATGGCACTGTTGGTGGAGTTGATTCATCACACAAGAGAAAGAATGATAAATGGCCATTTACAGGAAGGTATTATATGGCACTGTTGGTGGAGTTGATTCATCATAGAAGAGAAAGAATGATAAATGGCCATTTACAGGAAGGTCTTATATGGCACTGTTGGTGGAGTTGATTCATCACACAAGAGAAAGAATGATAAATGGCCATTTACAGGAAGGTATTATATGGCACTGTTGGTCATCATACAAAAGAAAGAATGATAAACGATCATTTGCAGGAAGGTATTATATGGCACTGTTGGTCATAATACAAGAGAAAGAATGATAAATGATCATTTGCAGGAAGGTATTATATGGCACTGTTGGTCATAATACAAGAGAAAGAATGATAAACGATCATTTGCAGGAAGGTATAATATGGTACTGTTGGTGGAGTTGATTCATCATACAAGAGAAAGAATGATAAATAGCCATTTACAGGAAGGTATTATATGGCACTGTTGATGGAGCTGATTGTTTTTAATTAGGTGTATTCCAACGTTACGAGAACTTTTTATTAGTCTTTCTTTGGATTATATTTTCACCCCTACGCTTTTATGTTTAAAAAATATTCGTTCTGAATTCCAGCAAAGAGCAAAAATTGAAACTTAAAACAGGTATCACAAACTAATGTAAAACGTATCCAATCTAACATGAACAATACTTTTAGTATTTCTATTGATATGTTCTAGCTTAAACAATATCTTTAGCAGCTCTACTGACTTTTTGAGGCTTAAAGAATACTTTAACACATTTACTGACTTGTTCAGGCTTAAAGAATACTTTAACACATTTACTGACTTGTTCAGGCTTAAACAATACTTTAACACATTTGCTGACTTGTTCAGGCTGAAACAATACTTTAACACATTTTCTGACTTCCTGTAGCTTGTCCCACGCTGGTACAGCGGTGAGTCTACGGAGTTACAACACTAAAATCAGGCGGTCGATTCTCCTCGGTGGACTCAGCAGATAGCCCGATATGGCTTTGCTATAAGAAAACGCCCACCCACTCTTCTAGCATAAACAATACTTTAAAATAATTACTGATCTGTTCTAGCTTAAGCAATACTTTAACACATGTGCTGATCTGTTCTAGCTTAAACAATACTTTAACACATGTACTGATTTGTTCTAGCTTAAACAATACTTTAACACATTTATTGGTTTGTTCTAGCTTAAACAATACTTTAACACATGTACTGGTCTGTTCTAGTTTAGACAATACTTTAATACAATTACTGATCTGTTCTAGCTTAAACAATACTTTAACACATGTACTGGTCTGTTCTAGTTTAGACAATACTTTAATACAATTACTGATCTGTTCTAGCTTAAACAATACTTTAACACATGTACTAATCTGTTCTAGCTTAAACAATACTTTAATACATTTATTGGTTTGTTCTAGCTTAAACAATACTTTAACACATGTACTGGTCTGTTCTAGTTTAGACAATACTTTAATACAATTACTGATCTGTTCTAGCTTAAACAATACTTTAACACATGTACTAATCTGTTCTAGCTTAAACAATACTTTAATACATTTATTGGTTTGTTCTAGCTTAAACAATACTTTAACACATGTACTGGTCTGTTCTAGTTTAGACAATACTTTAATACAATTACTGATCTGTTCTAGCTTAAACAATACTTTAACACATGTACTAATCTGTTCTAGCTTAAACAATACTTTAATACATTTATTGGTTTGTTCTAGCTTAAACAATACTTTAACACATGTACTGGTCTGTTCTAGTTTAGACAATACTTTAATACAATTACTGATCTGTTCTAGCTTAAACAATACTTTAACACATGTACTAATCTGTTCTAGCTTAAACAATACTTTAATACATTTATTGGTTTGTTCTAGCTTAAACAATACTTTAACACATGTACTGGTCTGTTCTAGTTTAGACAATACTTTAATACAATTACTGATCTGTTCTAGCTTAAACAATACTTTAACACATGTACTAATCTGTTCTAGCTTAAACAATACTTTAATACATTTATTGGTTTGTTCTAGCTTAAACAATACTTTAACACATGTACTGGTCTGTTCTAGTTTAGACAATACTTTAATACAATTACTGATCTGTTCTAGCTTAAACAATACTTTAACACATGTACTAATCTGTTCTAGCTTAAACAATACTTTAATACATTTATTGGTTTGTTCTAGCTTAAACAATACTTTAACACATGTACTGGTCTGTTCTAGTTTAGACAATACTTTAATACAATTACTGATCTGTTCTAGCTTAAACAATACTTTAACACATGTACTGGTCTGTTCTAGTTTAAACAATACTTTAATACAATTACTGATCTGTTCTCGCTTAAACAATACTTTAACACATTTACTAATCTGATCTAGTTTAAACAATACTTTAACACATTTACTGATCTGACATAAACAATACCTTTTATATATTTTCTGAATTATCAGCAGGAGTAACGATAGCTTGTGATTAAAGTAAGTTACCTATAGGTCAGAATGAAACGTTAGTTAGTGCAGATTTAATAAATCTGTCTTACTAGAAACACGTAATGTTTGTTGTTTGTTTTGTTTTGAATTTCGCACAAAGCTACTCGAGGGCTATCTGTGCTAGCCGTCCCTAATTTAGAATTGTAAGACTAGAGGGAAGGCAGCTAGTCATCTCCACCCACAGCCAACTGGTAGGCTACTCTTTTACCAACGAATAGTGGGATTGACCGTAACATTATAACGTCCCCACGGCTGAAAGGGCGAGCATGTTTGGTGCGACGGGGATTCGAATTCGCGACCCTCGGATTACAAGTCGAACGTCTTAACACACTTGGCCATGCCGGGCTCTAATAAGTAAAGCCCAAAATACAAATGGCAGGGAATATAGTGCATTGATTCATTGATTGGCCACTGTCGCTGTTGTATATATTTTCGGCCATAACCCCAATAAAATCTAATGAGGCTTAGCCAACTTAAACATGTAGTTAGTCCGAAATACATTTACTGTGATAATGAAAAAAAGTAATTCTCATTGTAAACATATATATCTTATATAAATTAAACAATTAACCAATACTAGATATATAAGAAACGTTTAATAAAGAACAAAATTAATTTATGAGAACCCATAAAAATGAATTCTTTCCTTCGTGCGTGCACTATCACCGATTTCACGCAGTATAGAAATGTAAACTGGAAAACAACTAAAATATTGATTATTCGTGAAACTACATTTCAAATCCTCATGGATACAGGAAATAAACCTTCTACTTAAGTGGCATGACAACATCTTGGACACTTGGAAAGGTTTCGGATTAAAATACAAGCGTTATTTTACGATTCAATCTCTCTTGGTTTTATAGTTCTGTAAAAAAATCACTAAGATTTATAGTTTATGAACTAATAAGAATTTTAATATTCATTAAAACAGTCGTGCTCACAGTTTATCTTATTTCAATTACTTATGTATAATTGCATAGTAAATGCAAGCCAATATTTCAGAAAATAAGATAAAAATTAGTTCGAATCTCCGTCACACCAAACATGCTCGCCCTTTTAGCCGTGGGAGCGTTATAATGTGACGTTCAATCCCACTACTCGTTGATAAAAGAGTAGCCTATGAGTTGGCGGTGGGTGGTGATGACTAGCTGCCTTCCCTCTAGTCTTACACTGTTAAATTAGGGACTGCTAAATTAGTTTTGCACGAAATTCAACACAAACCAAACCAATAAAAATTATTTTTTTTAAATATTGAATATAGTGTTTTTATCTTTCTTAAACTTCATCGAGCTGATACTCCAGAGAGAAAGTAGATAGTGACAACTCTTGTGTAACCAAAGAGTGGGACTTGACCGTCACTCTTGTAACACACTTATAGCTCCAACTTTTATAGATAATTTTTTCGCAGTGAAGGGACACTAACCTATGAAGTTTAGATCTTCGCTCCAGCACATATTACCACGCTAACGAACGTAACGTATTTGAACACTCAACAATAAGAAATGTATCAGGTGGTTTGATTTTTACTTTGGTTAACAAAATAAAGCATCAGGATACGTTTGGTTGGCGAAACTGAAAGACAGAAACCAACGCTTGCTTTCTAGATATATAGAGAGTATCCGACTTGATAAATACAAATTAATTTGAAGAAGGTTAAAACCGTTAGCAAATTTTAGGTCAACGAAAAGGAAGACGTTAAAGACGTAAATTTATAATGAATAATAGAAACAATATTCACTCTTCTATTGTTTGCTATGATCGTAGTTTTAAGCAGTTATGTAATATATTTTATTATGAGGACAAACAAATAAATGAAACTACCATTATACAAGACACAGTGAATTAAAGTGACCAGTGTCGTAACAAAAATACCGTTAATTTATCCTGACTGAAATAGATCAACAATGACTTTTAGTAAGCACGTGTTTTACTTCAAACATATTACGTATGATACACACACACACACACACACACACATATATATATATATATAGTAAACACGTGTTTTACTTCAAACATATTACGTATGATACACATAAATATATATATATATATATAACAGGTCAATATTTAGATGAACAGTTTTTTGTAGAAGCAATTTAGACATGTCGTGGAAAAATAAATTAATTGTATGATCTTTATTTTTCGTGGAGAAAGTAGATATATGGAATGATGGTATACTGTGAGAAACATAGAGTTTTTATCCTTATAAACGTAAAGCAACGAAACTGTGAAATGTTGATATAGAGTCAGGTAAGAAAGCCATAGAGTTAAGAAGTTCTTAGATAAATGAAAAGAAAAAAACGTTAAAAATATCACTTACAAATATCTAGAGAATAACGGGTATTATAAACACGTTCTGTGTTTGTGTGAGACTAGAGAATGTAGAACAAAGCTGGTTAAAGAATAACGGGTATTATAAACACGTTCTGTGTTTGTGTGAGACTAGAGAATGTAGAACAAAGCTGGTTAAAGAATAACGGGTATTATAAACACGTTCTGTGTTTGTGTGAGACTAGAGAATGTAGAACAAAGCTGGTTAAAGAATAACGGGTATTATAAACACGTTCTGTGTTTGTGTGAGACTAGAGAATGTAGAACAAAGCTGGTTAAAGAATAACGGGTATTATAAACACGTTCTGTGTTTGTGTGAGACTAGAGAATGTAGAACAAAGCTGGTAGACCTTCCCATCTTTGAATAGACCTGACTTACGCAAACAACTCGGAAATCGAGGATACGGTTAAGGATTTCCTAACTTAACCTTTGCTGATATTTACTTTCACCTGCTTCCTACCTTTTCTTGTGGCAGTATGCTTATAGCACCTTCAGATGTATATATATATATATATAAAACCAACGGGTGTTTAGTGCACTTGTTATATGACTGTTTAAAAAGTTCGTTACCTTCTTGAAATATTATTTGTACTTATCCCTTGACAACAACTTTAGATTAATTTATCCTCCTAAACAGTACTCCCTTGACAACAACTTTAGAGTAATGTATCCTCCTAAACATTACTCCCTTGACAACAACCGTAGAGTAATTTATCCTCCTAAACATTACTCCCTTGACAACAACTTTAGATTAATTTATCCTCCTAAATATTACTTCCTTTACAACAACTTTAGAGTAATGTATCCTCCTAAACATTACTCATTGTTCCCTTCATAACAACTTTAGAGTAATTTATCCTCCTAAAATTACTCCCTTGACAACGAGCTTTCGATGATTTATCCTACTAAATCGTACTGCTTCCTCACACCCACAACTAAATGAAGTAAGGGAAGAAATTAGAGTCATTCACGTGGCGAATGAACGTGCACGTTAAAATTTGTATTTGCATTTGAACACAGAGGGATCATGTTTTCAGAAACAGTTATACGTTTTGGGTGTTGTTGTATTTTTCGTCCTGTACTGGACCAGTGATGTATCTACAGATTAACAACACTAATATAAGGGGTTTCATTCCTCGGGATGTATAACGCAGATAGATTGCACCAAACATGCTCGTCCTTTCAGCTGCGGGGACGCTATAATGTGACAGTCAATCCCGAGCTCTTTGTTGGTAAAAGAGTAGCCTAAGAGTTGGCGGTGGGTGGTGGTAACTAGCTGCCTTCCCTCTAGTCTTACACTGCTTAATTAGAGACGGCTAGTGCAGACAGCCCTCGTGTAGCTTTGCGCGAAATTCAAAACAAACAAACTAAAATAGTTAATATTTTCATATCTCTCAGCTATGTTAAGTGCACACACAACAAATTAAATTTTTAATATTCAGATGAAAATAGAAAGCAATGACACGCACAATAAGGGGTATGACAAGTACCAAAACATTCACACCACAGTGACCACCAGATGGCGTTTTGTAATTACAATAGAAATATTTTGAACTGATGCTTTTGTGTATGTATGTGTGTGTGTTTAAGTGTAATATCATCCAACAGGCGATCTTTGCGTGTAATACTGCAGATATCGAAACCCAATTTATGGGGTTTTTAAGACCAAGAGCTTTCGGTAATCAGCTTAAGACAGTTTTTTCTGTTCATTCAACATGACGACATAAAACAACACGCACACAAAATAAAAATAAAAAAACACTAAAGAAACAAGCAGTAAAGTAGAGATAAATGTTCTTTAATATGCGAATCATTGAAACATTATAAAGATATGTGGAAGAATAGATACTTCAGTAAAGGCCACAAAGTGTCTTAATATTCTTTAGAGAATTCATAATAATTATGGTAACGAAGGATAAGAAATAAAATATGCAATTTTATTTTGAAATACAAATACTTGTGAAAGAAAGAAATAACATAAATAAAAACAAAATAATTATCACAAACAGTTTTTTTAATCTCAATTTAAAATATTTTAGATTTTAATCAATATGGTATGTTGAGAAACCAAACGAAATTATAACCATTATAAATAAGTTAATATTGAATATGCCACCTTTCATTGAGCCATTTGATTTCAATTGAAATGTATAAAAATGATTGTTTTGTTTGTTTTTGAATTCGCGCAAAGCTACACGAGGGCTATCTGCGCTAGCCGTCCCTAATTTAGCAGTGTAAGAATACAGGGAAGGAGGCTAGTCATCACCACCCACCGCCAACTCTTGGGCTATTTTTTTTACCAATGAATAGTGGGATTGACCGTCACATTATAACGTCCCACGCCTGAAAGAACGAGCATGTTTGGTATGTTTGTTTGTTTTCGAATTTCGCGCAAGTCAAACGAGAGCTATCTGCGCTGGCCGTCCCTAATTCAGCAGTATAAGACCAAAGGGAAGGCGGCTGGTCATCACCACCCACTGCCAACTCTTAGGCTATTATTTTACCAACGAATAATGGAATCGACCGTCACATTATAACGCCTCCACAGCTGAAGGGGCGAGCATGTTTGGTATGAATGTGATTCGAACCCGTGATAACGAGTGGAGTGCCACCTGTCCATGTCTGGCTCTTTTTTAAATTGAGAGAAATTTAAAAATACTATAATTGATTTGTCCTCACGCAAAATTGTGATTGTTAAAATCAAGCCTAGCCGTACACGTGTTTCAATATTTGAAAGTAAATATCTCAAAATATAACTTTCATAAAATATTCTCGTTGACCGAACATTATTTCAGGGATACTATTTCTGATTTTTTTATTATTAAATGTTCTAACCGTAGTTTTACAACTAATCAAGGAATTTAAATTATTTCGAGAACAGTTGTTTGTTCGTTTGTTTTGGAATTTCGCACAAAGCTACTCGAGGGCTATCTGTGCTAGCCGTCCCTAATTTAGCAGTGTAAGACTAGAGGGAAGGCAGCTAGTCATCACCATCCACCGCCAACTCTTGGGCTACTCTTTACCAACGAATAGTGGGATTGACCGTCACATAATAACGCCCCCACGGCTGAAAGGGCGAGCATGTTTGGCGCGACTGGGATGATTTCGAGAACAAGCAAGTAAATAAAACTGCCAATATACAAGACACAACGAAATGACGTGTGTAGAATCATAATAAAACATAGAGTTAATTTATCGTAACTGAGGAAGAAAGAACGACCTCTACAAAATAGTAGTTTTACTTTTAAAAAATCAATTATGTGCATCATAAGCAGACAGATAAATATTCAGATGAAGGACAGTCGTTTATGGTAACAATTTAGACATGTCGTGTAGAAGTAAATGAATTGTATGATCGATGTTTTTCATGTATATACAAACATGGAGGAAGTAGACGTATGAAATGGTAGTATAGTGTGAGAAATATACAGTTTTTATCCTTATAAATGTAGAGAAACGAAACGTATAAGGTGATAGTGGGGGTACAGAAGTATACAGCTTACAGTTTTTATCCTTATAAATGTAGAGAAACGAAACGTATAAGATGATAGTGGGGGTACAAAAGTATACAGCTTACAGTTTTTATCCTTATAAATGTAGAGAAACGAAACGTATAAGGTGATATAAGTATACAGCTTACAGTTTTTATCCTTATAAATGTAGAGAAACGAAACGTATAAGATGATAGTGGGGGTACAGAATATACAGCTTACTTTTATATCCTTAAATAAACAGAAAAACACGACGTATCAAATGATGACATAGTTTTAAAGATGCAACTTATTTTTTATCGTTATTTGACGATCAGAACATTAATTTGAGAAAATATATTCTTATTCGTGGTTATAAAGAAAAAGTAATTTGGTTACATTAGATCTTCAAAAAAAAAGGTTTGAAACAAACGGATTTGCTGGCCCTAACTGTGTTTATTATTTTAGAATAGTTCTTAAAACTGAAAGTAATTATCATTAAAAGCTATTTATATATAGTCCTAAGCCTATTTATTTTTAGAGTTAAGCCTATTCATATTTAGTGCTAAGCCCATTTATTTTTAGAGTAAAGCCTATTCATATTTAGTGCTAAGCCTATTTATTTTTAGAGTTAAGCCTATTCATATTTAGTGCTAAGCCTATTTATTTTTAGAGTTAAGCCTATTCATATTTAGTGCTAGCTCCTAAGATTATCCCTAAAAACTAATTATTTCATTACACTTATTTGATTTAACTGTGGTTCATAGTTACAGGTTTGTTTCCCAGAATTTTATGCTGATTAGAGCACTATAAGAAGTACGTTATTTCAAATTAAGGGAAAGATGTCTTTAATTTGTGCAAACAGATTGTGACATCATAACTGACATAATGAATAGGTTCTTACATTGTAAACGTAAATGGCTGCATTAGTCCTTTGTCACCGCTGATTACAAAATATGATAAACAATAATTTTTCAAAAGGTTTATCATACATCGAACTTCTCTGGATTACGAACCTACAACGACAAAATCCGAAGTTCGATTCCCTATTATGAACAAAACAAAGATCCTAATGAGACTTTTTTCTAAAACAAAGGACAATTAAATCAACAACTGACCTAATTTTCCTTAATTTTGATTAAATAGAAGACTGTACAACTTCGCCTTCACAAAATAGGCTTAACAATTTCGAAGTCGTAATTTGAATCATTTGATACGTACATGTTTCATATATTTATTTCAGTACATTCATTGTATTTGTTTGTTGCTATCTTTATAAATATAATAAAAAGTAACTTAACTCTTAGAGTATGTTTAAACAGTTAGCAGTTGAAGAATAGTTGTGTATTGTAGAAACTGCTTTAAGAGTCACTTTTGTTTCGAAATAACCAAACACCTATCTTGTCCTCAGTAAGCTGAACGTCTCTAATCTCTTCCTGTCAGTAAAATGTGAAGAGATTTCATCACCAGTCTCTTCCTGTCCGTAAAATGAAGAAAGATTTCATCACCAGTCTCTTCCTGTCAGTAAAATGTAGAGAGATTTCATCACCAGTCTCTTCCTGTCACTGAAATGGAGAAGAGAGATTTCATCACCAGTCTCTTCCTGTCAGTAAAATGGAGAAGAGAGATTTCATCACTAGTCTCTTCCCGTCAGTAAAATGGAGAAGAGAGATTTCATCACCAGTCTCTTCCCGTGAGTAAAATGGAGTAGAAAAATTTCATTGCCAGTCTCTTTCCGTCAGTAAAATAGAATGGAGAAGAAAGTTTTCATCACCAGTATCTTTCCGTCAGTAAAATGGTGAAAAGAGATTTCATCACCAGTCTCTTCCTGTCAGTAAAATGGAGAAGAGAGATTTCATCACTAGTCTCTTCCCGTCAGTAAAATGGAGAAGAGAGATTTCATCACCAGTCTCTTCCCGTAAGTAAAATGGAGTAGAAAAATTTCATTGCCAGTCTCTTTCCGTCAGTAAAATAGAATGGAGAAGAAAGTTTTCATCACCAGTCTCTTACTGTCAGTAAAATGGAGAAGAGAGATTTCATCACCAGTCTCTTCCTGTCAGTAAAATGTAGAGAGATTTCATCACCAGTCTCTTCCTGTCACTGAAATGGAGAAGAGAGATTTCATCACCAGTCTCTTCCTGTCAGTAAAATGGAGAAGAGAGATTTCATCACTAGTCTCTTCCCGTCAGTAAAATGGAGAGGAGAGATTTCATCACCAGTCTCTTCCCGTGAGTAAAATGGAGTAGAAAAATTTCATTGCCAGTCTCTTTCCGTCAGTAAAATAGAATGGAGAAGAAAGTTTTCATCACCAGTATCTTTCCGTCAGTAAAATGGTGAAAAGAGATTTCATCACCAGTCTCTTCCTGTCAGTAAAATGGAGAAAATAGATTTCATCACTAGTCTCTTCCCGTCAGTAAAATGGAGAAGAGAGATTTCATCACCAGTCTCTTCCCGTAAGTAAAATGGAGAAGAGAGATTTCATCACCAGTCTCTTCCTGTCAGTAAAATGGAGAAGAAAAATTTCATCACCAGTCTCTTTCCGTCAGCAAAATGAAAAGATATTTTATCACCAGTCTCTTCCTGAGAGTAAAATGGAGAAGAGAGATTTCATCACCATTCTCTTCCCGTCAGTAAAATGAAGAGATATTTCATTACCAGTCTCTTCCTGTCAGTAAAATGAACAGATATTTCATCACCAGTCTCTTCCTGTCAGTAAAATGGAGAAGAGAGATTTCATCACCAGTCTCTTCCCGTCAGTAAAATGAAGAGATATTTCATTACCAGTCTCTTCCCGTTAGTAAAATGGAGAAGAAAAAATTCATCACCAGTTTCTTCCCGTTAGTAAAATGGAGAAAAAAGATTTCATCTCCAGTCTCTTCCTGTCAGTAAAGTGGAGAAGAAAAATTTCATCACCAGTCTCTTCCCGTGAGTAAAATGGAGAAGAATGATTTCATCACTAGTCTCTTCCTGTGAGTAAAATGGAGAAGAGAGATTTCATCACTAGTCTCTTCCCGTCAGTAAAATGGAGAGATATTTCATTACCAGTCTCTTCCCGTTAGTAAAATGGAGAAGAAAAAATTCATCACCAGTTTCTTCCCGTTAGTAAAATGGAGAAAAAAGATTTCATCTCCAGTCTCTTCCTGTCAGTAAAGTGGAGAAGAAAAATTTCATCACCAGTCTCTTACTGTCAGTAAAATGGAGAAGAGAGATTTCATCACCAGTCTCTTCCCGTCAGTAAAATGGAGAAGAACAATTTTATCAACAGTCTCTTTCCGTCAGTAAAATGAAGAGATATTTTCTCACCATTCTCTTCCTGTTTGTAAAAGGGAGAAGAGAGATTTCAACACCAGTTTCTTCCTGTCAGTGAAATGGAATGGAGAAGAGAGATTTCATCACCTGTCTCTTTCCGTCAGTAAAATGGAGAAGAGAGATTTCATCACAAGTCTCTTACCTCAGTAAAATGGAGAAGAGAGATTTCATCACCAGTCTATCCTGTCAGTAAATTGGAGAAGAGAGATTTCATCACCAATCTCTTTCCGTCTGTAAAATGAAGAGATATTTCATTACCAATCTTTTCCCGTTAGTAAAAGAGATAAGAGAGATTTCATTACCAGTGTCTTCCTGTCAGCAAAATGAAGAATAGAGATTTCATCACCAGTCTCTTCCCGTCAGTAAAATGGAGAAGAGATATTTCATCACTCGTCTCTTCCTGTCAGAAAATGGAAAAGAGAGATTTCATCACCAGTCTCTTCCCGTCAGTAAAATGGAGAAAAATTTCATCACCAGTGTTTTCCGTCAGTAAAATGGAGAAGAGAGATTTCATCACCAGTCTCTTCCCGTTAATAAAATGAAGAGATATTTCATTACCAGTCTCTTCCCGTTAGTAAAATGGAGAAGAAAAAATTCATCACCAGTTTCTTCCCGTTAGTAAAATGGAGAAGAAAGATTTCATCTCCAGTCTCTTCTTGTCAGTAAAGTGGAGAAGAAAAATTTCATCACCAGTCTCTTCCCGTGAGTAAAATGGAGAAGAATGATTTCATCACTAGTCTCTTCCTGTGAGTAAAATGGAGAAGAGATATTTTATCACTAGTCTCTTCCTGTGAGTAAAATGGAAAAGAGAGATTTCATCACTAGTCTCTTCCCGTCAGTAAAATGGAGAAGAGATATTTCATCACCAGTCTCTTCCCGTCAGTAAAATGGAGAAGAGAGATTTCATCACCAGTCTCTTCCTGTCAGTAAAATGGAGAAGAGAAATTTTATCACCAGTCTCTTCCTGTCAGTAAAATGAAGAGATATTTCATTACCAGTCTTTTCCCGTTAGTAAAAGAGATAAGAGAGATTTCATCACCAGTCTCTTCCTGTCAGTAAAATGTAGAAGAGAGATTTTATTACCAGTGTCTTCCTGTCAGCAAAATGAAGAATAGAGATTTCATCACCAGTCTCTTCCGTCAGTGAAATGGAGAAGAGAGATTTCTTCACTAGTCTCTTGCTATCATTGAAATGGAGAAGAGAGATTTCATCACCAGTCTCTTCCCGTCAGTAAAATGGGGAAGAGATATTTCATCACTCGTCTGTTCCTGTCAGAAAATGGAGAAGAGAGATTTCATCACCAGTCTCTTCCCGTCAATAAAATGAAGAGATATTTCATTACCAGTCTCTTCCCGTTAGTAAAATGGAGAAGAAAAAATTCATCACCAGTTTCTTCCTGTTAGTAAAATGGAGAAGAAAGATTTCATCTCCAGTCTCTTCCTGTCAGTAAAGTGGAGAAAAAAAATTTCATCACCAGTCTCTTCCCGTGAGTAAAATGGAGAAGAATGATGTCATCACTAGTCTCTTCCTGTGAGTAAAATGGAGAAGAGAGATTTCATCACTAGTCTCTTCCCGTCAGTAAAATGGAGAAGAGATATTTTATCACTAGTCTCTTCCTGTGAGTAAAATGGAGAAGAGAGATTTCATCAATAGTCTCTTCCCGTCAGTAAAATGGAGAAGAGATATTTCATCAGTAGTGTCTTCCTGTCAGTAAAATGAAGAGATATTTCATTACCAGTCTTTTCCCGTTAGTAAAATGGAGAATAGAGATTTTATCACCAGTCTCTTCTTCTCAGTAAAATGGAGAAAAATTTCATCACCAGTCTCTTCCCGTCAGTAAAGTGGAGAAGAGAGATTTCATCACCAGTCTCTTCCCGTCAATAAAATGAAGAGATATTTCATTACCAGTGTCTTCCCGTTAGTAAAATGGAGAAGAAAAAATTCATCACCAGTTTCTTCCCGTCAGTAAAATAAGGTTTTTCAGTATAATTTTTAACATGACCAAAAAATACTCTATATATTTCAATTATTTCCTTCCACCTAATAGGTTCATATTTACTTGAAACACCTTATGATATGATTGAACGTACTGACCGATCAGCTGTTTCTCAATATTCTGATCTGATAAAATTAGGCTTAACAGAAAAACATCTGGAAGCTTCCATAAAATATCATTCTTTAGGTCTGTTAAAACATATTAATCAGAAACGTATTTTACCAACAATGTACTCGTTATAAATTACTTTTTTACATACAAGGCTCTCAGAATCAGTTTGTATCTAATTACTGATTGACAACTAGGGAAACAGTGATAAGTTTATGGGCTTAGAATCGGGGGTTCGAGTATCCGCTGTAAACACAGCACCAAGTAACCCAACGTGGCTTTGCTCGAAAAACAAATTTTCATACCAAAACTTTATTCTAAAATAAGATGTCTAGAGCTGTATAAACTCTTGATAAAGCGACCTCTTTTGTCGGAGATAATAATTATATACCAGTATTGCTGAGAAATTAAGAGTGAAACAATCTTCAATAACCCGGATGATCAGTCGAAGTACCTTCATCTCATTCGGGGAATCATTATATTTTAATTTATCAAATATCAAACTAAAGAGTTTTGAGACATCTCATCTCTAATTGCTAGTCTTTCGAGCTGTGTTTAAACAGGAAACCAATATGCAGCGCCATATCAGCAAATAATGAGTGAACTACGTTCTTAGATACACATAATTAAGTAGAACATTTACCTCGTTAAAAATGAGAAATCGAAGGAGCAAATAAGAAGCTGTGTGGACATATTTCAGTGCTGACCAATGAAACTCGCTGCATAAATGATGTCTCTAATTATATCATCATACGTACAATTAACGCCAGTTCAGTTAACCTAACTATTACATGTTTAATTGCGCTTAAAGTTTATCAAACCATAAATTCCTGTCAATACCCTGTAAATACATGAAAAGAGCGTTTATGTAAAGGTAGATTAATATATTTAATGATAACAATGCACTAACATAGGTATCCGGCAAAACAGATTTTAAAAAAAATAATGCTCTAAGTGGAGACGTGGTTCGTCCTTTTTACTCTATTATGAATCGTAGCACGCGAACCGTTCATTTGATACGTCGGTACTCGCGCCACGCACGTGGCAATAAATTTCGTTTGCATTTAGCGTCAGCTTCATGTGTATAGCTTAATTATCTGGGTCCGCAGTTGTAGGGGAAAAGTTTTGAAACTGGAATAATTCTCAAACTCGAAACGCTTTTCACATTTCCTTGTCTAATTGCAACTTATTTTAGAGTTTCACGTAATCACGTACGTGTAACAAACTATGACACCAGACAGACAGACATCTCTCTTTATATACATATTTGCATATAAAGAACTCACGAGTCAAGAAGAAACTGATTTCATAGAGAAATTTCGAAAACATAAAAAAAAGTGCTTTTGTATTTCTTGATGATAGTTCTTGTAGTTTTCTCATCTTGACATCTTAATGAAACGAATTAAATGCTTTAGTCCTCGCAAAACAAGCTTTTTGTATTGTTGTTAACTAGTATTCATTTGAATGTCTTAACATGAGGCTTGGAATTGTCAGTTGTTTGATGTAATGTTCATCAGTTCAACCCTTTCTACCACTGTTTTATTTTCTCTCTCTTATTAAGGTATCCCAAGAATAACCGGTTCATGTAAGTTATTTGTTGAACATAAGAATAACCAGTTCATAGCAAGTTACTTGTTGGCTATAATAATAACCAGTTCAAGTAAGTTATTTGTTGACAATAAGAATAACTAGTTCATGTAAGTTGTTTGTTGACCATAACAATAACCGATTTATGTGAGTTATTTGTTAACTATAAGAATAACCGGTTCATGTAAGTTATTTGTTGACCATAACAATAATCGGTTCATGTAAGTTATTTGTTAACCACAACAATAACCGGTTCATGTAAGTTATTTGTTAACCATAACAATGATCGGTTCGTGTAAGTTATTTGTTACCCACAACAATAACCGGTTCATGTAAGTTATTTGTTAACCATAACAATGATCTGTTCATGTAAGTTATTTGTTAACCACAACAATAACCGGTTCATGTAAGTTATTTGTTAACCATAACAGTGATCGGTTCATGTAAGTTATTTGTTAACCATAACAATGATCTGTTCATGTAAGTTATTTGTTAACCATAACAATAACCGGTTCATGTAAGTTATTTGTTAACCATAACAATAACCGGTTCATGTAAGTTATTTGTTAACCATAACAATAACCGGTTCATGTAAGTTATTTGTTAACCATAACAATAACCGGTTTATGTAAGTTATTTGTTAACCATAACAATGATCGGTTCATGTAAGTTATTTGTTGACGATCCAGCTTTACTCTTTCGCACCTAAACCTTTTTTTTGTATTGACCCAAAACAAACACCTCACCCATGATTATTTTTGTAATCCAATTTGGTCGATTTGTAAAGGGATCTAGTGAGAAACGTCCACTAATTACACTATGTAACACAATTTTGTTCCTGGATAGTATGTGTTATTTCTTAATTGCTTATGTTGTAAAAGTACAGAAAATGGCCATTATTTCTTTCAAACTTTGCTTTTGTGACCTAGATAATGAAATTTAGAAATTAACCTATTTTCCTTGTAAAAACGGACAAATTTGCACATTTTTATTTATATAAGGTCTGAATAAAACAACATATGAATCAAGATTTACATGTATTTATACTAAAGTTATACAAAAATGTTTAGAAGTGAGTAGGTTTTCGAGATTTGCGACTGTAATGTAAATCACTTTCACGTATACAAATACAGTCTCCAATCATGTTTTCATTATACGCTCTCAGGTCACAAAAGCAAAGTTTGAAGAAAAAAAAATAGGTCTTTTCCATTTACTTTAGGCATAAGAATTGTGAAACAACACTTTCTGTCCAGGAACAAGAAAAAGTAAACATTTTGTTACATAGTTTTTTTATCAGCCAGATATGAGCTAGTTGTGTTACATGGTGTTATCAGCCAGATATGAGCTAGTTGTGTTACATGGTGTTATCAGCCAGATATGAGCTAGTTGTGTTACATGGTGTTATCAACCAGATATGAGCTAGTTGTGTTACATGGTGTTATCAACCAGATATGAGCTAGTTGTGTTACATGGTGTTATCAGCCAGATATGAGCTAGTTGTGTTACATAGTGTTATCAGCCAGATATGAGCTAGTTGTGTTACATGGTGTTATCAGCCAGATATGAGCTAGTTGTGTTACATGGTGTTATCAGCCAGATATGAGCTAGTTGTGTTACATGGTGTTATCAGCCAGATATGAGCTAGTTGTGTTACATGGTGTTATCAGCCAGATATGAGCTAGTTGTGTTACATAGTGTTATCAGCCAGATATGAGCTAGTTGTGTTACATAGTGTTATCAGCCAGATATGAGCTAGTTGTGTTACATGGTGTTATCAGCCAGATATGAGCTAGCCCTAAAACTGTAAATAGATTTTTTTCTGCTTTCAAAATACTTCTAATATTCTTATTCTTCAACCACTTTTTATTGTTTAATTAGTCTTTAATATACTTTAATTTTCTAATAGATTTAATCTATCGGAATCGCTTAAAAATAAAACGCATATGTGTGTTTGAACTTTTGAACACAAACTGTGGCTAATTAGTCCACCAGTATGTTTTGTCATAAGTGTTGTACCTTTGTTTAAATATTACTCGGCAAAAGCCAGTGATACACGTCTAGTTAAAATGTTGTAAAATACCATTAAATATTCATTTATAAATACATTTTTTTTCTGTGGCTAAATGTAAAACAAAAATTACGTAACTTTTATCACATCAGTGTGAATACACTAAATCCTTTAGTGTAGTCGTTTAACATCTGACACTCTAGTGGGAAGATAATGAGGTCTTTAGTGTGGTCATTTAACACCTGACGCACTAGTGTGAAAATAATAAGGTCTTTAGTGTGGTCATTTAACACCTGACACACTGATGTGAAGTTACTCTGACCTTTAGTGTAATTATTTGTATCTACCTTCAGTTCTAACATGTATCACACATTTTGACCTAGTATGAAGACAGAATGAAAGCATGAATGGTGTTGTAACTTAATATATTTTATATCTAGTGGTCGATCATTAACTTTGACCTTTTGACATTTAAGAGTCCAGACAGGAAAGTTTCTCACACCTGCACTATTGCAACACAGAAGTATTGAATCACGAATGAGTCCTACTTTTATCCTACCATATTACCCAGTGGTTCCCGATACCACTTCACTCGTATAGCCTGCACTGAAATCTTTATTATGTTTGTAAGTTCACGGTTTAGATTTGTTTCTTTGTTCTCTAAGTTTCCAATAAATCCGTACAGCTAAAGTTGTTTATTCTATTACAATGCTTTATTTATATGTTTACGAAAAAGTGTGGAAATCATTTCTAGGATATATTACAAAGTTATACCTTTGTTAGTCGTAAACCAAAACACAGTGTTCTAAAAGTACATGTTTTGTATTACTCGTAAACTATCAAATAGTTCTCTGAAAACATGTACCCTATATTACCCGTGAATCACAACACAGTGTTCTAAATATGCTCGTGAATCACAACACAGTGTTCTAAATATACTCGTGAATCACAACACAGTGTTCTAAATATACTCGTGAATCACAACTCGATGTTCTAAATATATATATATATATATCCTATATTATCCTAAACTTTTGTCAACCAAGTGTTTTAAAAGTATATACCATAAAATGCTCGTGAATCAAACGGCACAGTTTTAGTTAACTCTAAATTAACTGCAAGTTAAACAAAGTTCTCTAGAAGTTATCCGTCTCTTTTAAAGTGTAAATATCTTTATGTTTGATATGTTTTATCTGATTCAGTGGACAAAATAACACTAGGTAAGTCTACACACAAGATTTGCTGTCTAGACTCCCATATCTTCTAAATGGATGTATTTCAGCTCATAAGATAAGATAAGACATTTTCACTTTTCTACAACCACTAGAATCGCCTTTCTTGTTGGTTGTTTTCTTTATTTCTACGCCTTACGATATCAGCGAACAATGAATTCCCTACGGGAAGAGATTACTGTGGGTTGATCAAAGTGGCTTGTTTTTCGTTTTGTTTTCTTTATACAGACCCTATGATGACAGTAGTAAAGTACTATGGTGACAGTAGTAAAGTACTATGATGACAGTAGTAAAGTACTATGGTGACAGTAGTAAAGTACTATGGTGACAGTAGTAAAGTACTGTGATGACAGTAGTAAAGTACTATGGTGACAGTAGCAAAGTACTATGATGACAGTAGTAAAGTACTGTGATGACAGTAGTAAAGTACTTTGATGACAGTAGTAAAGCACCATGATGACAGTAGTAAAGCATTATGATGACAGTAGTAAAGCACTATGGTGACAGTAGTAAAGCACTATGACGACAGTAGTAAAGCATTATGACGACAGCAGTAAAGCAACCATGACGACAGTGGTAAAGCACCATGACGACAGCAGCAAAAGCATACTATGACGACAGTAGTAAAGTATCATGACGACAGCGGCAAAAGCACTATGACGACAGCAGTAAAGCCATCATGACGACAGCAGCAAAAATTACCATGGCGACAGTAGCAAAAAAGTATTATGGTGACAGTAGTAAAGCCAACTATGACGACAGCAGTAAAGCATCATGGCGACAGTAGCAAAGCAACCATGACGACAGCAGCAAAGTACCATGACGACAACAGTAAAGTATTATGGTGACAGCAGTAAAGTACCATGACGACAGAAGTAAAAATATTATGACGACAGCAGTAAAGCAATCATGACGACAGCAGTAAAGCACCATGACGACAGCAGCAAAAGCCATCATGGCGACAGCAGCAAAAGCAACTATGACGACAGCAGTAAAGCCATCATGACGACAGCAGCAAAGCATTATGGCGACAGCAGCAAAGCACCATGACGACAGCAGTAAAGCCAACCATGACGACAGTGGCAAAGCATCATGAATACAGCAGTAAAGCACCATGACGACAGCAGTAAAGCTATCATGGCGACAGCAGTAAAGCCATCATGACGACAGCAGTAAAGCATCATGACGACAGCAGTAAAGCAACCATGACGACAGCAGTAACGCATTATGGCGACAGCAGTAAAAGCCATCATGGCGACAGCAGTAAAGTACTATGACGAGTAGCAAAGCAACCATGACGACAGCAGCAAAGCATCATGACGACAGCAGTAAAGTACCATGACGACAGCAGTAAAGCATCATGACGACAGCAGCAAAGCCACCATGACGACAGCAGTAAAAGTACCATAACGACAGCAGTAAAAGCACCATGGCGACAGCAGCAAAGCAACCATGACGACAGCAGCAAAGCATATCATGACGACAGCAGCAAAGCATCATGACGACAGCAGTAAAGCACCATGACGACAGCAGCAGCCATCATGGCGACGAAAGCAGCAAAACACCATGACGACAGCAGTAAAGCATCATGACGACAGCAGTAAAGCTATCATGGCGACAGCAGTAAAGCCAACCATGACGACAGCAGTAAAGCCACCATGACGACAGCGGCAAAAGCACCATGACGACAGCAGCAAAAGCCAACCATGACGACAGCAGCAAAAGCCATTACGGCGACAGCAGCAAAGTATCATGGCGACAGCAGTGAAGCCAACCATGACGACAGCAGCAAAGCAACCATGACGACAGCAGCAAAGCCAACCATGATAACAGCGGTAAAAGCATTATGGCGACAGCAGTAAAGTACCATGACGACAGCAGTAAAGCAACCATGGCGACAGCAGTAAAGCCAACTATGGCGACAGCAGCAAAGCCATCATGACGACAGCAGCAAAGCCAACTATGACGACAGCGGCAAAAGTTTTATGGCGACAGCAGTAAAGCACTATGACGACAGCAGCAAAGCCACCATGGCGACAGCAGCAGTAAAGCACCATGACGACAGCAGCAAAGCCAACTATGGCGACAGCAGCAAAGCCATCATGACGACAGCAGTAAAGCAAACCATGACGACAGCAGTAAAGTACTATGACGACAGCAGTAAAGCTATCATGGCGACAGCAGTAAAGCCAACCATGACGACAGCAGTAAAGCATCATGACGACAGCAGTAAAGCATCATGGCGACAGCAGCAAAGCAACCATGACGACAGCAGTAAAGCTACCATGACGACAGTGGTAAAGTATTCATGAATACAGCAGCAAAGCAACCATGACGACAGCAGTAAGCCATCATGGCGACAGCAGTAAAGCCATCATGACGACAGCAGCAAAAGCATCATGACGACAGCAGCAGCCAACTATGACGACAGCAGCAAAGCATTATGGCGACAGCAGTAAAGCTATCATGGCGACAGCAGTAAAGCCAATACCATGACGACAGCAGCAAAAAGCATCATGACGACAGCAGCAGCAGTAAAGTATTATGGCGACAGCAGTAAAGCACCATGACGACAGCAGCAAAAGCAACAACGACGACAGTGGCAAAAGCAACCATGACGACAGCGGCAAAGTATCATGAATACAGCAGCAAAGCACCATATGACGACAGCAGCAAAAGCATTATGGCGACAGCAGTAAAGCTATCATGACGACAGCAGCAAAGCATTATGGCGACAGTAGTAAAGCAACCATGACGACAGAAGCAAAAGCATTATGACGACAGTGGCAAAGCACCATGGCGACAGCAGTAAAGCACCATGACGACAGCAGTAAAGCACCATGACGACAGTCGTAAAGCACCATGACGACAGTAGCAAAATATCATGACGACAGTGGTAAAGCACCATGACGACAGCAGTAAAGCACCATGACGACAGTGGCAAAGCATTATGGCGACAGTAGCAAAAGCACCATGACGACAGCAGTAAAGCACCATGACGACAGCAGTAAAAGCACCATGGTGACAGCAGTAAAGCATATCATGACGACAGTAGCAAAGCACCATGACGACAGCAGTAAAGCACCATGACGACAACGTAAAAGCAACCATGACGACAGCAGCAAAGTATCATGACGACAGTGGTAAAGCACCATGATGACAGCAGTAAAGCACCATGGCGACAGCAGTAAAGCACCATGACGACAGCAGCAAAAAGCACCATGACGACAGTAGCAAAGCATTATGACGACAGCAGTAAAGCACCATGACGACAGCAGCAGCACCATGGTGACAGCAGTAAAGCACCATGACGACAGCAGTAAAGCACTATGACGACAGCAGTAAAGCATCATGACGACAGCAGCAAAGCACCATGACGACAGCAGCAAAGCATCATGATGACAGCAGCAAAGCACCATGACGACAGCAGCAAAGCACCATGGCGACAGCAGTAAAAGCAACCATGACGACAGTGGCAAAGCACCATGACGACAGCAGTAAAGCACCATGGCGACAGTAGTAAAGCATTATGACGACAATAGTAAAGCACCATGACGACAGTAGTAAAGCACCATGATGACAGTAGTAAAGCACCATGATGACAGTGATAAAGCACCATAACGACAATAGTAAAGCACCATGATGACAGTAGTAAAGCACCATGATGACAGTAGTAAAGTACTATGGTGACAGTAGTAAAGTACTATGATGACAGTAGTAAAGTACTATGATGACAGTAGTAAAGTACTATGATGACAGTGATAAAGTGCTATGATGACAGTGGTAAAGTATTATGGTGACAGTAGTAAAGTACTATGATGACAGTAGTAAAGTACTATGGTGACAGTAGTAAAGTACTATGATGACAGTGGTAAAGTACTATGATGACAGTAGTAAATATACCCGAAATCAGTTTCTTTTTAAAACCTATTAATCGATTTTTTCTAAAGCCAGAAAAAAACTACACTATGCTATTTGACAAATTAAACTATTATATATTAGGAACCGTACGCTTCAACTTTAGAATTTCATAAGATAATATATGTATACATATTAAGTTAGTGATTATATTGCCAGGTACTATATACAAATATATATTAGTATATGAATTAAATAACCAGATGTTATTTTTTACATATCAGGATATTGTGTGTGTGGTTTTTATCATAGTA
The DNA here is from genome assembly GCF_004210375.1 of Tachypleus tridentatus. Lineage (NCBI taxonomy): Eukaryota > Metazoa > Arthropoda > Merostomata > Xiphosura > Limulidae > Tachypleus > Tachypleus tridentatus. The sequence continues at coordinate 20,145,945 of NC_134826.1, forward strand.
AACCCACATCAGTCTATCTGTTGTGTTCACCGATGGGATATCGAACCCTTCCGATGACTCACCGGTGTCCTAGCGGAGGACATCAGGATATTAATTAATTTACCAGTCAATACATATATTCATACAGGGATAATTAACTATATTACTATGTACTACATATAAACATATCAGGATATGAATTATATAACTAAGGTATACATACAACACTAAATAGTATTAATTACGTAAGTATAGTACCATACGTTACACATTATGATATTAATTAGATAATTAAGGTACTTCATACTACACATGGGGATTTTAAATTATATACGTATAGTATCATACGTTACACATTGATATTAATTATATAGATGTGGTGCTACATGTGTTATTATCTATTATTAGGATAATTAAAATAAAAAGAGAGTCGAGAAAGAGCGGTTGACCTCGATAACTGAAGTCAAGGGTTAAGGAACTTTATAACCCAGGTTTAAACCACTGACAACCATTAAGTTCTTATTGACACGGGACAGACTGGTCAATTTTTATTGTTGCTTTTAAGCAAGCCTATAGGTGTTAATATGTTTCTTTAACACATAAACTTTTGATATATATATATACATATATACTCAAGAACAAAGAATTAGTGTGTGCTCATTAAATATATTTTGGGATTTAGGCCTTTGTTAGTGGTTTGTAACGTATTCGTATAGTGTGTGTAAAAGAAAATTTATCAAATATACCCAATATAACGTGTTTTTCAATATATATTGGGAGTTACGCGTTTACAAGTCTTTTGTAATATATTTTATCATACAATATAAAATCATCTTTAAGCAATGAATTTTATAATAATATTTACTCTTAACAATATAATTTTCCGTTCACGACATGGCCTTAGGTTTCACTTTCATTATCGGAAAACATAAAACCGTAAACTAAACAGCGCAAAAAAATATCGTTTTTAAGGTTATAAAAGTGGGGGAATTTAATGACGTCATTAGATCAATCTTCTCTGAATTTTACTTGTTTGGAGTTAAACATAAACCTACAAAATGAGCTATTTAAACTATCCTCCCCACGGGTATCGAACCCGGTTTTCAGCGTTATAAGCCTTCAGACTTATCGCTGTACCACAAAGGAGAGCGCTCTTCTGAAAGAAGCTGTTGGAATAAGGAGAAATGTATTTAAATTTCTTTAAGCATTTCTGTGAATAAAATACGGTGCTGAACTTCTATAGGCACCGGCATGGCCAGGTGGTTAAGGTACTCGACTCGTAATCCGAGGGTGGCGGGTTCGAATCCTCGTCAAACGAAAATTCTCGCCCTTTCAGCCGTGGGGGCGTTAAAAAGTGACGGTCCATCCTTTAGATTCTTTTACAGTTTGATTTATTTTAAATTAAACGACCTACCTAACTGGTCAATCCGTGTTGACAGGCTAAGTGTGGCCGCCACCAAGACAATGCTTGTGATAAGTGTGAAGATGAATATTGAACAGATGATGCCAATAATTATTTTTCTTCTGCGAGACTCGGGTTCGTTTTCATCTTCCTTCACTTCTTGTTCGACCAGGGATCGTCTTGGGCTCCGAATGTGTTGTCGGGAGGACGATCCACATCCTACCGATCCTCTCGGAGATTGCGATGGACGCCTGGAAATGTCCATGTAGCTGTTGAAATCCCGAGATGATCGGGAAGAACGTCGAGATGGATTTTGACAAGTTGCATCAGATCCACGCGAGGCCCTCGAAGATCGACGGGACGGCTCAATAGTTGTCACGGAGCCTCTCGAGGACTTGCGAGAGTGGTCTGATGTTGTGATGGATTCTCTTGGTGTCCGCGAGTGACGTCGACGACGCTTGGTGGAACTTGATGACGTATGACTGTGACAACTACCGCTCGCGCTGGATCGCAAAGAACTGTGACTGAGGCAGTCTAGCCGGTAGAATTCTGTTTCTGGACATGATCTTTTCCGTTGACCTTCCTTCAGAGAAATCTGTTCACTCTGAATCTCCATAGAGTGTCTTCGATATTGGTCTTTAACTGTGGGTGTATGAAGGGGTGGAAGACGAAGATAGTCTTTTATGAAAGTGTTGATTGGACCATTTGGTCTCTACTTTCTTTAATCCCTGTCTCTAAACTATGGATTTCGTTCGCCGTAAAAGATCTCCGGAGGTCGCAATAGTTTTTGCTTCTGCATTTCTCTTTGACTGGGGCAGTTGGGCTGTCGCTGCTACCATTCACACCGACTTTAATTACAATACCCTCATCCAGTTTTTGGTCAGTGGTTGGCAAGACATACAAGGGAATAGTCAACGAATTCACGACACTTCGCTTCTCGCGTTCGGTTTCTTCTTTGTTGCAATTCTCTGTTTCCATGACTACCGTCACAACATCACAGTTCAGCTCTTCCTGGTGACCTTTGCCTAAAGATTGATCTACGTTACTGGTCATTTTACATAGTTCTTACATGAACTAAACAAATCCTACCCAAACCCTTTCTGGCGATGTAGCACTGTTTGCCACTTCTAGAATCCCGTATAATCAATAATAGTTTTATATTAAAGTACTAGTTCAAAGGTGAAGAGCTTTATGGGTAATTTGTTTTATAAATGCAGCAGTGGAACAAATAAAGTATTTGAAAATTATACGATAGTTCTTTTGAACGACGAACGTGCTATTTCTGACCAGCTAATTGTATTCATTGCATTCAGTAAGGTAAACTAAATGAATCCCCTTCAATCGAGGCTTTCTGACGTCGAACTAACCACGACGCTGACAGGGAAAGACGAACACGCGGAAAATGAAAGGCGTACATCCTTTACGCGTGCGCAGTAAATGCCAAGGACACTATAGCAAAGAAAAGCTTTCCTTTTTATTTCTTTTCTTGGTCTATCTGCCAAAAAGAGAACTGTGCACACGATAGAAGTTATTGTAGTGAATATCATTTATCCGTGATCATTCGGAATGCGTGCAAGTTTTGTGCTACGTGACGTACGTACTATATTGATACATCACGTATGATATGCTCACGTGTATTTGCTTTAAATAGGTCTATCGTGTTTGTGTATATATGTATATATATATATGCGTCAGATATACTGTGACGTCAAAAAATATTAAAGCTAAACGCCTCATAGCCTACAAATCGATGAGAAATATTAGGTTTGCGAAACAGAAGACCTGAATATCGATTCCTAATTAATAAATTTATTAATTAATAAATTGAACATAGATTAATTAACTATTCTTAATGTAACTAAATATCGACTTGAATCTTAAAAATTAACATCTAAAATATTGTTTCTTTAGTTGTTTGTATCACACTCAGATAATAACACTTCTTCTGGCTGAAAGGGCGAGCACGTTCGTTGACAGGATTCGAACCCACGATCTTTACACTTAGATATCGTTTTAAATATTATTTTTATTTGAATGTGTATATGGGTTTGAAATGTTATTTTCGTTACCATTTGAACATATATTTCAAAATACAAACTCAGTATTGTCCCCTGTTGGTACAGCAATAAGCCTACGGATTTACAACGCTAAAGTCAGGGGTTCGGTTTTCTTCGGTGGGCTCAGCAGATAGCCCTGTGGCTTTGCTATAAGAAAACACAGACGATCAATACCTGATTCGAAAGTGAAATGCATGCCTTAGGCTCTTGGAGATACAGATGTTACTTAATACAGCATTCTATTCATAGGCCCGGCATGACCAGGTGGTTAAGACACTCGACTCGTAATCCGAGGGACACGGGTTCCAACCTTCTTCACACTAAACATGCCCTCCCTATCAGCCTTGGGTTCTTATTATGTGACGGTCAATCCCACTATTTGTTGGTAAAAGAGTAGCCCAAGAGTTGGCCCAAGAGTTTCCCTCTAGTCCTACACTGCCAAATTAGGGACAGCTATCGCAAATAGCACTCGTGTACCTTTGGCGAAATTCAAAACGAACATCACCCTGCGAGAGAGAACTTAACAACACCATTAACATAAAATAGGTTTTTATTCAGCAAAGCATGTGTTCGTTTCAAGCTCTCTAATAATATATGAGTCATGGGAAAACTTAAACTAAAATAACATTAATGTTGAAATTAATCCATTTAACGTTCCCAAAATCTTGTGTTAAATAATTATAAAAAAATAAGTAATTTTCCCTTTATTTTTGAGTTTGTTGTTTCTTTAAATTTTCTGCTACAGAAATTGTCAGTTTTTGGAAAAAGCTACATAGAATATCTGCCGTTTCGACCTCGAGGGTCGAAGCTTGGGTTTTAGTTTTGTAAGTCCATTACAGTAATTGCAGTAATCGATTTGTTTAGGGAATGGCTACATTAAGCTGTGTGGACCAGGTAATTTTAACTTTCTCAGTCCACAAACCTACTGCTTTTACATTTGAGGACAGTTATGTACTGTACCAGGAAGATTAGCCCGGCATAGCTAGGTGGTTAAGGCACTCGACTCATAATCCGAGTGTCGCGGGTTCGAGTCCTTGTTACACCAAATATGCTCGCCCTTTCAGCCGAGGGAGCGCTATAATGAAACGGCCAATTCCACTATTCGTTTGTGAAAGAATAGCACAAGAGTTGGCGGTGGGTGCTGACGACTAGCTCCCTTCCATCTAGTCAATACCCTGCTAAATTAGGGACGGCTAGCGCAGATAGCCTCGAGTAGCTTTGCGCGTAATTCAAACCAAAAACCAGAAAGATTACACAATAGAATGGACTATATGGACTTGAGCTATAATAGACCGTATAAAATAAGTCAGTAATCTTAGGATTAAACCTTTATTGGAAATATACATTTCAATAATAATCAGCAGAACAGCGACACGATATTAAATTCTGTAGTCAGTTTCATCAAGGAGTTTCAAGATTGGGAGTTATAATTTAACTCCGTTCTTGTAGGTTCACATCCAATGCTATTTCACACAAACACACACAATCCATTTGTTTGTACCACTTTGGTTCTAAATATTGTTCCTTTCAGATTCTATGTTACACTCCATTAATTCATTAACCACTAATGCTAAAACGTGAAAGCCAAAAAAATTCTTCCTAAGCCATCATTTCGGTGCACTTAACACACGAAGTAAACTAGTTTTTCTTTCGTAACATACTGTAAGATCAGTTTGTGTGATGAGGTAAAACAATTAAATACAATTCTCCTGACGTACATTTCTAATGCTGTACGTTTTACTTGGAAGTTTGTTTGCTTGAATTTCAGGACAAAGCCACATTGGACTATCTGTTGTGCCCACCGTAGAGAATAGAGTCCCAGATTTTAAAGTTGCAATATTTTAGATATACCACTGCTCTTCCGAGGTTGTTTTTTTTTTAATTTCGCGCAAAGCTACAAGAGGGCTATCTGCGTTAGCCGTCCCTAATTTAGCAGTGTACGACTAGAGGGAAGGCAGCTAGTCATCACCACCCACCGCCAACTCTTGGACTACTCTTTTACCAACGAATAGTGGTATTGACAGTAACATTATAACTACGCCACGGCTGAAAGGGCGAGCATTTTGGCGCGACGGGGATCCGAACCCTCGACCCTAAGATCCAAGTGAAGTTAAAGATAAAAATAAATACATAGCTGCTTTAGGGTTTTTCCAAATACTAATTTTTAGGTACATATATACTTAAAGCTTTCGTATATCGTAATTTAGGCACTATTTACCTAGTTTGATAGCACTCGAAGTGAGAGGGTGTATTTATATTCACGTTTAAGATATTGAGCAAATCGTTTTGAGATCGAATTTTCTTTACTCGTATTCGTCGACAATGCTCGTAAAAAAGTAACAATTTTATTAGTGGTAAGCGTGTCGGACTGTGGACCCAAGAGTTCCATGAACAGGTACTGTTAGCTCTTATCTCTTGAGTAAATAGAACAACATTTTAATTACAATGGCCAAAACAGTCAGCAGAACACTAAAAACGGGAATAAATTTTCATAAAGTTTTGTTTATAACCTTGCAGATGAAAATATGACTAAATGGGACATTCAAGTAAATATACATAATGGAATGTTAAGTGTAATGGCTATTATCTCTCGTTTATGAATACTTTATTTTACAACCAGCATTATTTACCTAACCCCGAAGGTTAAAGATCACCGTTTGTTTCAAGATAGAGGACCAATGACACCATTGTCACAATCCTCTTTATAGATCACAGTTGTTTTCTCATACAACTTGTCACTCCTATTACATTAAAATATCATCAGTAAATATTTTCAGTCAGCTGATCTGACAAGTCCTAAACCTGAACCAGTTTACATTATCGAACAGTCTTAAAACAGAACCAGTTTACATTATCGAACAGTCCTAAACCAGACCCAGTTTACATTATCGAACAGTCCTAAACCAGAACCAGTTTACATTATCGAACAGTCCTAAACCAGAACCAGTTTACATTATCGAACAGTCCTAAACCAGAACCAGTTTACATTATCGAACAGTCCTAAAACAGAACCAGTTTACATTATCGAACAGTCCTAAACCAGACCCAGTTTACATTATCGAACAGTCCTAAACCAGACCCAGTTTACATTATCGAACAGTCCAAAACCAGAACCAGTTTACATTATCGAACAGTCCTGAAACAATAACCAGCTTATATTATTGAGCAAGTCCCGAAACAATAACCAGTTTACATTATCGAACAGGTCCTGAAACAATTACCAATTTATATTATCTGATAAGACCTAAAACAATAACCAGCTTATATTATCTGACAATACCTAAAACAAAGACCAGTTTATATTATCTGACAAGTTCTGAAACAATGATCAGCTTATATTACCGGAAAAGTTCTGAAACAATGACCAGCTAATATCTGTTAACCCTTTTTGAGACTTAAACAAAAAGATCAGAAGTTAGATTCCTCACAGATAGCCCATTATGGTGGCTGTACTATGAACCAAAACAAACCGTTTTTACGTCGGTATCTGAATATAATAACATGTAAACAGAAGTTCAAAAACCATGTTTTTGTTTTAATCTAAGATCAAAATCTTGAGTAAAATCCTAATTGTGGTGAGATTCAAACCTTTGAGTCCACAGCTAGCTAAATTACCGCGTCTTGAAAGACGTTTTCACAGAGGTAGTTAGGGCACTTGACTCGCAAGCCACGGGTCGCCAGTTCAAGTCCCCGTAACACCGAACATGCTCGCTCTTTAAGCCGTAAATTCCACTATTCATTGGTTGAAGAGCAGCCACACAGTACCATTATATAGTGTGTGTTTTTCTTATAGCAAAACCACATCGGGCTATCTGCTGAGCTCACCGAGGGGAATCGAACCCCTGATTTTAGCGTTGCCATTGTATAGACATATTCGAATAGTGAATTCGATTTTTTTCTAAACCCGATGAAAAGGTCTGAAGATGTTAACAAACTCGGTCTGGTTATATCGGGAGCTACTTTAGACAATTCTGTACTAAGTTTCCAGTACAGTCGTTTTCGAGTCTTTCATCATGTTCCAAAAAATGTTTTTCTGATACTTAAAAAATTATTTTTTTGAATATCCAACTAATAAAATTGTAATAACGTTGAAGGTACTACACGTAAAGTTTGGTTACTAGTTCGATCACGCAGCGCTGCTTTCCACTAGGTTAACCTTTCACGACAAACGATGTCGGGAGAGAGACTTCGTCAAGTCGTATATCTCGAGAGAAAAGATTGCATGTACAAGGAATATATCTCAACTTTACAAAAGGAGTTCCTTGTATATACATTAGGCTTAACAGTGAACTGTTATGTTTTCTTCTCTTTTTCTGACATACTTATACATTTTCTGATTTTTGTAAAAACGGATGTCTTTCTAAAATCTCTAATAAGACGAACAACAACAAAACAAACTTGAATAATAATAATAATAATATAACCTGCTATTACATTATTTATTTGGTATTTTCGAGCTAAACGGTGACTCATGCCACATATGAACTAAACGACCGAGTCAGAATCCCGTTGGGTTCAAATATGGTTGTCACTAAATCAGGGCTTTGTCCGACTTGGAAGCGGATAAGGTGATTGACTCTCACTCTTATAATGCAACTAAAGCTGAAAATGTGGAACGATGTTTAACTGTGTTGCAGTTCGACTTTTGTAAGACCTTTTGATGAGTAGCCCTGATGTTAACCACATGTCACGAATGGCCAACTTTGAAGGAGAGCTGTTAATCGATATTACGATACATTTAGGGAAACAACGCCACCTACGTGTTGTAGAATATTAAGATCATAAAGAAATAAAATAAGAAACAGTTAATAGTTTTAAAAATAGATCGGAATTAGTTTATAATAAGAAGCCTATAAAGATTTTCGGTTTCGAACTATTTCCTTTAAATAATAGTAAGGCCTTTTTTTTTCATTAAAAAATTATCCCTACAAATATTCGACACAAACCTGAGATGGTGTGGTTGTTAGGGTACTCAACTCCTACGCAATCTGCAGGTCGCGAGTTAAAAGATGTGGCTGAAGGTGCTAGCCCTCGTAACCATGGAAAGGTTATTATGTAACGGTCAATCTCACTATTCGTTGGTAAAAGAGTAGCTTAAGAGTTGGTGATGGGTGGTGACGACTAGCTGCCTTCCCTCTAGTCTTACACTGCTAAATTAGGGACGGCTAGCGCAGATAGCCCCCGTGCAGCTTTGCGCGAAATTCAAAAACAAACAAACAAACAAACCTTCCACTCTATGATTTCAAAATTAAAGACGACTAGCGCATTCGTTTTCGAGCAATTTTGAATGATATTCAAAAAACAAACAAACAAATATTCAATCAGGTTATTTCACATTTCGAAAGACAATAATTAAGGACTCATTTCAATATAACTAAAAGTGTTATCACTTCTTGTTATCACTTTTACTAGTGGTTCTATTCCTAAATCCTCTCAAATTGTGAAGAGATGGCACTTGGAAGCGGAACGTGCGATAATCGCGTTCTTGTACTAGTTTGAACACACGTCACATTACAACTAATGTCTGCGCTTATTATTGTTTCAAAGAAAGACTTACTGTATTCGGACAGTGCTTATAAAAGTGTTGGATAAAACATCAGTTAAAAATCAAATATCATGTTCAAATCGTGTCACAGCTATGATTGGAAAATTAGACGTCACATCCGGTTTCATAAGAAAAAAAAACCAAAAAACACGCGCCACGTTATCGTAAGTAATGAAAAAAAGCACGTTACATCAATATACATAAAGGTTTGTTGGAGTTCCCATAGAACTGCTTGAAAACTGTCTGCAAGAACCAATTTTGATTTTGAAATGATGAACAAGAGGGAAGGATGGCAGCCAGTATCATCCATAACCAAATCTGAGGCTACTCGTTAGCAATGAGAAGTTGGACTAATCGCAAATTGTAACACCCCCACAGCTGAAAGGACGGGTCGAGTGCCCAAACTACCAGACCAGGGCAGGCCTTCTATTTGCCCAAAGCCATCCCAGATTTGAAAGTAATAGTTTAAGATTTCTGGATAGCAGTTTGTCAATACCACTCACAGCCAATCTTCTCAGACCTAAAGTGAGATCTGACTGTTACTCTTATAACATACCTACAGTCTAAAGCTGGGGTAATGACATGTATCTATATAATTCTGCTCTAACAGGATGTGAAGCAATTATTTCCGACTCGATGGTGTTTGTTTGTTTTGTTTGTTTTTGAATTTCGCGCAAAGCTACTCAAGGGCTATCTGCGCTAGCCGTTTCTATTTTAGCAGTGTAAGACTAGAGGGAAGGCTGCTAGTTATCACCATCCACCGCCAACTCTTGGGCTACTCATTATACCAACGAATAGTGGGATTGATCGTCACATTATAACGCCCCCACGGCTGAAAAGGCGAGTGTGTTTGGTGCGACGGGGATGCGAACCCGCGACCCTCAGATTACGAGTCGCACGTCTTAATCCACCTGGCCATGCTAGGCCTAACTCGATAGTGCTGTATGCTAACCATTGGGCTGAACTCGGCCGATAAATAACGGGGAAAAAAAACATCACTTAATAACGAATAACAGAAAAGCTACACTCTTTACCAATACGTAGAACAAAACATGGCTCCAGAATTAGTAACAAATTATTAATAAAGAAAACAGATGTAACACTAGTTTGAAAAACTGTTGGAACGTTTTAGGGCCAAGCTTCACGATGGACTATCTGCTCTCTGTCCACCGTAGAGAATCGAAGCCATATTTCTAACGTTGTAAATCCATAAACTTTACTGGTACCTCATGGGAAGGACTTTAATAACAGAAATACTACAAGTCCTATCAGTATAAAATAATGTTTAATGCATTTTAAATAAAGTAGACAACGTACGATCTTCGTTTCCGAAAATAATCTTTGATTAAAGTTAATTTAGTGAGTTATCACGTTTCCAGAATTTCCGACTCATCATGTAATAAATCCATTAACTAACTAACGTAACAGGATTTATATTGTCGCACTTAAGACAGGGAGGTACATAATAATAATATCTTCCGATTACGGTAAGCTATTAAAGAGGTAGATGAAAGTTCGTTTTGGAAGCCTGACTTTAGAGAACTCTATTTATGTCTGTGTATCTGAAGACGGCTGGTATGGGTATTAAAACTTTTATTAAAATAAAGTACAGAACAACAATTCGACCTCCTCAGGTCATCCATCTTCAGGTTAACAAAGAGGGTTTGTAATTTCGATACTTAGTTGAAAACTCTCTTTGTTGACCTGAAGACGACCTAAGGAGGTCGAATTGTTGTTCTGTACTTTATTTTAATAAAAGTTTTAATACCCATACCAGCCGTCCTCAGATACATTTTTTACTCGTGATGGGTTTCTCGTCATCACAAATCGATTTATGTCTGTTATAGTAATTCTCAGTTCTGAAGATGTGGGCACTCCTTACTATCAAAATGCGCATGCGCGCACAATGCATATATTTATATATATATATATAAACTAAACGTGACTGTAAATATACTTTAGTAGATAACATACTAAAAACGTATTAAAGTTTTTAAAAAATGGTGTATTGTTAGGTCGTAGAATAATATTATGCATTTCTTTAGTAGTATATTTAAACAGGTAAAATTTAGCCCTAACTAAATGAAAGTCAACAAACGTTGTCATATTAGAGTTAATCTACCTCTTTGTTGAATATAAACTTTCATAATAAAGGCTTAACTAATGTTAGGCCTAAGACAAGTGACTTACAAATTTCGATGTCTCTGATTAGAATTAATTTGCATTATTTTAGGAATCCTTTAGTTTTATTGTTATAATAAAAGTGTATTGTGGGTTTCTGCTAGTTACTTACATAATACCATTGTTTTCGCCATGCAACAGCGAAAGCCTCGAGTTAATAAGCATAGGGAACATATTTATAAAAGTGGATAGTTGTGACTGTCACGAGAGTCTGTATTTAATACGATATGCTGGTCACAATTCTTGTATAACGTGAAACAGATCAGTACAACTGAATAATTTATAGATTTTGGTTCACTAATCGTATATATTAACCAAATTTCTTTTTTCAGTTATATTTATCGACAGCTACTGTTTCCGAGGTAGTTAGCTCGTTCTATAGCATACAGTCTGAAGACAACGTTATGCTAAAGCGTTCTTTGTATTTAATGTAATACAAATCCAGCTTCAGATCTCTTGCTATTCAATATATTTTCTTAGACTTTATGGTATTTTTTTCTTTCGGGAATGCCATAATTTACAGAAAAATGTTAATCATCCAACAGTGTGGGTTTTTCGCCTGATTGTGTATGTGTTTTCTTAAAGCAAAGATACATCGGGGGGGCCCGGCATGGCCAAGCATGTTAAGGCGTTCGACTCGTAATCCCAGGGTCGTGGGTTCGAATCCCGGTCGCACCCACGCTCACCCTTTCAACCGTGGGGGCGTTATAATGTGACGGTTAATCCCCCTATTCGTTGGTAAAGGAGTAGCCCAAGAGTTGACGGTAGGTGGTGATGACTAGCTGCCTTCCCTCTAGTCTTACACTGCTAAATTAGGGACGGCTAGTGCATATAGCCCTCGAGTAGCTTTGCGCGAAATTCAAAAAAGAAAAACAAACAAGACACGTTGGACTCTCTGTTGAGGTCACCGGGAGGAAGCGAACCCCCTGATTTTAGCGTTGTAAATCCGTAGACTTACCACTGTACTAGCGGGGAGGGCGCCTTTTTTAACACACTTTTGTAAACTATTTATGAACTAAATTCCTCGTGCGGCCATAGGGTTCCTAATAACACCAAACATGTTCACTCTTTTAGCCGTGAGGACGTTATAATATGACGGTTAATCATACTATTCGTTGGTAAAAGAGTAGCCCAAGAGTTGGCGGTGGGTAGTGATGACTAGCTGCCTTTCTTCTAGTCTTATACTGCTAAATTAGGAAGGGCTAGCGCAGATAGCCCTCGTGTGGTTTTGCGCGAAATTAAAAAAAACAAACAATCCTATTGACGCGCAAATCACACATAAAAAAATCCAAATAATAATAACAACGATAGCGCAATTATTGCTACGTTCCCGGATGTACTTAGTTTGATAATGAGCTATTTCATATATGTGTTTTAAGTCAGTTATTTGCTGACTCGTAACAAAGTATTGTAATAGGCATAAGACCCACAAGTACACAATGTGTTGTAATACGAGAAATCGACCGGTAGCAAATCAGACAAGAAGTCGATAATTTCAACAAACTTAATAGCACTACAATTCTTTCAGTTTTTAACGTTTATTTTTGCGTGTGTTTTCTTTAGCTTAAATCCAATGCTTTTTACTTCAGTTTATGTGACGTTTTTGTTGTTGTTATTAATGAATTTATATATATTTACAAAAGTGTTTTTTAAAACATTTCCGTCGTGAACTTTCACTTCTTCATTTATTATCAAACAATAAGCCGGACATTGCCTGATAGCTAGCTGTCCGGTCTGTGAATCATAGGGTCCAAGAATCCAAACATTAGCATGATAAAAAAGTAGCGGTCAGTCTCTCTCTTCGGTTCAAAGCCCTTATGGCGACAGTCATACAGTTTAACTTCCTTCTGACCAGAAATCTACATTTGAGATGTTATGACCTAAATCTAGGGTGTCACTGGCCTAGCCGTTCAGATAAAATTCACATAAACTGAGCACGTGTTCAATCTGTGGTGAAGCTCTATATTACGGAGCTGATGGGCAGAGCTGGAATCCCTGAGACACCGCATAATATTACTCACACTTTAAAGTGAGGTGTGTTATAAACTGGCAGCAGTTACTTAGCGTAGATGGTTGGTAATATGCTGCCCTCTCTCTGGTCAGTAGTCTGAAATTAGGCACAGCCTTAGTAGCTTAGCATTGAATATAAATAGGTTTAGCACTAAATACAAATAGGCTTAGCATTACATGTAAATAGTTTTTAATGATAAATATTTTTAATTTGATGGAGTATTCCAAACAATAAACACAATTAGGGCTAGCAGCTTCGTCTGTTTGTAGACCTTTTTTGTGTGTTTTTTTTTGAAAAACAAGTGTAACAAAAACTAATTTGTCTATGTGGTTACAAACTAAAATACCTTTACTTAAGTTACAATTTTGATAATTAAGTTAAACACAAATATAAGTAGACGGTTGAAAATTCCATCTTTCAATTCTATTCAGTTTTGACAATCTGTTTATTTGAAAAGGCCGTTCGTGGCCCATGGGTAATCGTGCCGAGCTAAGATTTGTGGTTCATGTCCCTTGAACGCCAAACAAAAAAAATGCTCGTGACATTGAAGTCAGTGGATGAGTTATAAGAATGACAGTAAAATCTCACTGTTCGCTCTGACAAGAGTAGACTGAAATATAGAGATGGGTAGTGTTGACTGGCTGCCTTTCATCTATAGTATCTGAAAAGGTTTTCTAAATAGATAAATATAAAATAAAACATCTGGAACGATAGGGCATAATATACTTTTTATGGTAGATAAATAAAGAGGAGAAAATAAAAATAGTCTGAACTCTAGTCTAAATATTTTAGGCTTAACTAGCGACATTATAAAACTCTATAGCACTTTTTTTCTTCTGGTTTGATTTAGGCTTAGCTTATGCTATCATACACATCTGTAGTCCTATGAACTTCTGTATGTTTTAGGCTTAACTTTCAAAATCATACACCCGTGTACTGCTTATGCTCTTGAATGCACGCTTTTCCAGTCGATTACAAATTCACTTGCACACGGTCACTTTGTTCTGGCAGGCTCAGAAAGCTGCTGCATCCAGTAACTTTATTTTGTATTTCTTCTTCCATATTTTTCTTTCTTATCTTCTGTAGTTAGTGAGTTCCTCTATAAAGAGAGCAGTTCCATGACAGTTTAGACAAAACACTGTCTTGAAAGAGCTCTCTTTGTGGTCGGACTCTATTCCTTGTTTCACAGTTTCTTTGTTTGTACATGCGTCCATTGAGAAACAAATAATTCAGAACCAGATACATAAAAGTAACAGTTATTGGCATGGCACAAAGTGTTCTAGGCCTACCATAGTAATATGATACAAGAAAGTGACTGCTACTGGCATAGCACTAAGTGTTCTAAGCCTAACCTGTGACAATAAGATAAAAAAAATATAACTGCTACTGGCCCACTCTGGCAATAAGATGTAAGAAAATGAGTTCCTGGCATGAAACCAAGTATTCTAAGCCTACTCTATGGTAATATAATACAAGAAAATAACTGCTTTTGGCATGACAGTAACTGTTCTAGGCCTACTCTATAACAATGTCCTTTGTGAATTTGATTATCATGCATGATGTGGCCAACATGTCAGAGGCAAAAATATAAACCCCAAAACAGAAATTGGTTCTATAAACAGGCTTCAAAGAACGCATTTGTACCACTGGTAATCTGGACAACAAAGTAGCCACTGCTGTACACTACATCAAAATTTTAGGGATTTTTTGACAGCATTCTTGACAGAAATAAAAAGAACTCTTTTTAGACTCAGTCCAAACGCCATTTCATTAGGAGGTACAATGCACGGCCAGAGTAAAACTATTATTTCACTCGTAATCTGAGGGTCGTCGGTTCGAATCCCCGTCACACCAAACGTGCTCGCCCTTTCAGCCATGGGAGCGTTGGCGCCAAATTAAAACAAAACAAAACCTGGTTTTATTAAATTAGAAAGTCTGGAATCCTCTCAATACAGCGATGTTTCCAGTGGAAATTTTAACACGTATGGTTTAGATGAAAAATTTCAAACATTTCTTTTTCCAAAATAACATCAATTTCGCTCGAAAGCGTACACTACACAAGTTGATCGGTAACTGCGCAGCAAGTTTGATTTTTTGTTCTTTGTAGCAAGTACAACGGGCATTAGTTCATAAATAGCTCAACAGATGACAATACTAGTAATTTAAAGTTTTAATTAATTTCGTTATTGGATTCGAAGTCGATGTATTCAATAATCATAGCTAATTTGCAGCATCTGTTCGTGGTGGTAATCGTCATTATTAAACTGTTCTCAGGTTGTTTATTTCTACCCTAAAGTTCAGAAATTTGAACAAATAGCACGTGGCATATCAGTTACATTCCATGAAAAAGGGCATTATTAAACACGTGCCTAAACGACCCAGTTAGAGGCACATAGGATTTAGGCATATGTGAATGCTAATTTATAAGCAAGAAACAGTGTCAGCGAAATTCACAAAGTACGAGACCTTTCAGTTTATTAGTTTTCTTACGAACTGTTTAAGGCTTGAAATAAGGTGTCACTTTGGAACTTGGTTATTAGTGGGTGATAGATTACCTGGGGAAGGGATGAAACCCGCTAAGACAAAAGCGACAACTTGGCTTTGTTGTTGTTAAGAGCAAAGCTACACGAAGAACAATCTATGTGATGTCGAGAAAACCCACTTGTAGAGAAAAATATATATGTAAAAACGACTCGTTTGGGTTGAGAAAATATTTTACGTAGAGAAGCGATCAACGTTTCGATCTTCTTTGGTCATCGTCAGGTTCACAAAGAAAAAAAGAAGTAACTGACCAATAGCTGACCACATGTTTGAAGGGGGTTGTGTAACTGAGTGTCGGAATGTAGAGGGCGTGTTTAGATGTTTGAATATGTAATTTTGTATTATTTAGTTTATTATTATTATTTATTATATTATTTTTAATATAGGTATAAAGGTGTTCCTTTGTATTGGTTTATTTTGGGCTTGAGTTGTTGTGTAAGTAAGGCTTCTTTAATTGTGCGTTTGTTTATGTTTGTTTCTTTATTTAGTATTTGAGTGTTTTCCATGGTTATGTTGTGTTTATTTGATTTACAGTGTTCGAAAACGTGTGAAGGTGACTTTTTATGTTCTTTGAATCTGGTTTCCATTTCTGTACTTGTTTCTCCAACATAGAAGTCATGGCAATTATCACATTGTATACCAATTCAAAGGAACACCTTTATACCTATATTAAAAATAATATAATAAATAATATAAAATTATATATTTAAACATCTAACACCGCCCTCTGCATTCCGACACTCAGTTACACAACCCCTTTCAAATATGTGGTCAGTTTTCGGTCAGTTACCTGTTTCTTTCTTTGTGAACCTGACGATGACCGAAAAAGGTCGAAACGTTGTTCGCTCCTCTACGTAAAATATTTTCTCAACCCAAACGAGCCGTTTTTGAATATGTATTGAACTATCTGTGTGTTTCTCATCACGGGATCAGAATCCAGTTTCTACCGTTGCAAGCTTACATACCTACCGTAGCGCCAGCACGGGGATGAATATTTCTTCATTTATTTAATAACAAAGACAAACTGAGATATATGGTGTGGCCATTGCGGGAAATCGTACCTGGGATTTACTACTGCACCACTGGAAAGCCAATTAAGACGAAAAAGTTTATTTATCTATGAAAACGAGTCGAACGTTACGAAATACATTTGTTTTGATATTTTAGAAAAGTTTGGCTTAGCCTTTACTAACAATAGAATAAAAAATAAACGCTCGACTCACGAATGAAAGGATTGTTTTCCTAAGCCTATTTTATGTCTTCATGGTTAGTTGTTCTTGTTGTCGCTCGTTCGAAACAGCGAAATTATGAAATCTTTTGAAATGTATTGTTTGTTTTTGAATTTCGCGCAAAGATACTCGAGGGCTATCTGCGCTAGTCGTCCCTAATTTAGCAGTGTAAGACTAGAGGGAAGGCAAATAGTCATCACCACCCACCGCCAACTCGTGGGCTACTCTTTTACTAAAGAATAATGGGATTGACCGTCACATCATAACGCCCCCACGGCTGGGAGGGCGAGCATGTTTAGTGCGACCGAGATTCGAACCCGTGACCCTCAGATTACGAGTCCAACGCCTTAACACACTTGGCCATGCCAGTCCCGTTTCGAAATGTAATACAAAGAGGAAATAACCGGTTGTAGTGTTTTGGTTCTATACGTGTGTTTTACAAATACAAAACAACAGAGAAATAAATAAACTCGGACATATACTGCCTTCACCTGTTAAACATTTATTTTATCTGCTTCTTTGAGAACAAAGCTACAGTGGACTATCTACTGCGTCCAACACGAGGAATCGAACCCCAGGTTTTAACGCTATAAGTTCGTAAATATTCCATTGTCCCTCTCCAACATATCATCTAATCTTCTTTGAATGTTTAGTTGTAGACGAATAAATTAAGGGTTTTTTTGTTTCTCCTGTGTTATCATTTCGCCATTGTTAACTGTACACGCTCGTGCAATCCTAACGAAACTAAGAAACTTAAAACAACAAATTATCAACAGAAAAAAATGACATTTAGTTCATCCAATAAAAGGAAAACTAATCCCTAATTTTGTGAAGATAAAACTATCGAAGAATTTTACCCAGTGTACAAACATTATCCATAATCTATAGAAAAAAACTACTACAAGCCACGTTAAACTCAAAATATATATAACTAAATGACCTGCAGAAACTAAAACTTAATCTAGACTATCTAGTGACCTGCTGCATTCAACCGGACATTTATGGACTCATCCAACTTGACGTAAATCAAATGAATAGTAAGAACAAGAAGGAAAGAAAAGTCAACCACAACAAGAAACTGGATCAATTAAGGTGACAACAACAACAACAAAAATGCCAACGAACCTAGTAATTAACAGATCCGTCCGAAAAAATTAAGAAATGAAGAAATACATCTACTCAACAAAGGACTCAACTTTGAAGCAACGCCTAGAAATATTCCATCCATTGAAATGAAAGCCTGCCTGGAAGACCTAGCTAGAAGACTGGTGATCAACAACAGACAAACAAAAAATATAAAAAAAACAACGATAGCTAATCACCAGGAAGAAGACAACTTCGACAACAATTTCACTGACAGCCAACAACCTATCTTTCCAGGTAGAACTGGAAACATTTATTTCCCTGAAACACCTCAAAACGGTATCTTAAACAACTTTTTCAATAAAGTTTCACACAAAACTATCAACATAATTTCACAGAAAAGAAATCCAAAAAACAACCTCGCACAAAAAGATATTAATTCTATAAACAAATTAAAACAAGACAAGAACATCAACATTCTAAAAGCAGATAAAGGCAATGCTATAGTTATAACGAACACAAATTTAAACTACTAAATACAAATACAAAAAACACATGAAAACCAAGTAAACAAAATACTACTACAAATGATAAAAACCAACACAATCTCAAAAAAACATTTATTCTTACCTACGAAAGACCGACTCACGCACACAACAACTATACAACGCCCCCAAACCTCTAAAATCTGATTGTCCTCTTCGACCCATAATGTCGACCTATGGATCATTTAACTACAACCTCGGTAAATATACAGTATGGGCCTTTTCTAAATATGGAACATCAGCCGGGTCCCTTTTTCAAAGACTCTTTTAACTTTAAATATATCCTTAATCAACTAAATCATAAAACCTTAATGGACAGTTTTGATGTAATCTCCTCTTCACAGAAGTCCCAACAACAGAAGTCTGTAAGATGGCTTTAGAACTTTATATCCAAGACCCCAACCCATTGACACACATTCCCAGCAACCAGTTACCAACCTTTATATAATTCATTACCACCAAAACTAACTCCATGTTCAATAACCAAAACTATCTACAAATAAATGGCCTAAGTAAGGGGAATCCTGTGCCACCAGTTCTAGCCAACATTTTTATGACACAGATTGAATCACAAGCGGTCAGATCAGCCTTACACCCACCACTAGACTGGTACAGGTATGTTGGTGATACGGTTGCTGGATTCACATCTACAGAACACTCAGATATTAAGTAGGGAAACAAATATAAACAAACGCAAAATCAAAGAAGCTCTACTTATACAACAACTAAAACCAAAATCAAACCAGTATAAAGGAACACTTCTATGCCTGTACTAATTAATAACCTAACATTCACCTACAACGCTCCCTACAACCGATACCCGTTTATACTCGTCCCTAAGACATCCGTCCGACAACGGACACATTCAAACTCTATCTTTCTTAACCTGTAGATGACCTGGGAAGGTCGAAGCGTTGTTCTCTCCTTATCAATAAAAGTGTTAATACCCATATCAGCCGTTTATTTGTTTGACAGGATAACGCCCTCAATGTCTGATATTGCTTTATCTGTCTCTTGTCTTTGCGCAAAATTCACGAAACTAAAAATCTTTCTTTTGTAGTACAAATGATTTACAGCTAAACAGATAAAGCATTATTATCCTGGACAATATTATCTTTATCGTATCTAAGTCCACACCTTAAATATCTTGTACACCAAGAAAATATTCGTGTCATTGTTTATACAGTAAATGTAACATTTTATCCTTGTGTAATGACTGTATACACAACTGGTTTAAACACGAGCATCATAGTTTCAAATTTAAAGACTCGGGGTACACGACCAGGTTCCTTGAGTCTAACAAATTGATCAGCGAGAACCAAAACGCAGGTAGAAGGAAAAAACAAACCACTCACTGACCACTTGGTTCGTCTCACAAACAAACAACTATTGCCATCTTTCTGGATGTCCAAAAAGCACTCTGGTTCAATTGCCTCCAGTATTTGCATCCCGCAAATCTTAGTCAGATGAATATCCAGCTTCATCACTAACCATAGAGCTGTAGTCAAAATTCATACACCAGTTTCAAATCGATTCAACTTAAACGCAGGTGTGCACCAAGGTTCGGTGCTTAGTCCAATACATTACAATATTTATGTTAATGATATACCCTTTCCCTCCCTTAATTATACCCTAATTTCCCAGTATGCCGACGATATAGCAATATGGAGCACCTCCAGCAATCCCCCATACAGCAGCCTACAGGGTCCAAACAACGCTCGGCTCTGTCACTCATTGGTGCAACAAATGGTGTGTCGCCTTAAACCCCACCAAAACGCAGCCCATGATAAGTACAGGAAAAAAATTAACAATACAAAATTAAGCCTCATTAACGTTGATATCCACTTCACTTGTTCCATCAACTTCTTAAGCCCCACCGTGTCTCAGAATTTAACCTGTTAATAAAGCAAGTTATGGAATATTCTTTCTAAAACGTATTAGGGGCTCTAACAAATGTTGCTCTCCCAAAATCATTCTCACCATAAACAAAGCATTCATTAGACCCCTTTTCGGGTACGGCAATGCAGTCACATGTAACATGTCTGAAAACCAATATTCAGAATTACAGAATCTCCAGAATCGCACCACCAGAATTGCTTTTTGCCTGTCCATTTACATTCCCTCAACATACCTCAATTCATTAACACAGCTCTTACCAATACAAGACCGGTTCATTAAACTAGCTTATCGCTACTACACTAAAGCAGAAGACAGAAACACTCAAACACGTCAAATATCTCAACTAGCTGACCCCCCCCCCCAACCCTGGGCTAAGTACAACACATCACCACTTAACTGGATCATTAATCCCACTGATTAATACTATCTTATCTGTATGTTTATAAAGTTTTACATTTCAGATTAAGCACTGAGTGGGTAGATTTTTCGGCGCCCGCAAAGTGAAAGTGGTTTTCTCCATGCACTCCTGTTTTCCCCACAACAAAATTTCCAACCATTGATCTATAAATCCCTGCTGGCATCCAGGCTCTAAAGAACCCCTTTCTCTATAACCTATTTTTCTTCATTCTTTTCTTCTTTTCTTTTCTTTTCTTTTCTCTTTCTTTCTTTTTTTGTTTTGTTTTTCTCACTTTCCTTCCTGTCTTTTTTCTCTGTTACTTCCGCTTCCTCTTCCACTTCATCTTTCCTCTCTCCCTGATCTCTTTTATTCTCTTACCACTCACTCTGCTTGTATCCTAAGATAAAGCATCACGAGCTGCAGCTTGATCTCTGTTTAGTTCAATGTATCCTAAGATAAAGCATCACGAGCTGCAGCTTGATCTCACTGCTTAATTCAATGTATCCTAAGATAAAGCATGACGAGCTGCAGCTTGATCTCACTGCTATTTAACAATTTTCTTCATCTGAAGCCCTTAACACAAGATAAAATTTATCCCCATAGAAATGGACTGGCCGTCCCTCTTGCAGCTTTTCCGATTTCTCAGTTTTTCCAGACATAAAGCAAGACACTCCCCTACCCTTCAAGACAGGTCTAGCCTATGAACGCGTTTGGGGTTGAAGAGAAACAACAGTTTCTTAACGCCCCTAGTTTGCCTCTTGGGCGTTTCACGTGGAGGTTTAAAAAACAAAACTACTACTATGTTAAATTTGGAATTTGGTCAGGTTAAACTTATGGTTCAGGTATAACTACCCCATAGTTTTTAATTGCTGACCGAAAGGTCGTGGTCTCAATGGTGTTGTCACAATATACGCTAACAACACCCTGTTTTAAACCAGTAACATTTACAATCCTACAAATCAATATATCCGAATTATTGTATGCCAATGGGACAGCGGTGAGTTCACGGACTTTCAAAGCTAAAATCTGGGGTGTGATTCCTTGTGGTGACAGAGAAGAGATTATTCATTATAAGTCTTTGCGCCAAAATAAAAGAGCAAACAGTTGTATTTATTTGTCTGAGATACTTTTTAATTACCTTGTTTACCGAATTATGAAAATGTAATTAAACAGTGACCGCTCAACACGTTGGCTCCAATACGACACCCCGGCGAGTCGTGCTCTATTTTGTTTTTAAAAGGCCACTTATTTACTGTGACACAATGGCTACATATACAGATGAGAGTGACTGTGACACAATGGCTACATATACAGATGAGAGTGGATCATCAAGACAACATTTCTTTTTTTTGGAAAGTATCGATAAAATAGGCATCCGAGTCGCGCTAAACATGCTCGCCCTCCCAGCTGTGGGGGCGTTATTATGTGACGGTCAATCCCACTTTTCGTTGGTAAAAGAGTAGCCTATGAGTTGGCGGTGGGTGGTGATGACTAGCTGCCTTCCCTCTAGTCTTACACTGCAAAATTAGGGACGGCTAGCACAGATAGCCCTCGAGTAGCTTTGTGCGAAAATTCAAAACAAACAAACAAGATATAATAGGCTTTGGGAGCCAACATGTTAACTGCTGCATTTCCAGTGTTTTTTTTTATCTTTCGGACTCTCAATTTTTTAATATAAAAGTTTATTTTAGATCTAAACCTTAGATGTATATCTAAGTGCTCAGCATGGCCGGGTGATTAAGGCATTCGACTCGTAATCCAAGGGTCATTGTTTCGAATCTTCGTCACACCGAACATGCTTGCCCTTTCAGCTGCGGGGGCTTTATAATGTTACGGTCAATCCCACTATTTGCTGGTAAAAGAGTAAGTCTAGAGCTGGCGGTGGGCGGTGATGACTAGCTGCATTCCGTATAGTCTTACACTGCTAAATTAGGGACGGCTAGCGCAGATAGCCCTTGTGTAGCTTTGCGCGAAATTCAAAACTAATAAACAAACATATCTAAAACCTTATTAGTTCTCTGATTTGTAATTGAAACCATAGACACGAAATAATATTAATAACCATTCGCATTCACGTGCTTTGTTTTTAAAGTTGCTGTTTGTTTGATGTTGTTGTCGTTGTTTTACGAGCAAACATCCACTCAAGCATCTGTACTGAAGAGCCTCTTGAGTCCTAAGTTCATACACGTTGCATACTTACAGGTTGATAACAGCGTATTTACAAAAGAAAGGAAAACAGTGAAATATCACTTTCGTTAGTGTAAATAATATGTAGTAGAATACATTCACATGTCTGAATGTCTGATATCAAGTTTTTTATGAAATGTTTCAAAAGATTTATTTGCTAAGCACAAAGCTACACGATGGGCTCTCTGTACTGTGACTACAACGGGTATGGAAACTCGGTTTCTACCGTTGTAAGTCCACAGACACGCCGCTGTGCCACCGGAAGGTGTTTCAAAATAATAGAGTTATTTTGATTAATATGATATATGTACATACACACACACACGTACACAAAATTACAAATATTATATATAAAAAGCTCATTTGGAAATACAACATAATAAGTGCATAAGAGATTCTCTATTGGTCTTTAATACATAGTAAAATTGCTAGTACAGTTTATGTATTCTGTATATTCATCATGTTTTGTTGTACGCTTTACCAACTTGTACAGAAATAAATTGGCTTGCTTTTTAAAATATCCTTTTCACAAAGTGTCAAATAAATTAGCATCGATACTGTAAGGGTAAGTAATTTCATAAAAATCATATCACAAACGCTTTCTTTTTCCCTCAATTACCTGGTAAACTTATCCTGGGAACGTCTTCTCAAAGATACTGTTTTCTAATTCATTACCTGGTAAACATATCCTGGGAAAGTCTTCTCAAAGATGCTCTTCTCGAATTCTTTATCTTGTAAACTTATCCTGGGATCGTCTTCTCAAAGATGCTCTTCTCGAATTCTTAATCTCTACTTGATCATTTAGTTCAGAGCACATTCGATCCACTTATTTTTTTAATCCTTTGAAAAGTTCAAACGGTTCATTAAACACGCAAATATCCAGACCTTTTTGGATGTAACGTTTCAACGCGGACCTCTTTCTGATAACTGCCTTCGAATAATTGTATTACTGGCTTATTCTTTGCCTATCCCGTTTTTCAATATTTAACTCTTGGGATGTTTTGAATCGATTTTATCTTAAAATTCTGGATATGGTCCATTACTCGTATTGGACTAATAACGTCCTCTAGCGGCTGAATACTCTAATGCTCTTTGAACCGCGTCTGTCAAAGACTTAACTTCTTCAACATTTGACTGTGACTCCCTCTTTTGTTTTTATTCTAAACTCCTTCTTCTGTCTCTCAGTTTTAGCTGTCTTTAAACGAGGACGGCACTTTAATAAACCCAATTTAAAAAGACTTAGTGGTTTTGGTTCTTTTTTAATTGGTTTGAGTTGTTAAAAATAAATGTATCATTTTGAAAACACGTCAACTCATTTAACGTTTAGTGGTTCTGAGTCTTTAAGTTTCAGTTGAAGTATTCATGTGTTTATGGTACGAATAATGCTTTTATTGTAATTCCAAAAAGAAATGGTGTCTGAACACAGAAACGCAATCAGAAAGGGCACAGTCTATGTGTTACCAATATTAAGGGCACAGTCTATGTGTTACCAATATTAAGGGCAGAGTCAATGTGTTATCAATATTCCATTTGTGTTTCCCAGTCTTTACTGAAGTTTGACCTAAAGGTTAACGTAAAGATGACAAGTGAATAAAATCCGGGAATGGCCAGGTGGTTAAGGTACTCGACTCGTAATATGGGAGTCGCGAGTTCGAGTCCCCGTCACACCAAACTAATAAGGCAGAGAACAACGTCATGACCTAGGAAGGTCGAAACATTGTCTGCTTTATTAGTAAAAGTGTTAAAACCCATACCAACCGTTCTGAGATACAATTTTAGGCTTTGCATAGCCTGATAGTTAGGACACTCCACTCGCAGTCTGAGGATCACGGGTTCGAATTCTCGCCAGCCTTGGTAAAGAGTAACCCAAGAGTTTCGATGTGTGACGTTTAATAACCGCCTTCCTTCTCGTCTGTGGCATCAAAATTAGGAATGGCTATCGTAAATAGCTCTAGAGTAACTTTGGGCGAAATACAACAAACAAACAAATCTATCAAACTTTCAATTTACCGTTTACGAACTGTGATTCTAACATTTAGGTACAAAAGCAAGATAACGACTCTGAATTATGGAATTTATATTTCAATCGGAACAGTCTAATACTTGCACAAGGCCTACAAACTTCGATTATATTATTTAACACAGGTATGAAAAGCAACTAGGAAAGATATATAGAATATTCTGTTAGAAAAACAAGGAAAAACTTGCCTGTTTGTTGCACATAACTATTTGAGGGCTATTTGAATTAGCTGCCCCTCATTTTGAAGTGACAGACTAAACGAAAGGAAGCTAGTTAACACAACCAACCGCTAGGCTAATTTTTCTAATTAATAGTGGGATTGATCATCGCCTTATAACAGCTTCCACAACTGAAAAAGTCATCGTGTTCAGCAATGGGATTCGAACTCGTAACCCAAGGATCGTGCAATGAATGTCCTTACCACCAGACCTATATAACTTGGACTTATCTCACTTTTCTGTGTTAAAAGGTTAGTAAAGTTGGACTTCGCTTGCTTTATTACACAGATAACTACAACTTTAACAACCAAGAAAGCAAAATTATTTGCAAAAAGCTCCTTACAAGCAAAGGTTCATCAAGGTTCGTTTAAGGAAATGCGTCGTATACTCACTGTAATATACACAGTATCGTGGCCTGTATACTCACTGTAATATACACAGTATCCTAGCCTGTATACTCACTGTAATATACACAGTATCCTGGCCTGTATACTCACTGTAAGATACACAGTATACTGGCCTGTATACTCACTGTAACATACACAGTATCCTGGCCTGTATACTCACTGTAATATACACAGTATCCTGGCTTGTATACTCACTGTAACATACACAGTATCCTGGCCTGTATACTCACTGTAATATACACAGTATCCTGGCCTGTATACTCACTGTAACATACACAGTATCCTGGCCTGTGTCTCATGTCCGCTGATGGTGGACTATGAATTAAACAATACATCTTGTTACTGATTTTAAAGGCTCTCTACTCTGGTAATCACAGTTATTCAGGTTTACCTTGTATTAAATAATGGCTTATCTCTGAGAACACGTACTGAGACTGTTTCTTATCTTGACGCATTGAAACATCATACCTAGTAAATAAACACCACGTTAGACCCTCTTGAGAGTTTCTTTGGAAGAAAAGATATGATGTCAGTTCGCTTCCACATGGCGTTTAGATGAGTTACAACCACTGATATGTATATTCTGTATCATCTAACATGGCATTTGGATGAGTTACAACTTCTGACTCATGAGTTACAACCACTGATAAGTTATTCCTGTATCACTTCCACATGGCATTTAGATGAGTTACAACTACTGATAAGTTATTCTGTATCACTTCCACATGGCGTTTAGATGAGTTACAACTACTGATAAGTTATTCTGTATCACTTCCACATGGCGTTTAGATGAGTTACAACTACTGATAAGTTATTCTGTATCACTTCACATGGCATTTAGATGAGTTACAACCACTGATAAGTTATTCTGTATCACTTCCACATGGCGTTTAGATGAGTTACAACAACTGATAAGTTATTCTGTATCACCTCCACATGGCGTTTAGATGAGTTACAACTACTGATAAGTTATTCTGTATCACTTCCACACGGCGTTTAGATGAGTTACAACTACTGATGTTATTCTGTATCACTTCCACATGGCGTTTAGATGAGTTACAACTACTGATAAGTTATTCTGTATCACTTCCACATGGCGTTTAGATGAGTTACAACTACTGATAAGTTATTCTGTATCACTTCCACATGGCGTTTAGATGAGTTACAACCACTGATAAGTTATTCTGTATCACCTCCACATGGCGTTTAGATGAGTTACAACTACTGATAAGTTATTCTGTATCACCTCCACATGGCGTTTAGATGAGTTACAACTACTGATAAGTTATTCTGTATCACTTCCACATGGCGTTTAGATGAGTTACAACTACTGATAAGTTATTCTGTATCACTTCCACATGGCGTTTAGATGAGTTACAACTACTGATAAGTTATTCTGTATCATTCCACATGGCGTTTAGATGAGTTACAACCACTGATAAGTTATTCTGTATCACTTCCACATGGCGTTTAGATGAGTTACAACCACTGATAAGTTATTCTGTATCACTTCCACATGGCGTTTAGATGAGTTACAACCACTGATAAGTTATTCTTATCACTTCCACATGGCGTTTAGATGAGTTACAACCACTGATAAGTTATTCTGTATCACCTCCACATGGCGTTTAGATGAGTTACAACTACTGATAAGTTATTCTGTATCACTTCCACATGGCGTTTAGATGAGTTACAACCACTGATAAGTTATTCTGTATCACTTCCACATGGCGTTTAGATGAGTTACAACCACTGATAAGTTATTCTGTATCACTTCCACATGGCGTTTAGATGAGTTACAACTACTGATAAGTTATTCTGTATCACTTCCACATGGCGTTTAGATGAGTTACAACTACTGATAAGTTATTCTGTATCACTTCCACATGGCGTTTAGATGAGTTACAACTACTGATAAGTTATTCTGTATCACTTCCACATGGCGTTTAGATGAGTTACAACTACTGATAAGTTATTCTGTATCACTTCCACATGGCGTTTAGATGAGTTACAACTACTGATAAGTTATTCTGTATCACTTCCACATGGCGTTTAGATGAGTTACAACTACTGATAAGTTATTCTGTATCACTTCCACATGGCGTTTAGATGAGTTACAACTACTGATAAGTTATTCTGTATCACTTCCACATGGCGTTTAGATGAGTTACAACTACTGATAAGTTATTCTGTATCACTTCCACATGGCGTTTAGATGAGTTACAACTACTGATAAGTTATTCTGTATCACTTCCACATGGCGTTTAGATGAGTTACAACTACTGATAAGTTATTCTGTATCACTTCCACATGGCGTTTAGATGAGTTACAACTACTGATAAGTTATTCTGTATCACTTCCACATGGCGTTTAGATGAGTTACAACTACTGATAAGTTATTCTGTATCACCTCCACATGGCGTTTAGATGAGTTACAACTACTGATAAGTTATTCTGTATCACTTCCACATGGCGTTTAGATGAGTTACAACTACTGATAAGTTATTCTGTCACTTCACATGGCGTTTAGATGAGTTACAACTACCACATGGCGTTTAGATGAGTTACAACTACTGATAAGTTATTCTGTATCACTTCCACATGGCGTTTAGATGAGTTACAACTACTGATAAGTTATTCTGTATCACTTCCACATGGCGTTTAGATGAGTTACAACTACTGATAAGTTATTCTGTATCACTTCCACATGGCGTTTAGATGAGTTACAACTACTGATAAGTTATTCTGTATCACTTCCACATGGCGTTTAGATGAGTTACAACTACTGATAAGTTATTCTGTATCACTTCCACATGGCGTTTAGATGAGTTACAACTACTGATAAGTTATTCTGTATCATCCTCCACATGGCGTTTAGATGAGTTACAACTACTGATAAGTTATTCTGTATCACTTCCACATGGCGTTTAGATGAGTTACAACTACTGATAAGTTATTCTGTATCACTTCCACATGGCGTTTAGATGAGTTACAACTACTGATAAGTTATTCTGTATCACTTCCACATGGCGTTTAGATGAGTTACAACTACTGATAAGTTATTCTGTATCACTTCCACATGGCGTTTAGATGAGTTACAACTACTGATAAGTTATTCTGTATCACTTCCACATGGCGTTTAGATGAGTTACAACTACTGATAAGTTATTCTGTATCACTTCCACATGGCGTTTAGATGAGTTACAACTACTGATAAGTTATTCTGTATCACTTCCACATGGCGTTTAGATGAGTTACAACTACTGATAAGTTATTCTGTATCACTTCCACATGGCGTTTAGATGAGTTACAACTACTGATAAGTTATTCTGTATCACTTCCACATGGCGTTTAGATGAGTTACAACTACTGATAAGTTATTCTGTATCACTTCCACATGGCGTTTAGATGAGTTACAACTACTGATAAGTTATTCTGTATCACTTCCACATGGCGTTTAGATGAGTTACAACTACTGATAAGTTATTCTGTATCACTTCCACATGGCGTTTAGATGAGTTACAACTACTGATAAGTTATTCTGTATCACTTCCACATGGCGTTTAGATGAGTTACAACTACTGATAAGTTATTCTGTATCACTTCCACATGGCGTTTAGATGAGTTACAACTACTGATAAGTTATTCTGTATCACTTCCACATGGCGTTTAGATGAGTTACAACTACTGATAAGTTATTCTGTATCACTTCCACATGGCGTTTAGATGAGTTACAACTACTGATAAGTTATTCTGTATCACTGTATCACTTCCACATGGCGTTTAGATGAGTTACAACTACTGATAAGTTATTCTGTATCACTTCCACATGGCGTTTAGATGAGTTACAACTACTGATAAGTTATTCTGTATCACTTCCACATGGCGTTTAGATGAGTTACAACTACTGATAAGTTATTCTGTATCACTTCCACATGGCGTTTAGATGAGTTACAACTACTGATAAGTTATTCTGTATCACTTCCACATGGCGTTTAGATGAGTTACAACTACTGATAAGTTATTCTGTATCACTTCCACATGGCGTTTAGATGAGTTACAACTACTGATAAGTTATTCTGTATCACTTCCACATGGCGTTTAGATGAGTTACAACTATTCTGATAAGTTATTCTGTATCACTTCCACATGGCGTTTAGATGAGTTACAACTATTGATAAGTTATTCTGTATCACTTCCACATGGCGTTTAGATGAGTTACAACTATTGATAAGTTATTCTGTATCACTTCCACATGGCGTTTAGATGAGTTACAACTACTGATAAGTTATTCTGTATCACTTCCACATGGCGTTTAGATGAGTTACAACTACTGATAAGTTATTCTGTATCACTTCCACATGGCGTTTAGATGAGTTACAACTACTGATAAGTTATTCTGTATCACTTCCACATGGCGTTTAGATGAGTTACAACTACTATTGATAAGTTATTCTGTATCACTTCCACATGGCGTTTAGATGAGTTACAACTACTGATAAGTTATTCTGTATCACTTCCACATGGCGTTTAGATGAGTTACAACTACTGATAAGTTATTCTGTATCACTTCCACATGGCGTTTAGATGAGTTACAACTACTGATAAGTTATTCTGTATCACTTCCACATGGCGTTTAGATGAGTTACAACTACTGATAAGTTATTCTGTATCACTTCCACATGGCGTTTAGATGAGTTACAACTATTGATAAGTTATTCTGTATCACTTCCACATGGCGTTTAGATGAGTTACAACTACTGATAAGTTATTCTGTATCACTTCCACATGGCGTTTAGATGAGTTACAACTATTGATAAGTTATTCTGTATCACTTCCACATGGCGTTTAGATGAGTTACAACTACTGATGTTATTCTGTATCACTTCCACATGGCGTTTAGATGAGTTACAACTACTGATAAGTTATTCTGTATCACTTCCACATGGCGTTTAGATGAGTTACAACTACTGATAAGTTATTCTGTATCACTTCCACATGGCGTTTAGATGAGTTACAACTATTGATAAGTTATTCTGTATCACTTCCACATGGCATTTAGATGAGTTACAACTACTGATAAGTTATTCTGTATCACTTCCACATGGCGTTTAGATGAGTTACAACTATTGATAAGTTATTCTGTATCACTTCCACATGGCATTTAGATGAGTTACAACTACTGATAAGTTATTCTGTATCACTTCCACATGGCGTTTAGATGAGTTACAACTACTGATAAGTTATTCTGTATCACTTCCACATGGCATTTAGATGAGTTACAACTACTGATAAGTTATTCTGTATCACTTCCACATGGCGTTTAGATGAGTTACAACTACTGATAAGTTATTCTGTATCACTTCCACATGGCATTTAGATGAGTTACAACTACTGATAAGTTATTCTGTATCACTTCCACATGGCGTTTAGATGAGTTACAACTACTGATAAGTTATTCTGTATCACTTCCACATGGCATTTAGATGAGTTACAACTACTGATAAGTTATTCTGTATCACTTCCACATGGCATTCAGATGAGTTACAACTACTGATAAGTTATTCTGTATCACTTCCACATGGCATTTAGATGAGTTACAACTACTGATAAGTTATTCTGTATCACTTCCACATGGCATTTAGATGAGTTACAACTACTGATAAGTTATTCTGTATCACTTCCACATGGCGTTTAGATGAGTTACAACTACTGATAAGTTATTCTGTATCACTTCCACATGGCATTCAGATGAGTTACAACTACTGATAAGTTATTCTGTATCACTTCCACATGGCATTCAGATGAGTTACAACTACTGATAAGTTATTCTGTATCACTTCCACATGGCGTTTAGATGAGGTACAACTACTGATAAGTTATTCTGTATCACAAACATTGGACTACTAGCTACAACCCACGGGAAAGAAACATGGAGCCCATGTGTGATACATAGGAGCCAGTTTCAAACGCTGATACACCTATATGTATCATACTCATTAGAGTTCCCAAAGCACAAATGACAGATTTGGTGACAATTGTTCCAATGGCTCACCATTTATACGGAAAAAACGCCCACAGTCTTTCGTCAAGTAATATTGGATTGTGAAGTAATAACAGCCTTATTATTAAGTTATACTGAAGATAGGAACACTTTGAACAAAAACGAAACTCCTGTTTGTTTTTGGCTCCAAACCAGGACAAGATAATCTCATAAATTACTAACTACTACAAATTACAAAAGATCGAACCTTTTTAGTATTGAAAATAACACATGGCTGATTAGAAAAGCTCTTTATAAATGATAGTACAAAGCAATATTGAAAGTTGGTGTTTAACATGGTATTGATGTACACCACTTCAGTCAACACATGGCTGATTAGTAAAGCTCTTTATAAATGGTAGTACAAAGCAATATTGAAAGTTAGTGTTTAACATGGTATTGATGTACACCACTTCAGTCAACATATGGCTGATTAGTAAAGCTCTTTATAAATGGTAGTACAAAGCAATATTGAAAGTTAGTGTTTAACATGGTATTGATGTACATCACTTCAGTCAACATATGGCTGATTAGTAAAGCTCTTTATAAATGGTAGTACAAAGCAATATTGAAAGTTAGTGTTTAACATGGTATTGATGTACATCACTTCAGTCAACACATGGCTGATTAGTAAAGCTCTTTATAAATGGTAGTACAAAGCAATATTGAAAGTTGGTGTTTAACATGGTATTGATGTACACCACTTCAGTCAACACATGGCTGATTAGTAAAGCTCTTTATAAATGGTAGTACAAAGCAATATTGAAAGTTGGTGTTTAACATGGTATTGATGTACACCACTTCAGTCAACACATGGCTGATTAGTAAAGCTCTTTATAAATGGTAGTACAAAGCAATATTGAAAGTTGGTGTTTAACATGGTATTGATGCACACCACTTCAGTCAACACATGGCTGATTAGTAAAGCTCTTTATAAATGGTAGTACAAAGCAATATTGAAAGTTGGTGTTTAACATGGTATTGATGTACATCACTTCAGTCAACATATGGCTGCTTAACTTCATGGCTTAAAGGTGGATTTTCAACATGTCAGTCAGTATGTGACTATTTAACTTAGTGCTCTAAAGATGGCAGCTCAACATGTCTGTTAACATACAACTATTTAACATGGCGCTCTTAAGATGAAAGTTCAATATGTGGCTGTTTAACGTCGCATTTAAAAATGGCAACTCAACATATAACTCTATCTCGGCGCTGGAAAGATGGCAGGTCAACCATATGTTTGGTGCTCTAATGATGGCTGTTTAATATGTGAGTCAACATACGACTCTTTAACTTGGTACTCTTAAAATGGAAACTCAACATGCGATTCTATAGCTTGGTGCTCCATCGAAGCTCAACACGTTGGTCAACATCAACCGATGCCTACACTCTTTTTCCCTCGCCTCCCTGAAGGACCCTTCCCTCGCCTCCCTGAAGGTCCCTAAGTGCCATATCGGTCGTTTATATTTGTGATACTTACTGGTCGGTGTCTATCATCGGTTTTTCCGTTACTGCTTTCCAGTCTACAAATGTAATGTAATTTAACCAAATCAAATATCGAGAATGTCGTACACAGGTTTCATTTTTTATTTCAGATTAAATTCTTCTTTCAAATTTTAAGTTTTCCCACAAGCTCTAAATATTCAGGTTGACAAGAAAAATCACCACAAAAGTTGGGACGAAGAGAAACAAAATTTCTGAGCGCCCTCGGTTATATCTGATGACGAGCTTAGGCTAGAGGACAGAAAACTTTAAACCGAAAATCCTGCCACGTTCGTTCGTTTTAAAGGGACCGGCAATTAGGCTTGGTGGCAGTCGTTCACCTTTATTTGTGTGAAAGTGAAAGGTGTAATAGACTTCTCGCTGTTCGTCAGGTCGTTCACCTTTATTTGTGTGAAAGTGAAAGGTGTAGTAGACTTGTCGCTGTTCATCAGGTCGTTCATCTTTACTTGTGTGAACGTGAAAGGTGTAGTAGAGTTGTCGCTGTTCGTCAGGTCGTTCACCTTTATTTGTGTGAAAGTGAAAGGTGTAGTAGAGTTGTCGCTGTTCATCAGGTCGTTCACCTTTATTTGTGTGAAAGTGAAAGGTGTAGTAGAGTTGTCGCTGTTCATCAGGTCGTTCACCTTTATTTGTGTGAAAGTGAAAGGTGTAGTAGACTTGTCGCTGTTCATCAGGTCGTTCACCTTTATTTGTGTGAAAGTGAAAGGTGTAGTAGACTTGTCGCTGTTCATCAGGTCGTTCACCTTTATTTGTGTGAAAGTGAAAGGTGTAGTAGACTTGTCGCTGTTCGTCAGGTCGTTCACCTTTATTTGTGTGAAAGGTGTAGTAGAGTTGTCGCTGTTTATCAGGTCGTTCACCTTTATTTGTGTGAAAGTGAAAAGTGTAGTAGAGTTGTCGCTGTTCATCAGGTTATTCACCTTTATTTCTTTGAAAGTGAAAGGTGTAGTAGACTTGTCGCTGTTTGTCAGGTCGTTCACCTTTATTTGTGTGAAAGTGAAAGGTGTAGTAGAGTTGTCGCTGTTCGTCAGGTCGTTCACCTTTATTTGTGTGAAAGTGAAAAGTGTAGTAGAGTTGTCGCTGTTCATCAGGTCGTTCACCTTTAATTGTGTGAAAGTGAAAGGTGTAGTAGAGTTGTCGCTGTTCATCAGGTCGTTCACCTTTATTTGTGTGAAAGTGAAAGGTGTAGTAGAGTTGTCGCTGTTCATCAGGTCGTTCACCTTTATTTGTGTGAAAGTGAAAGGTGTAGTAGACTTGTCGCTGTTCATCAGGTCGTTCACCTTTATTTGTGTGAAAGTGAAAAGTGTAGTAGAGTTGTCGCTGTTCATCAGGTCATTCACCTTTATTTGTGTGAAAGTGAAAAGTGTAGTAGACTTGTCGCTGTTCTTCAGGTCGTTCACCTTTATTTGTGTGAAAGGTGTAGTAGAGTTGTCGCTGTTTATCAGGTCGTTCACCTTTATTTGTGTGAAAGGTGTAGTAGACTTGTCGCTGTTCGTCAGGTCGTTCACCTTTATTTGTGTGAAAGTGAAAGGTGTAGTAGACTTGTCGCTGTTCGTCAGGTCGTTCACCTTTATTTGTGTGAAAGTGAAAGGTGTAGTAGACTTGTCGCTGTTCATCAGGTCGTTCACCTTTATTTGTGTGAAAGTGAAAGGTGTAGTAGAATTGTCGCTGTTCATCAGGTCGTTCACCTTTATTTGTGTGAAAGTGAAAGGTGTAGTAGAGTTGTCGCTGTTCATCAGGTCGTTCACCTTTATTTGTGTGAAAGTGAAAGGTGTAGTAGACTTGTCGCTGTTTGTCAGGTCGTTCACCTTTATTTGTGTGAAAGTGAAAAGTGTAGTAGAGTTGTCGCTGTTCATCAGGTCGTTCACCTTTATTTGTTTGAAAGTGAAAGGTGTAGTAGACTTGTCGCTGTTTGTCAGGTCGTTCACCTTTATTTGTGTGAAAGTGAAAGGTGTAGTAGACTTGTCGCTGTTCATCAGGTCGTTCACCTTTATTTGTGTGAAAGTGAAAAGTGTAGTAGAGTTGTCGCTGTTCATCAGGTCGTTCACCTTTACTTGTGTGAACGTGAAAGGTGTAGTAGACTTGTCGCTGTTCATCAGGCCGTTCACCTTTATTTGTGTGAAAGTGAAAGGTGTAGTAGAGTTGTCGCTGTTCATCAGATCGTTCACCTTTATTTGTGTGAAAGTGAAAAGTGTAGTAGAGTTGTCGCTGTTCATCAGGTCATTCACCTTTATTTGTGTGAAAGTGAAAAGTGTAGTAGACTTGTCGCTGTTCGTCAGGTCGTTCACCTTTATTTGTGTGAAAGTGAAAGGTGTAGTAGACTTGTCACTGTTCGTCAAATCGTTCACCTTTATTTGTGTGAAAGGTGTAGTAGAGTTGTCGCTGTTTATCAGGTCGTTCACCTTTATTTGTGTGAAAGGTGTAGTAGACTTGTCGCTGTTCGTCAGGTCGTTCACCTTTATTTGTGCGAAAGTGAAAGGTGTAGTAGACTTGTCGCTGTTCGTCAGGTCGTTCACCTTTATTTGTGTGAAAGTGAAAGGTGTAGTATAGTTGTCGCTGTTCATCAGGTCGTTCACCTTTATTTGTGTGAAAGTGAAAGGTGTAGTAGAGTTGTCGCTGTTCATCAGGTCGTTCACCTTTATTTGTGTGAAAGTGAAAGGTGTAGTAGACTTGTCGCTGTTCGTCAGGTCGTTCACCTTTATTTGTGTGAAAGGTGTAGTAGAGTTGTCGCTGTTTATCAGGTCGTTCACCTTTATTTGTGTGAAAATGAAAGATGTAGTAGACTTGTCGCTGTTCATCAGGTCGTTCACCTTTATTTGTGTGAAAGGTGTAGTAGACTTGTCGCTGTTCGTCAGGTCGTTCACCTTTATTTGTGTGAAAGTGAAAGGTGTAGTAGACTTGTCGCTGTTCGTCAGGTCGTTCACCTTTATTTGTGTGAAAGTGAAAGGTGTAGTAGACTTGTCGCTGTTCGTCAGGTCGTTCACCTTTATTTGTGTGAAAGGTGTAGTAGAGTTGTCGCTGTTTATCAGGTCGTTCACCTTTATTTGTGTGAAAGTGAAAGGTGTAGTAGACTTGTCGCTGTTTGTCAGGTCGTTCACCTTTATTTGTGTGAAAGGTGTAGTAGAGTTGTCGCTGTTTATCAGGTCGTTCACCTTTATTTGTGTGAAAGGTGTAGTAGACTTGTCGCTGTTCGTCAGGTCGTTCACCTTTATTTGTGCGAAAGTGAAAGGTGTAGTAGACTTGTCGCTGTTCGTCAGGTCGTTCACCTTTATTTGTGTGAAAGTGAAAGGTGTAGTATATTTGTCGCTGTTCATCAGGTCGTTCACCTTTATTTGTGTGAAAGTGAAAGGTGTAGTAGACTTGTCGCTGTTCGTCAGGTCGTTCACCTTTATTTGTGTGAAAGGTGTAGTAGAGTTGTCGCTGTTTATCAGGTCGTTCACCTTTATTTGTGTGAAAGGTGTAGTAGACTTGTCGCTGTTCGTCAGGTCGTTCACCTTTATTTGTGTGAAAATGAAAGATGTAGTAGACTTGTCGCTGTTCATCAGGTCGTTCACCTTTATTTGTGTGAAAGGTGTAGTAGACTTGTCGCTGTTCGTCAGGTCGTTCACCTTTATTTGTGTGAAAGGTGTAGTAGAGTTGTCGCTGTTTATCAGGTCGTTCACCTTTATTTGTGTGAAAGGTGTAGTAGACTTGTCGCTGTTCGTCAGGTCGTTCACCTTTATTTGTGCGAAAGTGAAAGGTGTAGTAGAACTTGTCGCTGTTCGTCAGGTCGTTCACCTTTATTTGTGTGAAAGTGAAAGGTGTAGTAGACTTGTCGCTGTTCATCAGGTCGTTCACCTTTATTTGTGTGAAAGTGAAAGGTGTAGTAGAGTTGTCGCTGTTCATCAGGTCGTTCACCTTTATTTGTGTGAAAGTGAAAGGTGTAGTAGAGTTGTCGCTGTTCATCAGGTCGTTCACCTTTATTTGTGTGAAAGTGAAAGGTGTAGTAGAGTTGTCGCTGTTCATCAGGTCGTTCACCTTTATTTGTGTGAAAGTGAAAGGTGTAGTAGACTTGTCGCTGTTTGTCAGGTCGTTCACCTTTATTTGTGTGAAAGTGAAAGGTGTAGTAGAGTTGTCGCTGTTCATCAGGTCGTTCACCTTTATTTGTGTGAAAGTGAAAAGTGTAGTAGAGTTGTCGCTGTTCATCAGGTCATTCACCTTTATTTGTGTGAAAGTGAAAAGTGTAGTAGACTTGTCGCTGTTCGTCAAATCGTTCACCTTTATTTGTGTAAAAGGTGTAGTAGAGTTGTCGCTGTTTATCAGGTGGTTCACCTTTATTTGTGTGAAAGGTGTAGTAGACTTGTCGCTGTTCATCAGGTCGTTCACCTTTATTTGTGTGAAAGTGAAAGGTGTAGTAGACTTGTCGCTGTTCATCAGGTCGTTCACCTTTATTTGTGTGAAAGTGAAAGTGTAGTAGAGTTGTCGCTGTTCATCAGGTCATTCACCTTTATTTGTGTGAAAGTGAAAAGTGTAGTAGACTTGTCGCTGTTCGTCAGGTCGTTCACCTTTATTTGTGTGAAAGTGAAAGGTGTAGTAGACTTGTCGCTGTTCGTCAAATCGTTCACTTTTATTTGTGTGAAAGGTGTAGTAGAGTTGTCGCTGTTTATCAGGTGGTTCACCTTTATTTGTGTGAAAGGTGTAGTAGTCTTGTCGCTGTTCGTCAGGTCGTTCACCTTTATTTGTGCGAATGTGAAAGGTGTAGTAGACTTGTCGCTGTTCGTCAGGTCGTTCACCTTTATTTGTGTGAAAGTGAAAGGTGTAGTATAGTTGTCGCTGTTCATGAGGTCGTTCACCTTTATTTGTGTGAAAGTGAAAGGTGTAGTAGACTTGTCGCTGTTCATCAGGTCGTTCACCTTTATTTGTGTGAAAGTGAAAAGTGTAGTAGACTTGTCGTTGTTCGTCAGGTCGTTCACCTTTATTTGTGTGAAAGTGAAAGGTGTAGTAGACTTGTCGCTGTTCATCAGGTCGTTCACCTTTATTTGTTTGAAAGTGAAAGGTGTAGTAGACTTGTCGCTGTTCATCAGGTCGTTCACCTTTATTTGTGTGAAATTGAAAGGTGTAGTAGGTTGTCGCTGTTCATCAGGTCGTTCACCTTTATTTGTGTGAAAGTGAAAGGTGTAGTGGACTTGTCGCTGTTCATCAAGTCGTTCACCTTTATTTGAGTGAAAGTGAAAGGTGTAGTAGAGTTGTCGCTGTTCGTCAGGTCGTTCACCTTTATTTGTGTGAAAGTGAAAAGTGTAGTAGAGTTGTTGCTGTTTATCAGGTCATTCACCTTTATTTGTGTGAAAGTGAAAAGTGTAGTAGACTTGTCGCTGTTCATCAGGTCGTTCACCTTTATTTGTGTGAAAGTGAAAGGTGTAGTAGACTTGTCGCTGTTCGTCAGGTCGTTCACCTTTATTTGTGTGAAAGGTGTAGTAGAGTTGTCGCTGTTTATCAGGTCGTTCACCTTTATTTGTGTGAAAGTGAAAGGTGTAGTAGACTTGTCGCTGTTCGTCAGGTCGTTCACCTTTATTTGTGTGAAAGGTGTAGTAGAGTTGTCGCTGTTTATCAGGTCGTTCACTTTTATTTGTGTGAAAGTGAAAGGTGTAGTAGACTTGTCGCTGTTCGTCAGGTCGTTCACCTTTATTTGTGTGAAAGTGAAAGGTGTAGTAGAGTTGTCGCTGTTCATCAGGTCGTTCACCTTTATTTGTGTGAAAGTGAAAGGTGTAGTAGACTTGTCGCTGTTCGTCAGGTCATTCACCTTTATTTGTGTGAAAGGTGTAGTAGACTTGTCGCTGTTCGTCAGGTCATTCACCTTTATTTGTGTGAAAGTGAAAGGTGTAGTAGACTTGTCGCTGTTCGTCAGGTCGTTCACCTTTATTTGTGTGAAAGGTGTAGTAGACTTGTCGCTGTTCGTCAGGTCGTTCACCTTTATTTGTGTGAAAGGTGTAGTAGACTTGTCGCTGTTCGTCAGGTCGTTCACCTTTATTTGTGCGAAAGTGAAAGGTGTAGTAGACTTGTCGCTGTTCGTCAGGTCGTTCACCTTTATTTGTGTGAAAGTGAAAGGTGTAGTATATTTGTCGCTGTTCATCAGGTCGTTCACCTTTATTTGTGTGAAAGTGAAAGGTGTAGTAGAGTTGTAGCTGTTCATCAGGTCGTTCACCTTTATTTGTGTGAAAGTGAAAGGTGTAGTAGACTTGTCGCTGTTCGTCAGGTCGTTCATCTTTATTTGTGTGAAAGGTGTAGTAGAGTTGTCGCAGTTTATCAGGTCGTTCACCTTTATTTGTGTGAAAGGTGTAGTAGACTTGTCGCTGTTCGTCAGGTCGTTCACCTTTATTTGTGTGAAAATGAAAGATGTAGTAGACTTGTCGCTGTTCGTCAGGTCGTTCACCTTTATTTGTGTGAAAGTGAAAGGTGTAGTAGAGTTGTCGCTGTTCGTCAGGTCGTTCACCTTTATTTGTGTAAAAGGTGTAGTAGACTTCTCTCTGTTCGTCAGGTAGTTAACCTTTATTTGTGTGAAAGGTGTAGTAGACTTGTCGCTGTTTATCAGGTCGTTCACCTCTATTTGTCTTACTAAATCTGTTTCAGGCTGCCCCCACTAGTCCAGCGTTAAGTCTACGGATTTTAAACGCTAAAATCAAGGGTTTGATTTTTCTTGTTGGGTTCAACAGATATCCCATTGTGGCTTTGCTATAATAAAAACACACATATTTCAGGCTGAATACACATGATATCACCAAATTTGTGTTAAATTTAAAAACAACAAAATAGAATGGTGTAAGTGACAAGTTACATTTGTATTCAAAGAATGATAACAATGAATCTTTAGAAAGGAAGAAACATAAAATTCGTGTAAGAAAGTTACTCATTTCTGTCACAAACGTGTACTTTTTCGTGATTGATTGATGTGTGTTTTATATTTCCTTTATAATTCTACTGTTATAATGCAACACATTCTAAGATACTTGATTATCACTGCTTGATTTAATATCACATTTCAATTAATAGCCGATTTGACATCACGTTTGTTTTGACTCATGATTTTATTTGTGGCACATTTTACCAGCTTTTTGACAAGATCCTGACAAGATCAGGATTTTGAAAAAAACACAACAATAATCCACTTACTACACTAGGCCCCGGCCTGGCCAGGTGGGTTAAGGCGTTGGACTCGTAATCTGAGGGTCGCGGGTTCGCATCCCCGTCGCGCCAAACATGCTCGCCCTTTCAGCCGTGGGGGCGTTATAAGGTTCCGGTCAATCCCACTATTCGTTGGTAAAAGAATAGCCCAAGAGTTGGCGGTGGGTGGTGATGACTAGCTGCCTTCCCTCTAGTCTTACACTGCTAAATTAGGCACGGCTAGCGCAGATAGCCCTTATGTAGCTTTATGCGAAAAACAAAACAAACAAACAATCTTCAGAGAAAAGTATGTCGCGCCATCTTGTGACAGATAAAGAACATACTAAAATACGAATTGTTAGCCACATACTTATTTTGGTACGTGCAACTAATATTTCCAATGATTTAAAGAATGATTACTAAGGGAGCCAGCGAAGATGGATTGTTTCCAGATGGTACAAGTACCATAGAACGCTGGTGGTCATTTCGACTACCCTCGCTTTCCACCTCCGTTCCAACTCACTATGAGTGTATACAATTGATATCCTGATAGGAGGATCAGAGCAATTGACAGGAGGACACCACCCGGATCCTAGGTTTTGAAGTATGGTACCAATTTTTAACTTTATTTATGACAAACAATAACACGTAATACAAGAATTACAAAAAATTAAGAAGAATACTCAATTAAACAATGTAAAAAATAAACTTAATGTTATAAACAAACGTTACTGTTGTGTTAGATACAAAGTTATATATGCTGATTAAAAATAATGCAAATTGGGAGTAAGGTGTCAGTTAAAAAATACAAGTTACAAAACTGAAAAATAACTTTACGTAACTAGTGGTAGACAGAAATTACAATGACAGTTTTATAGTTCCATTAACGATCTTGAACAAGGGAGAGTATCCAGGATACCATAGCTCAGCAAAGTAGCTATGTTAAAGAGGCGGCAAATCTGCATAAATTCTGATGGAAAGATGATATGAAACCTGATGGATCATGTATCTGTGGAGTGGTTGAATATGTAGTGAGTTCTAGTTAGCCAAAGTACGTGCTTTGCCAAGGCTTAACAGAAAAAGAAAAGCACTGTGGTTGATCTACTGATATGATGACATCGTAAATTATTGTCTAATTACCAGTTTGTTGGAGGTGGTATATACGTGCTAGCCATTCCAAACTGATGCTGCAAGAAGGCACGGTACAAATAGATGGAGCACTGATTCTGATGAGTCTCTACACAAGAGGGCACAGTACAAATAGATGGAGCACTGATTCTGATGGGTCTCAGCACAAGAGGGCACAGTACAAATAGATGGAGCACTGATTCTGATGGGTGTCTGCACATAAGGGCACAGTACAAATAGATGGAGCACTGATTCTGATGGGTCTCTACACAAGAGGGCACAGTACAAATAGATGGAGCACTGATTCTGATGGGTGTCTGCACAAGAGGGCACAGTACAAATAGATGGAGCACTGATTCTGATGGGTCTCAGCACAAGAGGGCACAGTACAAATACATGGAGCACTGATTATGATGGGTCTCCGCACAAGAGGGCAAAGTAAAAATAGATGGAGCACTGATTCTGATGGGTCTCAACAGATTGGACAGGCTTCTGTTGTGCTGATGTTTTGGACATATTGTCGTTCCCTCATTGGAAGAATGTTGTGAACAACTTGCGTTAAATAACGATCCAGACCAGTATTGGTGATGCAGCGCCACACCTTTTTTATAAGGTGTTCATTGTATTGTTCTTGGAGAAGGTAATGAGGTGAGGAGATGATATAGGCATAAAAGAGACCTGAGTATGAATATTAAAATAAGAATCATCCTGTGTGAGAGTACAAATTGCATTGGTAATTGAAGAATAACAATTAGAGAGTCAAAACAGGTAGGGTTTAAAATGGTGTGGGCTATATTGAAGTATCTGACCCCAAACCCTGAGTTG
Organism: Tachypleus tridentatus; assembly: GCF_004210375.1. Lineage (NCBI taxonomy): Eukaryota > Metazoa > Arthropoda > Merostomata > Xiphosura > Limulidae > Tachypleus > Tachypleus tridentatus. The sequence continues at coordinate 20,188,279 of NC_134826.1, forward strand.
TAGTTATTGAGAAAATGGCATGGAATATCAGTTTGTTGGTGACTTAATCATATTAAACCTATGTGTAAAATGAGGTATTTGATGGGTGTGACTGGAATTACAATATCTCTGCTGAAGGGTGGAAGGTGGTGTGTTAGACATGCAACAGTTTTGTAGTTCCATATGAATCCAAAAATTAAACATTCAAGTTGTAGGGCAATGTCATCCAGTGGAAGGTAAATAGCTCCTAAGTACCAGAGAAGAGGCATAATTCTCTGACAGACAATAGTGGCCCAAAGAGAGACTGACTGTGGAGAATGTTTATCAGTTTTAGTTTGCTGGCTACGAGAGCAAAACTGTGATTCCTGTTAATTTCAGAGTCATATGGAAATCAAATGCCCAAAAATTTCTTAGCATAGCTGGTCCAGCACAAGTTGTATGGAGTGTCTAAGGAATATTTCCATCGACCTAGTCAAAATGCACGTGACTGTATAGTTCAATTAAGTCCAAGTGGCTCAGAATAGAGGGCTATTATATTGATTAATTTTCCTAGGTATCCTATGTTTTTCAGTAAAACGATACATCATCAGTGTGGCTAATGGTTTTGATGTGAAATCCTGAACTACCTGGCAGTAGTATTCCAATAACATCAACTGAGTGGGTGACACAAGGAAATAGACATTCAATTACTTGTGCATCAAGAAGTGGTGATAATGGGTAACCCTGGTATACTTCTTGAAGAATGGAAAAAAATGAAGTTAAGAAGCCATTTACCAGCATATAGGGCTTGGATACTTTTAATAAAATAAGCTGGAAACCCATATTTTTGAAGGATCTGGAGCTAAGAAATTAGCAGTAAGGTTTGTCTTGTCGATAAATATGAACAAGTCCCTTATAAGCAGGAAGTTTACCTGTATTCTTCGACCTGAAACACTGCAAGTTTGAGTTAGTTGAACTAAGGAACTCAACACTTTTCCAAGCCAGAGACTGGAAACCTTAGCTACTTTTTTATAGCCTACATTAAGTAAACACACAGGCGCCATACCAGCAAATCTTCTGAATTATTCTCATATTTGCAAAATATGGTGATATAACCATTTGATGTATCAGGAGGAAGTTGTTCCTGGAGAAAGCAAGTGTTGAATACTTTCACAAAATATGAGCTGATATGTTTTCACACCTTCTGAAAATATTCGACTGAAAGGTCATCTGGTCCAGGACACTTGTTCTTGGGAGGAAGATGAAGACCTTGTTCACATTCATCAGTTGTCAGAGGTGAAAGAAGATGGAAGGAGGACACTGAATCTAGAGGGAAAAGGAAATAAGTAATTTCAATCCACTTGGAATCCTGAACTTCTGTTAAATAAATATCGACTTATAATGAGAATAAAATTCCCTCAAAATGGCTGAGATATCACCTATAACAGTATCATCAAACAGCTTAATTCAGTCAACATGGATTCTGTTCAAGACATCTGACTTTAGTGATTCGATATGGGAATGAACTACTGCTGACCTCTACAATGCAACATAGGTCAGGTCTATGTACGATTTGAGGTGGTCAATTACATCATTCATGGTATCATCCACACTATTGCTGCATCGTAAAATAGCTAGTTTGTTCTGTTTGTGTTGTAACTAGCTACAGGACTAATGAGCTCTGAAAGACACCATTTGGTGGTTTCTACACAGGTGTTTAAGATTTTTTCACCACTGCCCATCATGAATGTTTCTAGTAATTGTTCGTTAATAACTGGGAGTAGATCTGAATCGTCAAGTAGTGTGCTATTCAATCTCTACAATACAGGGCCTCTAGTTTTAGGAGACAAGAGAAAAACTTAATGATCTGAAATATAGTGGAATGGTGAGCCGACCTGATAAGCCCCAAGTCTCAGCAAACCAGGCAGCAAACCATCAGATTCATAAAATCTGTCCATAAACAGGAAACAATGTAGTCTATTCTGGTGACCAAAAAAAGCATTCCCATAATAGAAGCGCCATAGATCTTAGAGTTTCTTGGAGTCTATCAGTTCTGATAGGAGCTAAGGACCCTTTAATTTCGTTAACTAGTTGCTACCAAGCTTATCCAGTGATGGGCTTTAGAACACTAACTGTGTTCTAAGTTGCCCTCTAAAATAATGTCATTCACGGTTAACAAAAAATGATCTAGATTACAAAAGAAGACCTGTTGTTCTGACTACCAATCTGGTGAATAAATATTTATTAAGCGTACAGGATGGTCGTGAACATCAACAACTGTGACTCTGCTCTCAGCATTGCTATGAATACGAACAATAATCTCTGGAAAATTGGGGCAAAAATAATTCCGACCTTTTTACTGTAAAATCCACCAAAGGACCAATAAGCTAACACATTAAATCATGATACAAAATGGAAATGGTCATTGGTAATGAAAAAAATTGGTTTCCTGTAAGAAGATAACATTAGCATCAAAGCAGGAAAAAGTGAAATAACATAATGTTGTTTGACAATCTTCGTATTCCATGTATAATTAAAGTGATACATTTAAACCCCATTTTAAAGAATGGGAAAAATAAAATGGTATAATATACTAACATTACAATTTTTGTTCTTTGATACTACGTTAACTTGAGGTAACGATGACGGCAATTCTTTCTTCTGAAGTAGAGATGGATTTTCTATTTTCATTTCCATAGCTGCACCAGATGCGGAGATTTTAGAATCGCAGTGTTTATCAGATCCTTGAGGACGTCGAGGGGTACTGCTACAGATAGATGATACTTGGAAATTATCTTGAGTCAAGCTGGACGGAGAATTGTGGAAAAAAACATTCGGTACTGAATACATATCTTCTGATTTAGTGACAGTCAAGTGAGGAAACTCGTAGGTAGTTTCTTCCATTCATGAGGGAAAGGAAGTAGGAGGCAAAGAACATATTGGAGGAATGGATATCAGAAGATGTGGTAGTTGGATAACGAGTAATATTCAATTCCTTTGTGGGACAATCTTCAGTGCAGCTGCATTGGACACTGGTACCTTCAAAGAAGTGAAGGGATCAGTAGCAACAGTGACAGTGAGTGGGTTAACAGTATCTGAACAATCCAAAGGCTGATTAACTTCACTTGGTGTTATAGTTCCTTAAACATTTAAAGTCATGTTGACCATATTAGGTTCTTCATTCTAGGAAACAACTTCTTCCGACACATTATAGACATTACCGGTAGAAACTTCTTGATGAACAAGACTAATTTTGCCAGCATAAGTAGACTAGTGTTGAGGACAGTTTTTCACACTGTGGTCATCACTACAAATAGAACACTTAACTGAAATTTTTTTGGAATCATGACCGAATGTGGAACACCTCATACGTTTTAACGTAACACAGTTCATGGATAGATGTCCAGCTTGGCTGCAACTTTTACGTAAACGAACCATACCCGAGTAATTAATCATTAAATTGCATTGATCTAAACGCAGAAAGTTCGGGATTGGTGATGACATATCTATACGTGCCCGTCAAGAACCTGTAAGGATATCCAGATGATCAGAGTAGCGTTCATGTTCAATGTGTAGTACTCGGCTACACGAAGAGAGTGAAGATACTGTGGTATCATTGGATAATTCACAAGGTGTGTAATAGACTATCAAACACTTTAGGTTTGATCCTGCAGGATGAACAGCAATGATTTCATTCTGACGAGCGAAATTATTTCTTCCCAGGAGTTTCTGGGCGATAGAAACATTGAGAAAAGTTGACATACATCTTCCACTTCCTAGATGTTGAAGACACACCAAGATCAAGCTACTAGCACTTCGTGAAGTGAGCTGATAACTACATAGTGTAATGAAGATTGTGACCCTTGAAAACATACTGATCGTAATCCGAGTGCGAGTTCATCATATGATAACATTTTATCTCCTTCATAAAAGTTCGATTCCCTTCGGTGTGCTGAGCAGATAGTCCTTTGTGGCTTTGCTATACGAAAAACACACACACACACCTTCATAAAAGTCCAGGGAAAGAAAAAAGTAAAAGGTCCTAATAGACTATTAAACACGAGAACTGGTAACTATAACGAATAAATAATTAACAGATAACACTGAAATTTATACTCACAAAATCAATAAGGTGATGGCTGAACGCCATTTTGAATTCGGTAAACCAAAGAATTTGACAATACAAATCAAAAAAGAAATTAAACAATACAAACAATGAAACATAATGGGTTATAAACAATTACATTGCACACTTTAATATGACAGAACAAATAAACTTAATGAAAAAGATTTATTTGTTTGTTTTTGAATTTCGCGCGAAGCTACTCGAGGGCTATCTGCGGTAGCTGTCCATAATTTAGCAATGTAAAACTAGAAGAAAGGTGGCTAGCCATCACCACTTAACTGCCAGCTCTTGTGCTACTCTTTTACCAACAAATAGTGGGATTGACCGTCACATTATAACGCTCTCACGGCTGAAAGAACGAGCATGTTTGGTGCGACGAGGATTCCAACCTGCGACCCTCGGATTACGAGTCGAACGTTTTAACCCAACTGGCCATGCCGGGTATAATAAAAAGTATGTAAAGAGAAATGTTCAGAATAAAATACAATATTAAATACAAATAAAAAACTAAACTGTATAATACAATACAAACACAACTGCTATAGATAATTTGATATATACATAAACTTTACAGTGAAAATAAACGTAATAAAAATGTAAACAGAAATTGTCAGATTATTAACGTAACCATCTTGTTATTAATTGTGTATATCAGCGAAACGTTGGGACACCAACGATGATAAAAATACCGAATTCCCAGTAGTTTGTAGTCTGCTTCAAGGCGGAGTAACAGCTTGTACCTAACCTTAGACAATATTTTATAATACGTCACAGGAATATGTTCATATATACACTGATTCCTTGTGAGCCAAATAATTTTCTTGAACACTGTCTTGTACAGTAAAACGTAAAAGTCAGGTGAACGGCTACATGATATAGTAAGGACCTGACCGAGATCGACACGGAAAAGACGAGCCACAAATTGCTATATCCTACTCGATATCGGACACTGGACCAACAGATGGAAAACAGACTGCACTAGAGCATGAACAATGGCGTTAAGCGGGTACAAACGTTCTCTCACTCGTAAGACATTGTGAACAACGCGCCAGTTGAAGGCTTGTAAATGGCTATCAATATTGCACATCATCAGCCGGCTCCAAATAACACTCCATAGAAGACCAGGGTGCTGTTGCTCTATCATGTGAGTGCAGTCTGGGTCAGTAAACCATAGACAAAACGGAGTCAATAGTCAGGGACAAATTACGATACGTGACCCAGTGACCCAACAGCGTCAGTATACCACTTGGAAGGATCAAACCACATTGATGATATTCCAAACTGCCCGAGTCCTGTGCTAAGTAGAAAATGTGCGAGTTGGTTACAGGAATGAGCCTTCCAGGATAGACTGCGAATAGTAGTAGACAATGGGAAAGAGAGATACTTCGATTGGATATATTGTTTGCCTAGTCCTCCTTTGTGGGATGGCTTTATTAAAGACAATTCAGACACCAAATCGATCTTACCACTCCAAAAGAAGGTGAAGACCTGTCGCTCGACAGCGGGTGCACAAAATTCGTACAAAGATACCACATCAAGGGGAGCATCCTCCTGCTGATGACGTCAGTCCTGCTAAACAAGTCAACAGGGCTATAGCGATAGTCTCGTGCTATCTAACTGAAACGTTGCATCATCTCATCAAAGACAGCCTTGGGATCCACGAATCTCAAAGCACTTAACCGAAGAGGAAATCCATGCTTAACCAAATGGGATGTCTGCAGATGAGGCCCATTTGCCCAACCACCGAGCGTTAGTCTTAGTTTAGTTTAGCTGGGTTGCACTGGCTCGGGAGTACTTCGTAACAATTTCTAGTGCTGAACCTAATGGTGTTTGATCTGAGAGAAAAAAGGCTCACATGATCTGCAAAACTGACTTACTTAATGGACATTCCACCTAGCAGTGAAATACCACCCATTGAAATAGTGTGATACAGGTTAGAAAGCAAGCACTCTTTCACCAGGATTTACAAAGAAGGCGATAGTAGACATCCTTGACGAACATCCTGAGTTATGTGAAAGGGAGCCGCCAAGCATTCAGTCACTAAAAGCATGCTAAAAGATGAGGTGCAAAAGGTTCTTAAGTAACTCACAAAATCCAAAGGGGAACCAACAAAATACTACAAGAAATCATGGTAGCCTCAATCATAGGCCTTACTCTGATAGAGCGAATCATAACTTGCTGGGATGTTTCTATCTGTGATGTAATGAAACAAGCCATTCAGAAATATCAAATTTTGTTGGGTACTGTTACCCCATACCTCAGAGTGCTGAGAACAAGATTAGGCCTAACAGCACTCAAACGCTTCAGAGATCCTTAGATACAATTTTTCCATCTACATGAATTAGAAATGACTGAATGCATATTCCCACATATCTTCCAAGCTTGACTCCACTGAAATTCTGGACCAAAGGATTGCTTGTTTTTGAATTTCGCGCAAACCTACACGAAAGCTATCTGCCCTAGCCGTCCCTAATTTCGCAGTGTAAGACCAGAGGAAAGGCAGCTCGTCATCACCACCCACCGCCAACTCTTGGGCTACTCTTTTATCAACGAATGGTGGGATTGACCGTCACATCATAACGCGCCCACGGCTGAAAGGTCGAGCATGTTTGGTGCGATGGGGACTCGAACCCGCGATCCTCAGATGATGAGCCGAACGCCTTGACCCACCTGGCCATGCAGGACCGAACCAAAGATACACAAAACAACATGAAGTAAATTCATACAACAATTTCTATTTCTTAGAACTAGCATTTGTTTAAAACAAATATATGTTTGATATGTTTCTTTCATTTCTTGCTGTTTGTTTCTTAAAGTCTGCCTGCAGATATTTTATTTACGCATTGAAAATACACTGTTTGAGACAAGTTACGTCTCGACTGCCCTGCCATCTGTGAACTGCATTCAGTAACTGTATTATTAATTCTTGAAATGTGTTTGTTAATTTACTGAGCAGATGTTTGTTATCTATTTTTATTTCTAAAATAACTTCGGATGTCGGATAAAAGAATAACGTGTTTATATTTTAACTCATCATACAAGTTCCTTTTTTCTTTCATAAGAATTATTTTTTTGAATTCTTTAGGATAATGAATAAAAATTGTTTTTAGTTGTTTTGTATTTCGTGCAAAGCTTCACGAGAGCTAACTGCGTTAGCCGTCCTCAATTTAGTTCTTTAAGACTAGAAGAAAGGCAAGTGGTCATAACCACCCACCGCCAACTCTTGGGCTACTCTTTTACTAACGAATAGTGGTGTATGTGTGTTTTCTTATATCGCAAAGCCGCATTGGGCTCTCTGATGAGTTCACCGAGGGGAATCGAATCTTTGATTTTAGCGATGTAAATCCGTTGACTTACCGCTGTACTAGCGGGGTACACAAATAGCAGGAATGACCGACACATTATAACGCCCCCACGGCTGAAAGGACGAGCATGTTTGGTGTGACAAGGATTTGAACTTACGACCCTCAGATTACGAGTCGAGTTCCTTAAATACCTGGACATGCTATGGCCAAAAATTGTTGGTATGCACAATCTGCAGTAGTAAAACTAATTACGTAGAATTATATTCATTAATGTATAATGTAGTAACATGTTAAAATGTAATATTGTAGTAAATTAAGTTTTATTATGACCAACATTTGTTTTTTAAAATGTCATTTTTGTTTATTCATTTGGCATTTAACTTTTGGCTTTTTTATAATTATATATTGTCTCATTACCAACTATATCACTGTGTCATTATTCTAGCTTATTAAATGTTCACTTTTCGAATACAGTTCCACACTGTTCTGTTTCATTGATGTTGTGTAGCTAAGTCCATTACTGCTGTGTTTATTTCTTCACAAAACTTCGCAGCAATGTATTGTTGTGGTAAATATACATACATATATATATATGTCACGTCATTTCCGTTTTGTTTTACCTGTTGGCTGCCAAGTATTTCAGCTGCTACTGCAACTCCGAACCAAGTCCAAAATACAACTCTAACGATTCTTCATTTTGTAACTTTTCTCGTGACGCCATTTTGGATCGAAAGTAAAACAATTCGTAAGTACGTCAAATGCTTGTATGGTGCTGACGTCTAGCGTTGAAGTTAGGTATTATTGAGAACGAATTAACTCGTCCGTGGCACTGTGTTACCGATCGGCTTGGGCGAGTTATCTCGTCTGCGGTTAAAGTATTTTAAAAGTTATACATAACGTTTCAAATCTTTGATGAATCTTTGCAGTAAAAGGAAACAAAAATTTAGTTTCACTTTATTTGTTCCGTAATCTACAAAACATGATTATACTCGAACGTGAAGAATTTTTAATTTATTTTATCGACGCAAATAATATTTAAATTACAACATGGAAATCGGAAGAATGCATTGTTGTCAAAAGCACAGCTGTGCTGTTCAAAGAGATGGATCGATATAGTAATAATAAAACATGTTAAGAGATAGAAGTAATATGAGATAAATATATTTTTATAGAAACATATTATAAATAGGCTCGAAAGCTTGTTCGTGATCTTCATATGTATATATTATTTTTTATAATAAACGACTGGCCATTGTAAAACTTCTTACACTTGTGCAATACTATTTAGCAGTGGTTTAATTGTATGTCTTTTACAATACATCTTAAAACACGAGTATAGCTATGGTTATATCATGGTTCCCAGTGTAACTTTTAAATGACAAAACCCTCATGTATGGATAATAAAAAACTTTGAAAGTGATGACTTATGTATTAATCACCTCATTCATAATTAATAAAACAATGACCATGGAAATAACTAAAATGAACCGAAAATGAACATCTTTGAATTGAACTTCATGTAAAATAACTTATTATTACAGAAACCTCAAAAAACTGTCTTCTTAAGTTACTTTACTCTGTTTTCTTTACATTAGCTGATATAAAAAGTCGTCTTTTATCGAAGAAATTAATAGCATTTTTTTTTTTAATTTCTCACAAAGCTACACGAGGGCTATCTGCACTAGCCGTCCCTAATTTAGCAGTGTAAGACTAGAGGGAAGGCAGCTAGTCATTACTACCCACTCTTGGGGTACTCTTTTACCAACGAATAGTGGGATTTATCAACACATTATAACGCCCCTCACGGCTGAAAGGGAGAGGATGTTTGGTGCGATGGGGATTCGAATTCGCGACCGTTGGATTACGAGTGGAGTTCCTTAACCACCTGGCCATGCCAGGCGAATAAGAAGCATTGTGGTAATTGTTTATACATAAATAATGTTAATTATGTTTTGTTCAGAATATCATTTTCAGTTTGTCATTAGCTGATGAATTCTTACATACTTTTAAACATTTATTATTTTGTACATATAATATAATATAATATATATATATATATATAAATAGAGAGATAGACAAAATAATTATCTAAGAGAAAAACAATATTAATGGAAGACTTACTCATGAAATCCCTAATGTGATTGAAACTACTTGTGATTCTTATAATGTTGTTACTCACTGATCTACTTCATATTACCGTATCTAGTTATCTTAAGCCTATTCTTTAACTTATAACACTACAGGAGGAACTATTCATATGATAAACACTACAACGCTACATGAAGAACCATTCATATAATAAACACTACAACACTACATGAGGAACCATTCACATAATAAACACTACAACACTATATGAGGAACCATTCACATAATAAACACTACAACACTACATGAGGAACCATTCATATAATAAACACTACAACACTACATGAGAAACCATTCACATAATAAACACTACAACACTACATGAGGAACCATTCACATAATAAACACTACAACGCTACATGAGGAACTATTCATATGATAAACACTACAACACTACATGACGAACCATTCACATAATAAACACTACAACACTACGTGAGAAACCATTCACATAATAAACACTACAACACTACGTGAGAAACCATTCACATAATAAACACTACAACACTACATGAGGAACCATTCACATAATAAACACTACAACACTACGTGAGAAACCATTCACATAATAAACACTACAACGCTACATGAGGACCATTCATACAATAAACACTACAACACTACATGAGAAACCATTCACATAATAAACACTACAACACTACATGAGGAACCATTCATATAATAAACACTACAACACTACATGAGAAACCATTCACATAATAAACACTACAACACTACATGAGGGAACCATTCATATAATAAACACTACAACACTACATGAGAAACCATTCACATAATAAACACTACAACACTACATGAGAAACCATTCACATAATAAACACTACAACACTACATGAGAAATCATTCACATTATAAACACTACAACACTACATGAGAAACCATTCACATAATAAACACTACAACACTACATGAGAAATCATTCATCTAATATACACTACAACACTACATGAGAAATCATTCATCTAATATACACTACAACACTACATGAGAAAATATTCACATAATAAACACTACATGAGAAACCATTCATATAATAAACACTACAACACTACATGAGAAATCATTCATCTAATATACACTACAACACTACATGAGAAAATATTCACATAATAAACACTACATGAGAAACCATTCATATAATAAACACTGCAACACTACATGAGAAATCATTCATCTAATATACACTACAACACTACATGAGAAAACATTCACATAATAAACACTACATGATAAACCATTCATATAATAAACACTACAACACTACATGAGAAATCATTCATCTAATAAACACTACATCACTACATGAATAACCATTCATCTAATATACACTACAACACTACACGAGAAAACATTCATCTAATATACACTACAACACTACACGAGAAAAAATATACACTACTGACACTACATGAGAAATCGTTCATCTAATATACACTACAACACTACATGAGAAAACATTCACATAATAAACACTACATGAGAAACCATTCATATAATAAACTCTGCAACACTACATGAGAAATCATTCATCTAATATACACTACAACACTACATGAGAAAACATTCACATAATAAACACTACATGATAAACCATTCATATAATAAACACTACAACACTACATGAATAACCATTCATCTAATATACACTACAACACTACACGAGAAAACATTCATCTAATATACACTACAACACTACACGAGAAAAATAAACACTACAATACTACATGATGAACCATTCATATAATAAACACTACAACACTACATGAGAAACCATTCATATAATAAACACTACAACGCTACATGAGGAACTATTCATATGATAAACACTAGAACGCTACATGAGGAACCATTCATACAATAAACACTACAACACTACATGAGGAACCATTCACATAATAAACACTACAACACTACATGAGAAACCATTCACATAATAAACACTACAACACTACATGAGGAACCATTCATATAATAAACACTACAACACTACATGAGAAACCATTCACATAATAAACACTACAACACTACATGAGGAACCATTCATATAATAAACACTACAACACTACATGAGAAACCATTCACATAATAAACACTACAACACTACATGAAAAACCATTCACATAATAAACACTACAACACTACATGAGAAATCATTCACATTATAAACACTACAACACTACATGAGAAACCATTCACATAATAAACACTACATGAGAAATCATTCATCTAATATACACTACAACACTACATGAGAAATCATTCATCTAATATACACTACAACACTACATGAGAAAATATTCACATAATAAACACTACATGAGAAACCATTCATATAATAAACACTGCAACACTACATGAGAAATCATTCATCTAATATACACTACAACACTACATGAGAAAACATTCACATAATAAACACTACATGATAAACCATTCATATAATAAACACTACAACACTACATGAGAAATCATTCATCTAATAAACACTACATCACTACATGAATAACCATTCATCTAATATACACTACAACACTACACGAGAAAACATTCATCTAATATACACTACAACACTACATGAGAAATCATTCACATAATAAACACTACATGAGAAACCATTCACATAATAAACACTACATGAGAAACCATTCATATAATAAACTCTGCAACACTACATGAGAAATCATTCATCTAATATACACTACAACACTACATGAGAAAACATTCACATAATAAACACTACATGATAAACCATTCATATAATAAACACTACAACACTACATGAGAAATCATTCATCTAATAAACACTACATCACTACATGAATAACCATTCATCTAATATACACTACAACACTACACGAGAAAACATTCATCTAATATACACTACAACACTACACGAGAAAAATAAACACTACAATACTACATGATGAACCATTCATACAATAAACACTACAACACTACATGAGAAACCATTCATATAATAAACACTACAACGCTACATGAGGAACTATTCATATGATAAACACTAGAACACTACATGAGAAAACATTCACATAATAAACACTACAACACTACATGAAATCATTCATCTAATATACACTACAACACTACATGAATAACCATTCATCTAATATACACTACAACACAACACGAGAAAACATTCATCTAATGTACAATACTTTGTCTTCTGTATTATTAAATATAAATAATGGGTTAATGTAGGAGTGAGCAGCGTTTAAACAATAACTTATATAGACTTCAACAATTTATTAGGCCTTTTCTTTGCGTTTTAAACCTATGTTAACATTAACTGATTGTAGGTGGGGCTCTTGGAGATATAGTGCGATAACAAGTAATGAATTAAAACATATATTGGGTATAACACATTATATGATTGTAACAGTTCTAATAACAAGCATGTAACGTTAACCGCACTATTCCCCAGTTGAAAACTAGTTGGAGATTTAGCGTTGATTAATATCCAAATATTAGCCTTCAAACAGCTGCTTTATGTGTAATGCTAAACCATTGTAAATATAACTCAAAATAAATTCATACAGAAAGAGAGAAATTAACAGCATTAGAAATATTTAACCAAAATCGAGTGAGATATGAAAGTTTGTGTATATTTTAATATGTATAAATAGATATATAAATCTTACATACTCTCTGAATACCATTAATGAGAGTGTAAAACACTCAAACAAACATAACTCGAAAAGAATTTGTAAACCATAGACTCGGCTACACATTTATTTCTTAGGTAGTTGAATAGTTTATGTAGTTAAATAATACATAGGAATTAATTAGTACGGTCATACATGCATGTCAGTAAACTTCCTATACATATACTGGGTTGGTGTAGGAGTGACTGATAAACCAATATTATAATATTTATTCCAACACCATATAAAGCCTTTTATTAGTGTTTTAAATATTTCCAGACAGTCCCAAAGCCCACTATAGTACAATGCGATCAAGAAGTACTGATCAGCGATGCGTAAGTACTTACTCCCTTCAATTTAAGTACATTAATGAAACAATGTAAACTCCACCTAAAGTCGATTCAGTCCAGACAGGCTTCAAGAGACAAATCAACAAAACGTCTTTCACAAGGGCCGCTCAAAATCAGTCCAAACAAGATTCAGGATTTCACCGAAATTTCTCAGAGGCGTTTGTTTGTTTTGGAATTTCGCACAAAGCTACTCGAGGGCTATATGTGCTAGCCGTCCCTAATTTAGTAGTGTAAGACTAGAGGGAAGGCACCTAGTCATCACCACCCACCGCCAACTCTTGGGCTACTTTTACTACCCACTCAGAACAATCAAACATGACTGACAAACTTCATATCATTTCTCAATCTACTGACTCTAAAATAGCTAAAGACATAAATTTTCCCAGACATCCAATGAACACCCGGTGTATGTATCTATGCAAGATCTAAAAACTCCACCTGGTGGCACAGTTCAGAACACATAATTTCCATCGTTGATATAATAAAGTTTTTGAAAGAGCGTGGACTTCTTCGCGACACGACTCCTCCTATCTCCCCGTGCGTTTCCTCTCCCTTCTCCTAGTGCGACCCACTCTTTTGTGGTGAGACAAACTGGCACTAGCTAGTGAAAGTGGGTTTTCCCGGGGCTCTCCCGTTTCCCCCACATTGAAATTAGGGCATTGGATCTATAGTTCCCAGCCGCCCTGATGGACCCTAAGTCACGCATCGTCCGTTGGTATTATGGTATCACTCAATCTCTCACCTTGGTTGTCTAGTGTCGTTCCGCCGGTTTTTCGTCTTCTTTGCTCTGGGTCGCAATCAGCTCGTGTTTTTTTTTTTGTCACGTTTTTTGGTTTTTTTTCACGTAGCTTGTTCTTATTTGATGACCGTGGCGAAGAGAAAGTCCATCATTATGAGCACCCCCGGTTATCTCTATCCCCAGAGGGGTTAGAGTAGTTCAAACCGAAATCACTGCCAGTTTTTGTTTATTTTTTAAAATGTTTTGTGTTTTTGCTTTCGTTTTTGCATTCCTTGACTGGTAGCTGAAGTGTTCGACGTGTGAAGTCAATGCTGCCATGTTGCCTTCATCGCACAAGCTTCATTTTTTACCCTAACATCATCAGTACCCTCGTTAATTCTTGATGGATTCCCGTTGGATTTCTTCCCTCGTCAGATTATTGTCTGACCAGTTCAAACCCAACGTCTCAGTTGATCCCAAAAAAGCAAAAATCTTTCGCCGAGGAGGTATATTACTGCAGCCTTCAACTCTCCAGGACCACGCTTATCTATGTAAACCATGGAATGCAAATATCAACGTTCAGTGCTCTCCTACCAAAAGTTCCAGTAGCTTATACTCGGTATTTATTAAGGACGTTCATTTGTCTATAGCTTCTACTGAAATTCAACATTCTCTGAAAACAACAACCTCCAGGAAACTCCATGCAGCCCACAGAATTCAATCCAAGACCACAGGATTACCAATTAACTTTGTTAATGTTGTGTCCAAACATAAACAGTTAGCTGATTTTATACTTAACCACGGATGTACCCTACAGTATTATCATTTTAGTGGCGAACGTCCTCGACATCAACCAACTACTCTTCAACATGTCAAGTCTGTCAGTCAGAGTGACCCTCGTCCAGTAAGCTTTTCATCTCCAGCTTCAACATGTCAAGTCTGTCAATCAGAGTGACCCTCGTCCAGTAAGCTTTTCATCTCCCTCTTCAACATGTCAAGTCTGTCAATCAGAGTGACCCTCGTCCAGTAAGCTTTTCATCTCCCTCTTCAACATGTCAAGTCTGTCAATCAGAGTGACCCTCGTCCAGTAAGCTTTTCATCTCCCTCTTCAACATGTCAAGTCTGTCAATCAGAGTGACCCTCGTCCAGTAAGCTTTTCATCTCCCTCTTCAACATGCCGTCTCTCAATGAGAGTGACCCTCGTCCAGTAAACTTTCCATCTTCCTCTTCAACATGTCAAGTCTGTCAGTCAGAGTGACCCTCGTCCAGTAAGATTTTCATTTCCCTCTTCAACATGTCAAGTCTGTCAATCGGAGTGACCCTCGTCCAGTAAGCTTTTCATCTCCCTCTTCAACATGTCAAGTCTGTCAATCAGAGTGACCCTCGTCCAGTAAGCTTTTCATCTCCCTCTTCAACATGTCAAGTCTGTCAATCAGAGTGACCCTCGTCCAGTAAGCTTTTCATCTCCTCTTCAACATGCCGTCTCTCAGTAGAGTGACCCTCGTCCAGTAAACTTTCCATCTTCCTCTTCAACATGTCAAGTCTGTCAGTCAGGTGACCCTCGTCCAGTAAGATTTTCATTTCCCTCTTCAACATGTCAAGTCTGTCAATCAGAGTGACCCTCGTCCAGTAAGCTTTTCATCTCCTCTTCAACATGTCAAGTCTGTCAATCAGGTGACCCTCGTCCAGTAAGCTTTTCATCTCCCTCTTCAACATGTCAAGTCTGTCAATCAGAGTGACCCTCGTCCAGTAAGCTTTTCATCTCCCTCTTCAACATGCCAAGTCTCTCAATGAGAGTGACCCTCGTCCAGTAAACTTTCCATCTTCCTCTTCAACATGTCAAGTCTGTCAGTCAGAGTGACCCTCGTCCAGTAAGATTTTCATTTCCCTCTTCAACATGTCAAGTCTGTCAATCAGAGTGACCCTCGTCCAGTAAGCTTTTCATCTCCATGTATGCCCATTATCTCTACTGCCAGCAGCATTTCTACACTTAGTGCTAAAAAGAAAGACAAATATACTCTGACCAAGGTTGACGTTACTATCCAGCAGCGACCAAAACCAAAGAAGACAGCTTCATGCCAGACTCAAACCATGCAAGTTAAGACTACAGACATTCAATCCTTCGAAAAACCAACGATTTTCTGTGGCATCACAATCAATGCCAAACAAAACTGAAATATAGTTCTGATACAATCCTTTCCAACGTGATTTTATACCAGTTGTAATTACCCCGTGATTTGTTGATTTGAATATTCAAATTATTCTTAATATAATGAGCTCAATCAGGTAATTCCTGGAATTTGAGAAACTGGTAGACAAAACAAGAAAACAAAAGTGTCTATTACATTTTATAAACCAACAAGAAAAAAACGTGTAGAGGGACAAATAGTAATGGTGTAGAGGGACAAACAGTAATGGTGTAGAGGGACAAACAGTAATGGTGTAGAAGGACAAATAGTAATGGTTTAGAGGGACAAATAGTAATGGTTTAGAGGGACAAATAGTAACGGTGTAGAGGGACAAATAGTAACAAGTGTAGAGGGACAAATAATAACTGGTGTAGAGGGACAAACAATAATGCAAGAGGGACAAACAATAATGGTGTAGAGGACAAATAGTAATGGTGTAGAGGACAAACAGTAATGGTGTAGAGGACAAACAATAATGGTGTAGAGGACAAACAGTAATGGTGTAGAGGGACAAATAGTAATGGTGTAGAGGACAAAAGTAATGGTGTAGAGGACAAACAGTAATGGTGTAGAGGGACAAATAGTAATGGTGTAGAGGGACAAATAGTAATGGTGTAGAGGGACAAACAGTAATGGTGTAGAGAGACAAATAGTAATGGTGTAGAGGGACAAAGAGTAATGGTGTAGAGGGACAAACAGTAATGGTGTAGAGGGACAAACAGTAATGGTGTAGAGGGACAAACAGTAATGGTGTAGAGGGACAAACAGTAATGGTGTAGAGGGACAAATAGTAATGGTGTAGAAGGACAAACAATCTCAGGAACGTGATCAACCAGATGTCTCGTCAATATACTGATGTTATATTTTCAGTTAAAGGAAAGCATATTTCAATTTTCGTTTAGTTTAATCAGGTGTTCTGTTCATAAAGAAAGAAACGCTAATCATTTTAATAGAATAATATTCGGTGAAATACAGATGTTTGCCACGGTCTTATAACGGGACTTTTTCTACAAAACGGAATATAATAATTGCTGGTTAATAACTTCGTTTTAAATAGGAAGAAATAACGCAATTCCCGAAAAAAAAATACATTTTAAGATTTCTTTCCTTAAAAAAACAATTATGAGTTAAACAGGGTAACAAAAACATGCTGCATAATCAGTTTCTAATTGTTTGTTCTTCAGTTGAAGGTGCATGACTAGAACAGCTTCATTCGTGGACTTTAAACTTAGAACGTTTTGATAAATCTTTTTAAATATTAGGTAAATCAAAATTAAAGATGTCAGTTGCTGTAACATAGTTTTATTTTCTATAACATTTTATACATTTGTTTCCACAGAGTCTACAGAAACTTCTGGTCAACATTTTTTTACACATGTGAATTTTCTATCAGTTAATTTGTTAATTACAAGATATTTACAATTTAAAGATTTATCTTTCATATAATGGTAAATGCAGTTAAACAAAATATAGAGAAGTTCACATTGCGTCTTCTTATTAAACAAAAGTGGCTTACATTAGGTGGAGTCACTCTTAAAGTTACTGTTTTAGGTCACATAAAACTATTCTTACCTCTAACAATCACCCTTATCTGGTAATTAATTTTACGAACAAACATTTATTTATACAACCGAAGGAAAAATAAATATATGTACATATATTAACTTTAATTAGTTTTATCCTGAGTATAACAAGTATTTATATGCATATAATATATATATTCACACATACACACTACAACATCACATAGAATCTAATGACAAAATAAAGAAAATAACCTTAGAATTAAAACAGAACGGAACGTTTCTACGTAACGAAACTTCCAAGCAAATCTATATTTTCCTTTGTTTTATTTCTCAGACGAACCGAAATTACGAAACTGTCTCGTCTATTAATACGACACATAGTAGCGTACTGGTTCATTAAACATATAGAAATGGTTTGTGTAGTATACTACGTAATGCATTATCTGCTTGTAATCATTCCATAAGATTTATAGATACAAAACTTTAAGGACGCGGACTGCTAATAAATCAGTTTACAGTGACAGATGACAAACTCGAGCAGAACGGTCTTGACCTGAGTTAATTGTACGTTGTTTTAATACATTATTTTCCAAACTGTATTTAAAACTCTTGTATTTAATGTGCAGAAGTGTGTTAGGATTAACGTACATTATCGTTACTTTTAAATCTAGTACAGCGGTATGTCTCCGGATTTACAACGCTAAAATCAGCGGTTCGATTCCCCTCGGTGGGCTGAGCAGATAGCCCTATGTGGCTTTGTTATAAGAAAAACACACACACACATACTTTTAAATATTTAATACGTATAAAACATAATAAATACTTATTACTAAGCATGTTTTATTGTCTCCGTGCTTCACTGGTGCACAAACTTTTAACAACTTTTAAATCTGTTCTCTGATATTTTCAAGACATAAACTCGAAATTTTAATCTATAACCAACTCATAAAATTATAAAAATAACATGTTAAGATCAATATGATTTTAATTGTACTTATAGGCAGACAAAATTCAAGCCAACCAATAACAAAGCTATTCAGATGTTTATGGCTAGAACTGAGCTTGAAGGATGGTATGCAGATGTTTACAGAATATTTCCTGGGTAACTAATGTAACACAAAGATAACCTTCAGTCTAATTATTAATAGCAAGACGAACATAATTATTTAAAGCACTTAATAAGCGTTTCAGAATATTCGAAATTCTATCTACAGTAAGTTCAATCGACACAAAAATACACACAGATAATTACATAAAGAATGTTACAAACGGCGTTAAATCATTTGAACACAAAGGAAAACGAAATAAACCACTAGAGACAGAAGTGCATATGTTAAAATAATTAAATCACTTTCCATATTTGTGATTTAATTTGTGGTACACACTGCTCACTCTCTTTTTATTTCATTCAAATAGTTTAATGTCATTTGCTGTAGAGTATGTCACATTTGCGGTGTATTTTTGTATTTTTAAATTACTGAAAGTGGAATACCCAAAATTCCAAAATATAATATTTATTCAATACTTCAAGTAAACAAGTTACGTTTTCTGATAAATGAATCGATGACTAGTAAACTTTAGACTAATTTTTAATACACAGCCTAGATTACGTATTTATATAAGTTCTCAGTTAATAAACAGTTGTTCTTGTTTGTATTGAGTAATGCAATAACTGACATGCATTAAAGAATTACCAGTAACATTAAATCTACAATATTTATTGCTAACATCGACTAGCTGATATACTATTATGTCAGCTACAACTGTATGTACACTATGCGAACCGTCTAAATTTTTCTTACTTCAAATTATATTTAAATGATTGCTATAAAATTCACTATCCTCGTTCATTCTATCTTTGCGTGCACGAACGACAACACTGAATTCGATACTGAGCCAATTTACATATGTTAAGCCTTTTGGACAGTCCACAGTACTTGGAGTTGTCCTGACAGCTGTCTCCTGTCAAGTAAAACAAAAGACATTTATTTCAATGTTTTATTGTATTGATAAGCATTTATACGAGTCTAAATACCCCCATAATAATGGGGACACTTAAAAAATACATAGATAAATATACTCTTCAAAAAAAGAAATGCAAAAGGGATATTTTTGTTATTTTAAAGAGAAATGTATGTAATAACGTTACAAGCTCAGAGCATGTTACACGTGTTAAGGCACTGATTGTCAGACCAAAATGACAATAAAAGTTGTGCGCTTTGTAAACGGAGGAAAACATCGGATTTTTCGCCAAAACGCATTCGTGTCCAATAAATTTGTTTGAGAGATCTGCATTTTCTGCAAGTGCAACATGTGCAAAATCCCTATAAAAGTGACGGGTTCTCGGTTTCCATAGCTCAGTGTTAAGCCACTGACACGCAATACAGTTACGCCAAGACTGACTGAAGCAGAACGCAACAACGCCATTGGTCGCTTGGAAGCAGGCGAATCTCGATCAGATGTTGCCAGAGCCCAAGCACCATCATAAGGCTATGGAATCGTCACCAACAACATGGATCAACTTGTTACCGTCCACAATCTGGCAGGCCTCGTGTGACCACGCCCGCACAAGATCGCTACATCCGGTTACGTCACCTTCGGGATAGGACCACCACTGCGACGTCTATTGCCTCAACCATACCAGGGCTGCGTAGGATTTCCGATCAGACCGTACGCAACCGTCTATGAGATTCTTAGGCCCCATGTGCAACCCATCATGGTGAACGTCAACGACGTTTTTCAACACGACAACGCCCGTCCTCACACAGCCCGACTCACCACTGTCTTCTTGAGACACCACAACATCAACGTTCTTCCCTGGTCCTCCAGATCACCAGATTCAAACCCCATCGAACATCTTTGGGACGAGTTGGACCGACGTCTGCGACGGCGACAACCTCAACCGCAGACTCTACCTCAGCTTGCAGCAGCTTTGCAGGCTGAGTGATCAGCCATTCCACTGGATGTGATTCGTCATCTCATCGCTTCCATGGGCAGGAGACGCCAAGCAGTTATTGATGCTCACGGGGGGCATACTCGTTATTGACGTTGAGTGACGTTAAACGTCAACTAGTGAGCGTGGACTTCGCCTTTGCAGACTTTGGATGTTCAGCAGTGAATGTGCAAAGTTTCACACATGTCATACAGAACTACCCGGAATAAACTTGTTAACGATATGTCTCAAATTTTGCCTTTTGCGTTTCTTTTTTTGAAGAGTATATATTGTACTTCAGAATTACTTCATCTTTTCTCTTTCTCTCATGTTCCCCGCTAGTACAGTAGTATGTCCACAGATTTTACAACGCTGAAATCAGAGGTTCGACTTCCCCTCGGTGGGCTCAGCAGATAGCCGATGTGGCTTTGCTATAAGAAAACACACACTTTCTCTCATAGTTAACTATTCAGATGCAATAAATTCAGTTTCCTTTTAATAAATCCTTGAATAAATAGAAATGTGACTAAACATTCAAGGAAATTGAATTCAAAAGTGATCATTTATTGCTATGTTAATATAAATATAAAATGTGTTGATTTATTGTTATGCTAATATAAATTAAAAACGTGTTGATTTACTGTTATGCTAATATAAATTAAAAGTGATAATTCATTGCTATGTTAATATAAATACAAAATGTGTTGATTTATTGCTATGGTAATATGAATTAAAAACGTGTTGATTTATTGTTATGCTAATATGAATTAAAAACGTGTTGATTTATTGTTATGCTAATATAAATTAAAAGTGATAATCATTGTTATGCTAATATAAATTAGAAATGTGTTGATTTATTGTTATGCTAATATAAATTAGAAATGTGTTGATAGCTGTTAAAATAACGTGAAAACTTTGAAAGTTGTTGCCAACAACAGTTGATCATCGGTACACATTTACAAAGGTTTGGGCGTGTTAGACTACGATTAGAAGGTTCAAGGTTTGAGCTGCGATATGTCCCAAAACATGCTTAACACTTTCAGCTGTGGAAGTGTTGTGACTGCGATAGTCAGTCTCATATTGTACTAATAGGCAGCGAGTGATGCTCACTTTTTGCCTTCCCTCTGGTCAGCAGATCAAAATTAGAGATGGCTTAGTTTCGACCATAATTTCTCTGACCTGACCACTTAACCCGTGTATGTATCACCTCGTAGGGGTCGGGCGCCTCTGACCTCTTCCTCCCCATTGCGACTTTAAGTGGGTCAGAGTTTACCGAATTTATCCTTACCTTTTCCTGGGCGCCCACATTAGCACAGCGGAATATCTGCGGACTTCCTTACCCGTGGTGGACAAAGCACAGCAAGTCAATTGTGTTTCTTTGCGCTTAACTTCCAACAAACAAACTTTTCATGGCAATGTCCTCGTAAATAATTCTATTAATAATTAGTTACGTAATAATATTTTTTATTTATAAATTATATGTTACTTGGAGAAAGAGATGCTTGGGTCTATCTTTATCAAATATGCGTTAACGTTGTGATTCGTGTGGTAATTCGTTTTTACGCCAATTTTCAGTAAAGTAAGTTACTGAACCATGTATGTGTCTATCATTAAGAGATTGTAGATAAGCATATTTCCATTATTACATGACTATACTCCTCTCTCAGACAGCAGTCGGGCATCGCTGACTATCTCCTCCAAAGAAGTACACAGATAAGGCTGTTTGTTTGTTTTGAATTTCCGTAAAGCTACACGAGAGTTATATGAGCCGTTCCTAATATAGCAGTTTAAGACTAGAGGGAAGGCAACTAGTCATCATCACCCACCGCCAACTCTTGGGCTATTATTTTACCAACGTATAGTGAGATTGACCGTCACATTATAACGCCCTTACGGCTGAAAGTGCGCGCACGTTTGATTTGACCTGGGATTACAGAGTCGAGCACCCTAACCACCTGGCCATACCGAGCCATAAAAATATCGTTTGTTTCTCTTGATACTTAAGTACACAATGGGCTGTCTGTGCTCTGCCCACTACGGATACCGAAAGCCGGATTCAAGAGTTGTAAATACGCAGATATTCCGCTGTGCCACTGGGAGGCTGCGATAAGGCTAATGTCTCAAAAGTGTTACATGGCTGCTTAAAGTCTGAGAAACACTGTCTCAGTAGATTGACTGACAATAATCATAAGGAACGGTAGACATTACGGTTTACGTAGATTTCATTTGCATTTGTAAGAATTTATCGACTTAGTTCTTTTAATTACCTAATTAACTACTTAATAATTGAGGATTTTGAGTGAGTTCAGCCAAGTTATTGAAGCGTGAAATTAAACTCCTCCTCGTGAGCTTGCATCCTCATTACTTATCTGACTGCTATTCCACGCGCGAGTTCAGAAGCTATTTGTTATTTTGACTTTAATTTAAAAACAGCCTTGTGTTTTTTTTACATAACGATCCCTATAAGCGCAACTACGTATTTTGATTAGTACCAGATACGTCTCTGTCTAAATTTCACTAATAAATATGGCACGAACTTGTCTTTCTTTTCTTGTGTACAAGGGAGAAATATGAGAGACACAACTAGCGACTTAGCACTGAAATTAAGTAATTTTACGTGAATAAACTGAGATATAATTACACGTATCACCTAGATGGTATTATAAAGTAAATGCAAACCAAAAACGCTCATTTCATCGGTTTCTTTGTTTGTGTTGAATTTTGCGCAAAGCTACTCGAGAGCTATCTGCGCTAGCCGTCCCTAATTTAGCAGTGTAAAACTAGAGGGAAGACAGCTGGTCATCACCACCCACCGCCAACTCTTGGGCTACTCTTCTACCAACGAACAGTGGGATTGACCATCACATTATAACGCCCCCACGGCTGAAAAGGTGAACATGTTTGATGCGATCGGGATCCGAACCCGCGACCCTCAGATTACGAGTCGAACGTCTTAACCCACCCGGTCATGCCGGGCCATAATTCATTGGAAATATTTTTAGATGAAATAAAGCAGACAAACTAAACATTGATATGCCAGAAAAGTCTTGAAGTGTTGTTTTAAATTAGAAAAAAAAAAAAGTTTCATATATAGTTCTTGTAAGAACTGTGAACAGAAAAATCGATTGTAAACCACGAGGCGACTTTATAGAAGAGTTAATGGACTAATGACAAATGTCCCATTAATAAACAGTACTGGAATTTTCATGTTGTTTTTTGGGATAATAAAATATAATTGGTAAAAACTGTTCCACAACTGAATAGTTATTGTTTTTGTGTTTTATTTTAATTCATTTGTTTGTTTGTTTTTGTAATATTACATAAACCTACATGGAGAAGGTCTTAGACCCAAGTTGCAGATCATGGTCCTTCATCAGATAATTGTTTGTTTATTTGAACTGAATAAGACATCTGTAGTTTGCAAGATGTATTTTTGTGCTAATATAAGACTATATATCTAATGGCATATATACATAAAAAACTATATAGTCAATGGCATATATATATAGAACTATACAGTTAATGGTATATCAATATATAAGACCTTGTAGTAAATAGCCTAGACCTACGTTTCAGGACTTGGCCCTTTATGATTGCTGTTTGTTTATTTGCATTGTATAGGATATTTGTACTTTGCAAGGTGTATTGTTTGTGCTAATACGATTTTGCAGTAAATAGCCTAGGCTCACGTTTTATGGCATGGTCTTTCGTCATATAGTTACTTCATTGTTTGTACTGAATAGGAAGTTATACCTTGGAAAGTTTAGGTCCTGTGATATTAGTTATACTGAATAGTAAATAGCCTAGGCTCACGATTTAAGGCATGGTCCTTCATCGTATAGTTGTTTGATTTGGATATTTGTATTGATTATAAGATCTGTAACTTGATCTTGTGATGTTGTATAGAACTGTTTGGTAAGTGATACAAGATCTAATGTTGATCTTGTGATGTTATATAGAACTGTTTGGTAAGTGATACTAGATCTAATGTGGATCTTGTGATGTGATATAGAACCATTTCGTAAGTGATACTAGATCAGTGGTTCTTAACCTTGTTGGAGGTACTGAACCAGACCAGTGGTTCTTAACCTTGTTGGAGGTACAGAACCAGATCAGTGGTTCTTAACCTTGTTGGAGGTACAGAACCAGATCAGTGGTTCTTAACCTTGTTAGAGGTACTGAACCAGACCAGTGGTTCTTAACCTTGTTGGAGGTACTGAACCAGACCAGTGGTTCTTAACCTTGTTGGAGGTACTTAACCAGACCAGTGGTTCTTAACCTTGTTAGAGGTACTGAGCCAGACCAGTGGTTCTTAACCTTGTTGGAGGTACTTAACCAGACCAGTGGTTCTTAACCTTGTTGGAGGTACTTAACCAGACCAGTGGTTCTTAACCTTGTTGGAGGTACTTAACCAGACCAGTGGTTCTTAACCTTGTTGGAGGTACTGAACCAGATCAGTGGTTCTTAACCTTGTTGGAGGTACTGAACCCCGGAAGTTTCGTATTTGCATTCACTGAACCCTTCGTAATTGGAAAAATAAAATATGTTTTTTTTTTTCAAATTCAAAACATTACATATTTTATAAGATCACAAAATTAACCATGCATCAGTTGCACACAATATCACTGTGTTCAAAAAACAAAACCAACAAAACGTGAATTTCACACAAAAACAAAAAATATAACTCAATGAATATTTATTGCAGATCAGTGTGACTTTTTCTGTTGCCTTTCAGAGACAAGTTCAAAAATGCGCGGTTTCATCTTAACAAGTGCCACTCTCATATCATTTTCCCAACAAAGTCTGTTCCTTTTCTTCGTTTTCATGCCTACCATCCTCAAAAAGGATTGATCGCAAATTGATACATTGTAACAAATGGTATGAATATCTTAAGGGCTTTCTTAACAATAAGAGGGTACGCTACGATTTGGTGACACCAAAACGTTGAGAGTGTTGTTGTTCTGAAAAGTTGCTGTTGAACCTGGCTCTGCTGAAGTTCAATGATTTCGTCGAGGTATTCACCATTAACATCTGCTGTCGCAACACTAAACGTGAACTACTGTCTCACCCATGCTGGATATGACTCTCTGGTGGGGAAGTATCCGTCGAGAGACTTTGCGAGCTCATCTAAGTGCTTCCTTCAGTTCCCCGGATACAGAAATGTCTCCGATTTCAGACACATCTTCGATCTTACTTACACAGTCGTCCAGCAGGGGAAAGTTTGCGAAGTTATCATTCTCTGTTCGTCGTTTTCATAACTGTACCTTTTTTTTGAAAAGCCTTCAGGTTTTCTTCCGCTTCGATGATGTTGACTTCACCGCCCTGCATCTGTTGATTTAGAGTATTGAAGATATCGGCCATGTACGCCAAAATGAGAATGAACTCAGATTTTTCGAAGCAATCTGCATGACAATGTTGGTGTTCTCGCAAAAACAGGGCTAATTCCACACGCATGGCAAAAACACGATTCAGCATCTTTCCCCGGGATAACCACCGAACGTTAGAATGGTGCAAAAGTACCTCGAATTCAGAGCCCATTTTATTACACAGCTCTTTGAAGATGCAGTGCTTCAGGGCACTATTTCGCACAAAGTTCACACATTCCACTATAATTTTTAATACTTCTGCCAGTTTTGAAGGCAAGGTTTTTGTTGCCAACGCATGCCTGTGTAGAACACAGTGCGTTACAATGATGTGTGGTTCATCGACTTTCACCAGCGCACCAAAACCAGAGTTTCGTTCGTCCCAGCATGACTGGAGCTCCGTCCGAACAAACTGCAGAAACCATATCTCACAAAAGATCGTTGTCTCTGAAGAAGTCATCCACAAGTTTCTTCACGTCGGCTGCCTTAGTTGTTGTTGTAAGAAGCTTACAAAATAAAAAATCTTTTATTTCGTCGTTCTTCACATAGCGCACGAATACAACAAACTGGCTTAGATTGGAAACGTCGGTGGTCTCGTCGATTGAAGGCTGAATTTTGTTGGGCTTGAAATCAGATCTGCTACTACTTGAGCCAAGACATCATCGCCCATGTCATCTATTCTGCTGCTGATGGTGTCATTTGAAAGAGGAATTTGGGATAACTTATTTTCAGCAGCTTTTCCCAGCATGATATTCGCAATCTTCAACGCAGCTAGTTTTACGAGTGTTTCACCAATGGTGTGTGGTTTGCCCTGCTTTGCAGTCAAGTACGCAACTTTATACGATGCTGTGAGGATCGGTTTGTTAATGGGTACAAAGCCGAGAACAGGCAAAGTAGCCTTTTCATCGAACCTGGCTCTCTTTACCTTGAATTCAGCAAGCGTTGTGTTCTTGTATTTCCCATCTCCATGCAGCTTTAGGGAGTGTTCTCTTAGTTTTGCAGGTACTAGACTAGAATTGCTCAACTTGACATTGCAAGTCATGCATTGAGGACGCTGACTCCCTACATGTTCCGTTATACACGTGAATCCATATTGTACGTATTCGTCCGACCACTTTCTGTTTTTACTCGACATAGTTAGTATGAAGGGATTCAAAGATTAGGAAAAAAATCACAAATGACGCACGATTACTACAGTAACAAGTCGACTGCTAAGCGCACGAAGCTCCCTGCAGCACAGATATTAAAGCCAAGTGATGTGACGTGATCAGCCGCAGCCAATGATGGCCAAGTGGAGCGTGACGTCACGAATCATACGAATGGGGTAAATGGAACGGACACATACATAGCTTATGTGTCTTGACCTCTGCCGAACCCCTGAGACTTCAAAGTGTTAGAAAAAAATGAGTTTGTTAGTCTTAAAATTTAATGAAAGAAAACACAGGTCAAATTTTAACGTGACAAAAAATGCACTCTAAAAAGTTAACAAATCATAATTAGAAAAATACAAGGATTTCTTATATTGTGTTTAAAAGATTTTCAAGGAAAAAGATAAGTTATATTCAATAATATCCAGAAAGATATGATAAAATGGAGTTGTTTGTGTTTCTTGACACCAAATGTAATGAAGAACGACCTATAGTCTGAAAGAAAATATCTCTGTAACTTCTAGTAGCAGAACAGCGAAAAGAAACCCACCAGACAAACACGGCGGTCCTGTGCAATGCTCCATCACGGACGGCCTGGCTTCAGGTTTACACGAATTTCCCGCTGGTTCATCAGTCAGCGGCCACACACACTTTACTATACGGTTCTTGAAACCGACCTCTCCACAATTGGCATTACACTGAGAAGAAAGTGAACTTTCTATAATAGAGGTTAGTAGATTTAATTTGATAATAATCAGTTTGTCCATTTATGCACAATTTTCTACCCATAGTCATCCCTAACTCTGAATTTATAAGTTAGATAAAAAAGGCACCTGTTCAACAGCATTCACCGCCAGTTCTTGAACGCATCTTATTTCATCGAATAGCAGCATCTTACTGTCACTCTTATAGCGCATCCAAGGCTTCCAGTTGTAGATCACAACGAAAACAGGACACAGACCATGTGTCATTAAATTCTTAATACCAGCATGTTTACTTTAGGGCCCCGGCATGGCCAAGCGTGTTAAGGTGTGTGACTCGTAATCCGAGGGTCGCGGGGTCGCACCCCCGTCGCGCCAAGCATGCTCGTCCTTTCAGCCGTGGGGGCGTTATAATGTTACGGTTAATCCCACTATTCGTTGGTAAAAGAGTAGCCCAAGAGTTGGCGGTGGGTGGTGATGACTAGCTGACTTCCTTCTAGTCTTACACTACTAAATTAGGGACGGCTAGCGCAGATAGCCCTCGAGTAGCTTTGCGCGAAATTCAAAAACAAACAAACAAACAATTTACTTTGGGCACCCCAAACCAAATAATAAAAAGACGTTTCAATTGATTAGGGTTAACAATACACACAGGATATAAAAACAATATTGTTTGGTAAATGAATGTTTTACCGCTATTAAACGAAAAAATCAAATTCGATTTGTTTTTATAATCTGACAGAAGTATATTCGTATAAATTAAATATCTGGGCCAGGCATGATCGACTGGTTAAAATAACAGTACTGTAAATCAGATAATACTTGTTCCGCATCTCCTTTCCATAAAATATACACTCCGCACGTTGGGGCCATGAGTACGCTATAAACCGTGACGGTCACATATCACGATTCGATTTGAAAAGAGTTGACAATGGCATTGAGCAGCTGCTTTAAGTCTAGTATGCCAACTGAAAATTAGAAATGCTATGCGCAGAAATCTGTTGTGTGACTTTGTACAAAAATTCTAAAACAAATAGACTTGTTTATCTTAACTTCTAGATATTCAAAATAATAAACAACTTCTGATCAAATGTACAAATCCATTGATTTAATTTATTCTCAAAACAAAATCAAATAACTGCACAAAAGTTTTAATATTCGTCGAGAGTTGGAAACATTTGAAGGATAATATTAATATTACCTGAGGGTTTAAAAACCCTTTGAGGATGGTAATATCGTAAATGTTTAGTCCATTACATGTTGATTGGTGATAATCATTTATGTAAATATATGTATGGTAGCAAAAGACATAATAACTTAGGGGCCCAGCATGACCAAGTAGTTCAGGACTTAACTCGTAATCTGAGGGACACGGGTTCGAATCCCCGTCGCATCAAAAATGCTCGTCCTTTCAGCCGTAGGGGCGTTATAATGTTACGGTCAATCCCACTATTTGTTGGTAAAATAGTGGCCCAAGAGTTGGTGGTGGGTGGTGATGACTAGCTGCATCCCTCTAGTGTTACACTACTAAATTAGAGAGGGCTAGCGCAGATAGCCCTTGTGTAGCTTTGCGCGAAATTCAAAAAAACAAATAATAACTTAGACTATAATGTATTAATATTTATAATAATGGTCTCCAAAAGGTTCGTAACACTTATTTTTTAATCGAATGATGACAGTCTTGATTCATTCTGAATATAGATACCATAATCAATGTTTCAAATAGTGTACATGATTAAGTCGTATTAAAACTCTATATATTCCGATCCATTAAACCCCTCTAAAAAATCCCATGTAATTCAAGTGTGAAATAAGTTTCCTGTGTGTACCTAGTCTCGGGCCGGCATGGCCACGTGGTTAAAGCATTCGACTCGTAATCTCAAGGTCACGGATTCGCATCCTTGTCGTACCAAACATACTCGCCCTTGCAGTGGGGGTATTATGATGTAACTGGTCAATCCCACTATACGTTGGTAAGAAGAGTAGCCCAAGAGTTGGAATTTAATGACTAGCTGCCTTCCCTCTAGTATTACACTGCTAAATTAGGGATGGCTAGCGCAGATAGCCCTCGTGTAACTTTGGGCGAAATTCAAAAACAAACCTAGTTAACGAGTCTCATATTATCATACTAACCTCTGACCACGGTTCAACCTTCCACACCCCAAAGCACTGAGGGTTGAAACATTCCCGAGATACGATAGGTTTCTCGTTTCTAGCACAGTTACTGTCGGACACTTCCGTTCCGTTTGAAAAAGAACAGCTTACCCGTCTGTTTTGTTTTCCTGTGTACAAGCTTGTGCAACTGATGTCCAAACACTAAAACGTGCGAAAAATCAGAAAGATGTCATTTAGTCATATTTTAAACAAGTAATAGCATTACAGTGTAATAATATGTACTTGTTCTTAATACTTGAAGGGCGACATCTGTGAACCATGTTTTAAAATAGGGAGTTGAGCAGCCGAGTAATTATGCTGTAAAATTCACCTACCACAAGTCCTTAAGGCTAGTGACCTCTTGCGGTGACTTCGATATCAAGTTACGAGTAATTTCATTATACTCATTGTAATTTTTTACAGCGTGGGTAGTAACATTAGAATTAAAAAAAAAAAAACAGCCAGCAGGCTCGATACTGGAATATCAATAATAAATATCACGAAATTATTCGCTCATTGTGAAGTGGCGTGTTCATTCTCTCAATATTGGACATTACAAGCCATAATGAAAGGAAATACGTAGATTTTAAACTGTGTGTATGCCCCAATGGTAAAAATAAAATCGCATAGTCTAATCATTGGACTAGGGGTCAAATAGGCTTAGAAACTTATTGTATGTATAATCAAAGTCTATTTCATATTTATTAAAATGGTTTGAAAAATCCAATCAAGACGTAGAGTCGCTATGCAAATAGCATTATCCATTTCTAATATCTAACCTATGCAACATCAATAATGAAGATACGTTAGGTCAGTGATATACTTTAACTACTAATTACAACAGGATAAAAAATAATTAAAAACTTACCTCTGCCCACTCTGCAATTTTCCATCGAGGGCACTCAGATATTCCACAGTGTCTGATGTAGAGCGGAGGTTTGAGTCCGGCATTAACACAGAGTTTGTGATCGACAACCCTTGAGTGATTTGCTTGTTTGTCGTCAATTTTCAACAGACACTGACTGGAACGTGTCTGTTAGAAGAACATGAATAATTTTTAATGCGATGAAAAAGTTCAAATGCGAAAACTGATTGGATCATCTGTGTGAAGACTAACAGTTTGTGCAATTGGAAGATCTGTGTGAAGACTAACAGTTTGTGCAATTGGATCATCTGTGTGAAGACTAACAGTTTGTGCAATTGGATCATCTGTGTGAAGACTAACAGTTTGTGCAATTGGATCATCTGTGTGAAGACTAACAGTTTGTACAATTGGATGATCTGTGTGAAGACTAACAGTTTGTACAATTGGATGATCTGTGTGAAGACTAACAGTTTGTACAATTGGATGATCTGTGTGAAGACTAACAGTTTGTACAATTGGATGATCTGTGTGAAGACTAACAGTTTGTACAATTGGGTCATCTGTGTGAAGACTAACAGTTTGTACAATTGGGTCATCTGTGTGAAGACTAACAGTTTGTACAATTGGATCATCTGTGTGAAGACTAACAGTTTGTACAATTGGGATCATCTGTGTGAAGACTAACAGTTTGTACAATTGGATCATCTGTGTGAAGACTAACAGTTTGTACAATTGGGTCATCTGTGTGAAGACTAACAGTTTGTGCAATTGGGTCATCTGTGTGAAGACTAACAGTTTGTACAATTGGATCATCTGTGTGAAGACTAACAGTTTGTACAATTGGATCATCTGTGTGAAGACTAACAGTTTGTACAATTGGATCATCTGTGTGAAGACTAACAGTTTGTACAATTGGATCATCTGTGTGAAGACTAACAGTTTGTACAATTGGGTCATCTGTGTGAAGACTAACAGTTTGTACAATTGGATCATCTGTGTGAAGACTGTTTGTACAATTGGATCATCTGCAATTGGATCATCTGTGTGAAGACTAACAGTTTGTACAATTGGGTCATCTGTGTGAAGACTAACAGTTTGTACAATTGGATCATCTGTGTGAAGACTAACAGTTTGTACAATTGGGTCATCTGTGTGAAGACTAACAGTTTGTACAATTGGATCATCTGTGTGAAGACTAACAGTTTGTACAATTGGATCATCTGTGTGAAGACTAACAGTTTGTACAATTGGATCATCTGTGTGAAGACTAACAGTTTGTACAATTGGATCATCTGTGTGAAGGCTAACAGTTTGTACAATTGGATCATCTGTGTGAAGAATCTGTGACTAACAGTTTGTACAATTGGATCATCTGTGTGAAGACTAACAGTTTGTACATCATCTGTGTGAAGACTAACAGTTTCAATTGGATCATCTGTGTGAAGACTAACAGTTTGTACAATTGGATCATCTGTGTGAAGACTAACAGTTTGTACAATTGGATCATCTGTGTGAAGACTAACAGTTTGTACAATTGGATCATCTGTGTGAAGACTAACAGTTTGTACAATTGGATCATCTGTGTGAAGACTAACAGTTTGTACAATTGGATCATCTGTGTGAAGACTAACAGTTTGTACAATTGGGTCATCTGTGTGAAGACTAACAGTTTGTACAATTGGATCATCTGTGTGAAGACTAACAGTTTGTACAATTGGATCATCTGTGTGAAGACTAACAGTTTGTACAATTGGATCATCTGTGTGAAGACTAACAGTTTGTACAATTGGATCATCTGTGTGAAGACTAACAGTTTGTACAATTGGATCATCTGTGTGAAGACTAACAGTTTGTACAATTGGATCATCTGTGTGAAGACTAACAGTTTGTACAATTGGATCATCTGTGTGAAGACTAACAGTTTGTACAATTGGATCATCTGTGTGAAGACTAACAGTTTTGTACAATTGGATCATCTGTGTGAAGACTAGCAGTTTGTACAATTGGGTCATCTGTGTGAAGACTAACAGTTTGTACAATTGGGTCATCTGTGTGAAGACTAACAGTTTGTACAATTGGATCATCTGTGTGAAGACTAACAGTTTGTACAATTGGATCATCTGTGTGAAGACTAACAGTTTGTACAATTGGATCATCTGTGTGAAGACTAACAGTTTGTACAATTGGATCATCTGTGTGAAGACAGCAACAGTTTGAAGACTACAATTGGATCATCTGTGTGAAGACTAACAGTTTGTACAATTGGATCATCTGTGTGAAGACTAACAGTTTGTACAATTGGATCATCTGTGTGAAGACTAACAGTTTGTACAATTGGATCATCTGTGTGAAGACTAACAGTTTGTACAATTGGATCATCTGTGTGAAGACTAACAGTTTGTGCAATTGGATCATCTGTGTGAAGACTAACAGTTTGTACAATTGGATCATCTGTGTGAAGACTAACAGTTTGTACAATTGGATCATCTGTGTGAAGACTAACAGTTTGTACAATTGGATCATCTGTGTGAAGACTAACAGTTTGTACAATTGGATCATCTGTGTGAAGACTAACAGTTTGTACAATTGGATCATCTGTGTGAAGACTAACAGTTTGTACAATTGGATCATCTGTGTGAAGACTAACAGTTTGTACAATTGGATCATCTGTGTGAAGACTAACAGTTTGTACAATTGGATCATCTGTGTGAAGACTAACAGTTTGTACAATTGGATCATCTGTGTGAAGACTAACAGTTTGTACAATTGGGTCATCTGTGTGAAGACTAGCAGTTTGTACAATTGGGTCATCTGTGTGAAGACTAACAGTTTGTACAATTGGATCATCTGTGTGAAGACTAACAGTTTGTACAATTGGATCATCTGTGTGAAGACTAACAGTTTGTACAATTGGATCATCTGTGTGAAGACTAACAGTTTGTACAATTGACTCATCTGTGTGAAGACAACAGCGGTTTGTACAATTGGAACAGTTTGTACAATTGGATCATCTGTGTGAAGACTAACAGTTTGTACAATTGGATCATCTGTGTGAAGACTAACAGTTTGTACAATTGGATCATCTGTGTGAAGACTAACAGTTTGTACAATTGGATCATCTGTGTGAAGACTAACAGTTTTTGCAATTGGATCATCTGTGAAGACTAACAGTTTGTACAATTGGATCATCTGTGTGAAGACTAACAGTTTGTACAATTGGGTCATCTGTGTGAAGACTAACAGTTTGTACAATTGGGTCATCTGTGTCAAGAAGACTAACAGTTTGTACAATTGGATCATCTGTGTGAAGACTAACAGTTTGTACAATTGGATCATCTGTGTGAAGACTAACAGTTTGTACAATTGGATCATCTGTGTGAAGACTAACAGTTTGTACAATTGGGTCATCTGTGTGAAGACTAACAGTTTGTACAATTGGATCATCTGTGTGAAGACTAACAGTTTGTACAATTGGATCATCTGTGTGAAGGCTGTGTGAAACTAACAGTTTGTACAATTGGATCATCTGTGTGAAGACTAACAGTTTGTACAATTGGATCATCTGTGTGAAGACCAAAGCAAGCCATCATCTGTGTAACAATTGTACAATTGGATCATCTGTGTGAAGACTAACAGTTTGTACAATTGGGTCATCTGTGTGAAGACTAACAGTTTGTACAATTGGATCATCTGTGTGAAGACTAACAGTTTGTACAATTGGATCATCTGTGTGAAGACTAACAGTTTGTACAATTGGATCATCTGTGTGAAGACTAACAGTTTGTACAATTGGATCATCTGTGTGAAGACTAACAGTTTGTACAATTGGATCATCTGTGTGAAGACTAACAGTTTGTACAATTGGATCATCTGTGTGAAGACTAACAGTTTGTACAATTGGATCATCTGTGTGAAGACTAACAGTTTGTACAATTGGATCATCTGTGTGAAGACTAACAGTTTGTACAATTGGATCATCTGTGTGAAGACTAACAGTTTGTACAATTGGATCATCTGTGTGAAGACTAACAGTTTGTACAATTGGATCATCTGTGTGAAGACTAACAGTTTGTACAATTGGATCATCTGTGTGAAGACTAACAGTTTGTACAATTGGATCATCTGTGTGAAGACTAACAGTTTGTACAACAATTGGATCATCTGTGTGAAGACTAACAGTTTGTACAATTGGATCATCTGTGTGAAGACTAACAGTTTGTACAATTGGATCATCAATTGGGCCATCTCTGTGAAGACTAACAGTTTGTACAATTGGATCATCTGTGTGAAGACTAACAGTTTGTACAATTGGATCATCTGTGTGAAGACTAACAGTTTGTACAATTGGATCATCTGTGTGAAGACTAACAGTTTGTACAATTGGATCATCTGTGTGAAGACTAACAGTTTGTACAATTGGATCATCTGTGTGAAGACTAACAGTTTGTACAATTGGGACATCATCTGTGAAGACTAACAGTTTGTACAATTGGATCATCTGTGTGAAGACTAACAGTTTGTACAATTGGATCATCTGTGTGAAGAACTACAATTGGGTCATCTGTGTGAAGACTGTTTCAGGCCACACAATTGGATCAATACCCTGTGTGAAGATCTCCAACAGTTTGTACAATTGGATCATCTGTGTGAAGACTCAACAGTTTGTACAATTGGATCATCTGTGTGAAGATCCTAAAATTTGATTGGTCATCTGTGTGAAGACTAACAGTTTGTACAATTGGATCATCTGTGTGAAGACTAACAGTTTGTACAATTGGATCATCTGTGTGAAGACTAACAGTTTGTACAATTGGATCATCTGTGTGAAGACTAAAATTGGATCATCTAACAGTTTGTGAAGACTAACAGTTTGTACAATTGGATCATCTGTGTGAAGACTAACAGTTTGTACAATTGGATCATCTGTGTGAAGACTAACAGTTTGTACAATTGGATCATCTGTTGAAGACTAACAGTTTGTACTGATTGGATCATCTGTGTGAAGACTAACAGTTTGTACAATTGGATCATCTGTGTGAAGACTAACAGTTTGTACAATTGGATCATCTGTGTGAAGACTAACAGTTTGTACAATTGGATCATCTGTGTGAAGACTAACAGTTTGTACAATTGGATGATCTGTGTGAAGACTAACAGTTTGTACAATTGGATGATCTGTGTGAAGACTAACAACAATTGGATCATCTGTGTACAATTGGAGACATCAACATCTGTGTGAAGACTAACAGTTTGTACAATTGGATCATCTGTGTGAAGACTAACAGTTTGTACAATTGGGTCATCTGTGTGAAGACTAACAGTTTGTACAATTGGATCATCTGTGTGAAGACTAACAGTTTGTACAATTGGATCATCTGTGTGAAGACTAACAGTTTGTACAATTGGATCATCTGTGTGAAGACTAACAGTTTGTACAATTGGATCATCTGTGTGAAGACTAACAGTTTGTACAATTGGATCATCTGTGTGAAGACTAACAGTTTGTACAATTGGATCATCTGTGTGAAGACTAACAGTTTGTACAATTGGATCATCTGTGTGAAGACTAACAGTTTGTACAATTGGATCATCTGTGTGAAGACTAACAGTTTGTACAATTGGATCATCTGAAGTGTTTGTACAAGATCTGTGTGAAGACTAACAGTTTGTACAATTGGGTCATCTGTGTGAAGACTAACAGTTTGTACAATTGGATCATCTGTGTACAATTGGATCATCTGTGTGAAGACTAACAGTTTGTACAATTGGATCATCTGTGTGAAGACTAACAGTTTGTGCAATTGGATCATCTGTGTGAAGACTAACAGTTTGTACAATTGGATCATCTGTGTGAAGACTAACAGTTTGTACAATTGGATCATCTGTGTGAAGACTAACAGTTTGTACAATTGGATCATCTGTGTGCTGAGAAGACTAACAGTTTGTACAATTGGATCATCTGTGTGAAGACTAACAGTTTGTACAATTGGATCATCTGTGTGAAGACTAACAGTTTGTACAATTGGATCATCTGTGTGAAGACTAACAGTTTGTACAATTGGATCATCTGTGTGAAGACTAACAGTTTGTACAATTGGATCATCTGTGTGAAGACTAACAGTTTGTACAATTGGATCATCTGTGTGAAGACTAACAGTTTGTACAATTGGATCATCTGTGTGAAGACTAACAGTTTGTACAATTGGATCATCTGTGTGAAGACTAACAGTTTGTGCAATTGGGTCATCTGTGTGAAGACTAACAGTTTGTACAATTGGGTCATCTGTGAAGACTAACAGTTTGTACAATTGGGTCATCTGTGTGAAGACTAACAGTTTGTACAATTGGATCATCTGTGAGAAGACTAACAGTTTGTACAATTGGGTCATCTGTGTGAAGACTAACAGTTTGTACAATTGGATCATCTGTGTGAAGACTAACAGTTTGTACAATTGGATCATCTGTGTGAAGACTAACAGTTTGTACAATTGGATCATCATCTGTGTGAAGACTAACAGTTTGTACAATTGGATCATCTGAAGACTAACAGTTTGTACAATTGGATCATCTGTGAAGAAGACTAACAGTTTGTACAATTGGGTCATTGTGTGAAGACTAACAGTTTTGCAATTGGATCATCTGTGTGAAGACTAACAGTTTGTACAATTGGATCATCTGTGTGAAGACTAACAGTTTGTACAATTGGATCATCTGTGTGAAGACTAACAGTTTGTACAATTGGATCATCTGTGTGAAGACTAACAGTTTGTACAATTGGATCATCTGTGTGAAGACTAACAGTTTGTACAATTGGATCATCTGTGTGAAGACTCAGTTTGTACAATTGGATCATCTCTGTGAAGACTAACAGTTTGTACAATTGGATCATCTGTGTGAAGACTAACAGTTTGTACAATTGGATCATCTGTGTGAAGACTAACAGTTTGTACAATTGGGTCATCTGTGTGAAGACTAACAGTTTGTACAATTGGATCATCTGTGTGAAGACTAACAGTTTGTACAATTGGATCATCTGTGTGAAGACTAACAGTTTGTACAATTGGATCATCTGTGTGAAGACTAACAGTTTGTACAATTGGATCATCTGTGTGAAGACTAACAGTTTGTACAATTGGATCATCTGTGTGAAGACTAACAGTTTGTACAATTGGATCATCTGTGTGAAGACTAACAGTTTGTGCAATTGGATCATCTGTGTGAAGACTAACAGTTTGTACAATTGGATCATCTGTGTGAAGACTAACAGTTTGTACAATTGGATCATCTGTGTGAAGACTAACAGTTTGTACAATTGGATCATCTGTGTGAAGGCTAACAGTTTGTACAATTGGATCATCTGTGTGAAGGCTAACAGTTTGTACAATTGGATCATCTGTGTGAAGACTAGCAGTTTGTACAATTGGATCATCTGTGTGAAGACTAACAGTTTGTACAATTGGATCATCTGTGTGAAGACTAACAGTTTGTACAATTGGGTCATCTGTGTGAAGACTAACAGTTTGTACAATTGGATCATCTGTGTGAAGACTAACAGTTTGTACAATTGGGTCATCTGTGTGAAGACTAACAGTTTGTACAATTGGGTCATCTGTGTGAAGACTAACAGTTTGTACAATTGGATCATCTGTGTGAAGACTAACAGTTTGTACAATTGGATCATCTGTGTGAAGACTAACAGTTTGTACAATTGGATCATCTGTGTGAAGACTAACAGTTTGTACAATTGGGTCATCTGTGTGAAGACTAACAGTTTGTACAATTGGATCATCATCAGTTTGTGCAATTGGATCAAGACTAACAACAAGTCATTTGTGAAGACAATTGTACAATCATCTGTGTGAAGACTAACAGTTTGTACAATTGGATCATCTGTGAAGACTAACAGTTTGTACAATTGGATCATCTGTGTGAAGACTAACAGTTTGTACAATTATCATCTGTGTGGACTAACAGTTTGTACAATTGGATCTGTGTGAAGACTAACAGTTTGTACAATTGGATCATCTGTGTGAAGGCTAACAGTTTGTACAATTGGATCATCTGTGTGAAGGCTAACAGTTTGTACAATTGGATCATCTGTGTGAAGACTAGCAGTTTGTACAATTGGGTCATCTGTGTGAAGACTAGCAGTTTGCACAATTGGGCCATCTCTGTGAAGACTAACAGTTTGTACAATTGGATCATCTGTGTGAAGACTAACAGTTTGTACAATTGGATCATCTGTGTGAAGACTAACAGTTTGTACAATTGGATCATCTGTGTGAAGACTAACAGTTTGTACAATTGGATCATCTGTGTGAAGACTAACAGTTTGTACAATTGGATCATCTGTGTGAAGACTAACAGTTTGTACAATTGGATCATCTGTGTGAAGACTAACAGTTTGTACAATTGGATCATCTGTGAAGACTAACAGTTTGTACAATTGGATCATCTGTGTGAAGACTAACAGTTTGTACAATTGGATCATCTGTGTGAAGACTAACAGTTTGTACAATTGGATCATCTGTGTGAAGACTAACAGTTTGTACAATTGGATCATCTGTGTGAAGACTAACAGTTTGTGCAATTGGATCATCTGTGTGAAGACTAACAGTTTGTACAATTGGATCATCTGTGAAGACTAACAGTTTGTACAATTGGATCATCTGTGTGAAGACTAACAGTTTGTACAATTGGATCATCTGTGTGAAGGCTAACAGTTTGTACAATTGGATCATCTGTGTGAAGGCTAACAGTTTGTACAATTGGATCATCTGTGTGAAGACTAACAGTTTGTACAATTGGATCATCTGTGTGAAGACTAGCAGTTTGTACAATTGGGTCATCTGTGTGAAGACTAGCAGTTTGCACAATTGGGCCATCTCTGTGAAGACTAACAGTTTGTACAATTGGATCATCTGTGTGAAGACTAACAGTTTGTACAATTGGATCATCTGTCAGTTTGTACAATTGGATCATCTGTGTGAAGACTAACAGTTTGTACAATTGGATCATCTGTGTGAAGACTAACAGTTTGTACAATTGGATCATGAAGACTAACAGTTTGTACAATTGGGTCATCTGTGTGAAGACTAACAGTTTGTACAATTGGATCATCTGTGTGAAGACTAACAGTTTGTACAATTGGATCATCTGTGTGAAGACTAACAGTTTGTACAATTGGATCATCAATTGGATCATCTGTGTGAAGACTAACAGTTTGTACAATTGGATCATCTGTGTGAAGACTAACAGTTTGTACAATTGGATCATCTGTGTGAAGACTAACAGTTTGTACAATTGGATCATCTGTGTGAAGACTAACAGTTTGTACAATTGGATCATCTGTGTGAAGACTAACAGTTTGTACAATTGGATCATCTGTGTGAAGACTAACAGTTTGTACAATTGGATCATCTGTGTGAAGACTAACAGTTTGTACAATTGGATCATCTGTGTGAAGACTAACAGTTTGTACAATTGGATCATCTGTGTGAAGACTAACAGTTTGTACAATTGGATCATCTGTGTGAAGACTAACAGTTTGTACAATTGGATCATCTGTGTGAAGACTAACAGTTTGTACAATTGGATCATCTGTGTGAAGACTAACAGTTTGTACAATTGGATCATCTGTGTGAAGACTAACAGTTTGTACAATTGGATCATCTGTGTGAAGGCTAACAGTTTGTACAATTGGATCATCTGTGTGAAGGCTAACAGTTTGTACAATTGGATCATCTGTGTGAAGACTAGCAGTTTGTACAATTGGATCATCTGTGTGAAGACTAACAGTTTGTACAATTGGATCATCTGTGTGAAGACTAACAGTTTGTACAATTGGATCATCTGTGTGAAGACTAACAGTTTGTACAATTGGATCATCTGTGTGAAGACTAACAGTTTGTACAATTGGATCATCTGTGTGAAGACTAACAGTTTGTACAATTGGATCATCTGTGTGAAGACTAACAGTTTGTACAATTGGATCATCTG
Source organism: Tachypleus tridentatus (assembly GCF_004210375.1). Classification (NCBI taxonomy): domain Eukaryota; kingdom Metazoa; phylum Arthropoda; class Merostomata; order Xiphosura; family Limulidae; genus Tachypleus; species Tachypleus tridentatus. Next base: position 20,229,444 of record NC_134826.1, read on the forward strand.
TGTGAAGACTAACAGTTTGTACAATTGGATCATCTGTGTGAAGACTAACAGTTTGTACAATTGGATCATCTGTGTGAAGACTAACAGTTTGTACAATTGGATCATCTGTGTGAAGACTAACAGTTTGTACAATTGGATCATCTGTGTGAAGACTAACAGTTTGTACAATTGGATCATCTGTGTGAAGACTAACAGTTTGTACAATTGGATCATCTGTGTGAAGACTAACAGTTTGTACAATTGGATCATCTGTGTGAAGACTAACAGTTTGTACAATTGGATCATCTGTGTGAAGACTAACAGTTTGTACAATTGGATCATCTGTGTGAAGACTAACAAGTTTGTACAATAACAGTGGTACAATTGGATCATCTGTGTGAAGATAACAGTTTGTACAATTGAAGACTAACAGTTTGTACAATCTGGGCATCTGTGTGAAGACTAACAGTTTGTACAATTGGATCATCTGTGTGAAGACTAACAGTTTGTACAATTGGATCATCTGTGTGAAGACTAACAGTTTGTGCAATTGGATCATCTGTGTGGAGACTAACAGTTTGTACAATTGGGTCATCTGTGTGAAGACTAACAGTTTGTACAATTGGGTCATCTGTGTGAAGACTAACAGTTTGTACAATTGGATCATCTGTGAGAAGACTAACAGTTTGTGCAATTGGGTCATCTGTGAGAAGACTAACAGTTTGTGCAATTGGATCATCTGTGTGAAGACTAACAGTTTGTACAATTGGGTCATCTGTGTGAAGACGAACAGTTTGTACAATTGGATCATCTCTGTGAAGACTAACAGTTTGTACAATTGGATCATCTGTGTGAAAACTTATAGTTTGTACAATTGGATCATCTGTGTGAAGACTAACAGTTTGTACAATTGGGTCATCTGTGTGAAGACTAACAGTGTGTACAATTGGATCATCTGTGTGAAGACTAATAGTTTGTACAATTGGATTATCTGTGTGAAGACTAACAGTTTGTACAATTGGGTCATCTGTGTGAAGACTAACAGTTTGTACAATTGGATCATCTGTGTGAAAACTTATAGTTTGTATAATTAAGTCATCTGTAAACAGTTTCAGTGATTAAGGACAAGAATTCCGTGTGAAAGTTGATTGCGTTGAATAATTTGCAGCCGTTCCGTAAGTTAATTCTAATTATCTACCTCAACACCTTGATTAATAAAAACGATTTTCATTCTGGTTTTTACTCTTTGCATCACGCCATGTATAAAAACTATTTTTTTTGTTTCAATTTATTTTAATGCCTCCCGGTCGAGAGAACAAAAATCTCAAATTCACGAAAACAAATGTCAGAGCTGAATAACGGATTAGACACGCCACACTATGTAACCGTAATCTAATAATACAGTCTAAAGAAACTTCTCCTTCTGACTAACAAAAATATATTCATAAGTAAAATATGTGAAATGTCTGACAGGAACATAAACATAGAAAGAAATCAGACTGTGGTGTTTGCAGATGTTGTTTACATTTGGATTCATGTTTGAATAAAGCAAATCATATTAACTAGAAGTAAAGAAATGATTCTGAAAATCAAGAAAAAAGATCAATACCCCCCGCTAGTACAGCGGTATGTCTACGGATTTACAACGTTAAAATAAGGGTGTCTATTCCCCTCGGTGGGCTCAGCACATAGGCCTATGTGGCTTTGCTATAAGAAAACACACACAGAAGTGTAATTGGAATGACAAATAACCTGAGAGGTGAAAATCGAATTATATTAGAAGAAAGTAAGGTGTATGAAGTTGATTGTGGGGAAGATGGGCCCCCAGTGGCTCAGCGGTATTTCTGTGGACTTACAACGCTAAAAACCGGGTTTCGATACCCGTGGTGGGCAGAGCACAGATAGTCCATTGTGTAGCTTTGTGCTCAATTAAAAACAACAACAACAACTAAACTAAAGGAGAAGATGGAAACGCTGAAACATCTAAAACCATTACTGCTATATACAGCTGTATCTATTTTTCATCTGTCATGGAACTTAAAGCTGAAAAAGAAAAGAGTCTGAGGAGCAGTGTAAAGTGGTTTATTTCTACCACCCAGCGCCCTCTGGAATGTAACATGTCGAAACTTGGTGCGACGCCTAGAGGGATTAGTTGTTTTTTGTTTTTTTTAAGAAATGGGGTGGTGGTCTTAAAACGTAAGTGGCCTGTAATAAGATATGGATTTGTATTAAAGGGAGGTCTTAAAACGTAAATAGCTTGTAACAACATATGAATTTGTAGTAAAGGAAGGTCTTAAAACGTAAATAGCTTGTAACAACATATGAATTTGTAGTAAAGGAAGGTCTTAAAACGTAAATAGTTTCTAATAAGATTCGAATTTGTAATATAAATGGTGGTCTTGAAACGTGAATAACTTGTAATGAGACATGAATTTGTAGCAAAGATTCTCATATTTATCATAATGTTTAAAAAACAAAGCACTAATTATCTTAGGCGAGTCAAAAGTAGCTTTTGGTTGTAAGATAATTTATGGGAAAAACAGAATTTTGAATGAACGATTTGTAGTTACGCATCTATCGTCTCGATTTCTTTCTTCGACAGTTATTGTGGTTTTCTCCACAGTAAACTGTCTGGATAAATTTTTAAAAATGGGTTTCAACTTACTCTTCCTACCTTAATCGTTTAGTTCTGTCAATCATTATCCTGATTGGTTTGTTTGTTTTTGAATTTCGCGCAAAGCTACACGAGGGTTATCTGCGCTAGCCGTCCCTAACTTAGCAGTGTAAGACTAGAGGGAAGGCAGCTGATCACCACCTCCCACAGCCAATTCTTGGGCTACTCTTTTACCAATGAATAATGGGATTAACCGTAACATTATAACGTCCCCACGGCTGAAAGTGCAATCATGTTTGGTGCGACGGGGATTTGAACCCGCGACCCTCGTATTAGGAGTCGTAAGCCTTAACCCACCTGGCCATGCTGGGCTCATTATAATGAACTAGAAATAACTATATGTTTATCAACAACGGATCTAGTGTACCTGGAATGCTTTCTCTCCACAAGTCCCTGAACACGTAGACCAAGGAGTGATAAACCATTCGAACTTTAAAGTTTCGGTCCATTCTCTTTCGAAAAGATGCTTGACTCCCTTGTTAGCAGTTCGATTGAAGTTTGGATTTTCTTTCTGATCTTTTATGAAAAGATATCTATTCAAAGAGTCTTTCGAGTTTCCCCAAGCTTTTGACATGTTTTTTAATAAACTTTGTAACCGAGGAAAAGAATGGTGGTCGGTTTGCCTGGACGACCCATTAATATACTGTTCACTGTCTCGTGGAGTAACTATTTGGTGTATGTCCTTGCGTCCTAGATGAAAATCTGGTCTACCACTATGGTGGAGCTCCCATGAGTCAAATTCTGTTACGTATGTTGGTTTCGAAGCGTCGTGAGAAGAGGTGGATGAAAGTGGAAACCTGGAAGAACCGGTTAATCTCTCTGGTCTTAAAATCTCATAAAACGATTTTTCGTAACTCTCATCATCGGAGAAAAATCTCGCTAGAGGTCTCGCTTCTGGATTAGTAGTCCTAGGCCTAAAATCGAAGTGACTCTTAGTATCATCCACCGCTGACGACGTTATCCCGTGACCACTGTCCTCGTGACTGTATTCTTCTTGGTTATCAGTGATGGTCATTAAACAAAAATAATCAAAACAAAATCACGTAAATTTCGAACATTTTTTCTAAACAAAAATTCTTAAAATCAATTTGAATTAAAATGATCGGTATATTCTAACAATTCTAAAATACCGTTGTTTTTAAATTCGAATCATTTGCTTATGAAAAAAGGGTTTGTTTTGAATTTCGCGCAAAGCTACTCGAGGGTTATCTGCGCTAGCTATCCCTAATTTAGCAGTGTAAGACTCGAGGGAAGGCAGCTAGTCATCACCACCCATCGCCAACTCTTGGGCTAATCTCTTACCAACGAATAATGGGATTGACCGTCACATTTAACGCCCCCACGGCTGAAAAGAGCAAGCATGTTTGGTGCGACGGACGTTTCGAACCCGCGACCCTTATATTACGGGTCGATCGCCTTAACCCACCTAACCATGCCGGGCCTTGAAAAAACGAAAAATGGTTCTTTCAGATTTCACATAACATATATGTATGTGTATATATAATTAAGTTCACGAACACAAATACTCAACTATTGGAAGGCGCTATGGCCCGGCATGGCCAGGTGGGTTAAGGCGTTCGACTCGTAATATGAGGGTCGCGAGTTCGAATCCCGGTCGCACCAAACATGCTCGTTCTTTCAGCCGTGGGGGCGTTATAATGTAACGGTTAATCCCACTATTCGTTGGTAAAAGAGTAGCCCATGAATTGGCGGTGGGTGGTGATAAATAGCTTCCTTTCCTCTAGTCTTATACTGCTAAATTAGGGACGACTAGCGCAGATAGCTCTCGAGTAGCTTTGCGCGAAATTCAAAACAAACAAACAAACAATCGAAAGCGCTAGAGTTTGGTTTTTAATTTATTGCACCTTTTGCGTGTGATCCTGTGTGTGTTTCTTTCATCATATTATAGAGATATACATATGTGCATAAAAAAACGGTTATTTTGGATACAAATGAAGCTATCTATGGAGAACAGAGAACAATAGAGAAAAAAAGACTCATAATTTAGAAAAGATGTAAAATGAATTTCACGATTCTACTGTAAATCTTTTAAACATAATTGGTTTAAAATACGTTTGAAATGAATTTCACAATTCTACTGTAAATCGTTTAAACATAATTGGTTTAAAATACGTTTGAAATGAATTTCACAATATTACTGTAAATCTTTTAAACATAATTGGTTTAAAATACGTTTGAAATGAATTTCACGATTCTACTGTAAATCTCTACTTTTTGAGTCTCTACTACTATTCCATTCACTTACGTATCTTATTATCAGTCTGAATAAAGGACCTAATACCCAAGTTTTGTAGTGCAGCATCAATACTGATAACACATCAGTCAAATACAACAAGTTTTTGACACAGAAGCATCACAGGTTTACCGTTCACTATCTCTGATGTTTGATCATTAAATAGAATCAGCAGGATATTTCTCAAACTGATTCACAGGAGAATCAATCATTCTATTCATGTTAGATGCAGTTATTGACAGAAATTCAAAAAACATCCTGGGAATGCGAAAGGCTTAGCGAATTGTAATAATGAAAACGCGCATGCTTACATTACAGCAAAGTTATGATATCCATTGACAACTTCTCAGTTTTAGGCTTCATTCATCTAAGATACTATCCTATATATATATATATATAGTATTGTTATTTTGTGTCTGCCTTAAGAAAGGATGTACTCTAATGATGGAATTTAACACTTATAACAGTCGTAGTTGTACCTGAGGGAACTTCTGGTCTTTCTACTGTGCGGTCCACATCATGAGAGAACTTTGAGTAAACTGGTTTGACGTCTATGATCATGTGAGCTCTAGATGAACCAGCTACACAGGTGTATTTGCCGCTATCTTGCAGTCTCAGTGATTTGATTGTCATGGCACCAGTAGGCGAGATTTCATACTTGTTATTATGAGATAATTTCATATTTCCTTTAAACCATTGTACTAGCGACCTATCATAACCTGATACTGGACAACGAATTTTTGCATCTGATCCTGAATAAAGAGTAGCCATGCCACCAATCTTGAGGTTAACTCTCTCTTTAGGATAACTCTGAGTGTATGATTGTTGGGTAAGTTTAATGTGGGGATCTTTTTTATCTCCTAATAAGTTAGAACCCTCAACAGCTATGCCTTCCTTTAGGTGTTTGAAAGGTAAAGGTCTGACAATTAAGGTTATATCTGCCTTCGCGGACCCCGCCCTACAGGTGTACTGTCCTGCGTCCATAAGTGATATATTTTTTATTTTAAGTGTTCCCCTGTTACTAAACCGATACTTTCGACTTGCTGCCAAGTCCTTGTGTTCTTTCTGCCATCGAATATGTGACCTGTTAAACCTTTGAACTGGACATCTGATTCTGACAGTGGTTCTTTCTAAGAGAACCGCTCTGCCCCCAATGTCCAGCTTTACATTTCTGATTGGTTCTTGCTGGATGTAGTCTTGCTTTGAAATCTTGATGGAAGGTGGCCGTTCAATATTGGATTTGTTTTTCTCTTGACAGGGTTTCATTCCACAAATTTCCTGCATTGCTGGTTTATCACCTTGGCAACTAGACTGAGGCTGGTTGATTTTGTGGTCAAAAGGAACTACTTTAACACACTTTATTTTTCTGGTTCGTACTCCTCCGCCACACAGATGAGAACACTAAGGAAGACAATTTTTAAAACGTGTTTAACCAAAACGATTAAAAGTTAAAATAAGGTAGGAACTAAATCGCACAAAAAATAATAAATAATAATATTTATCAATGAGAATATCTAATTGAAAAAAAAAAAGAGTTTATAATGATAATGCATCAACTGTTACATCCAGTACCCCCCAAACCAGGGCTATACAAACCAGTTAGGACACGATAGAAACAGTAATGATGGAGACGATATTTGTTTTAAAAATTTCGCGCAAAGCTACACGAGGGCTATCTGCACCAGCCGTCCCTAATTTAGCAGTGTAAGACTAGAAAGAAGGCAGATAGTCATTACCATCCGAAGTTAACTCTTGGGCTACTCTTTTACCAACGACTAGTGAGGTTGACCGTAACATTATAACGCCCCACGGCTGAAAGGGCGAGCATGTTTGGTGCGACGGGGATTCGAGCCCGCGACCCTCAGATTACGAGTCGAACGTCTTAACCCACAGGGCCATGCCGCTATTTATATCAGCAAACTGCTTTAAAACAACGGTTACATGTAAATTGAATTAAGTTGGTAACGCGTAATTTTTAAACATTTTATGTCAACAGTGTCCGAAAGATGTCGCTATACAAGGTTGTTTCTACCACAAAGGCGGGAGAAAATCTACTTTCTTTCATTTTCTATGTTTCAGTTACTTTGGATGCAAGCTACTTGAAACAATATCATATTAATTCAACAAAACAAAATATTTTTTTCATTGTTGTAGTTCTTCAGTGTTATTTAAAAATAATTTTCAATCCGTATCCGACAGCACGAAATAATTATAACTAAACAAACGCCCGTGACGTACGGGATGTTGTTCTGATTGGTTATCCTGGTTCATACTGTCTGCAAATCAATAACATTTAACAAGTTTAATTGTACAGTTATTAAAATATGTTAAAGTAGTTCGTTAAGTTTGTTGATACTTTCAGAGTTGAGGTGGAAGAATCATTTGTATTCTCACGCCACGAACACAGTTTTCATTGAGAAATTGCGCCATTAAAATAAACAACAAAAAACGTATTTTTAGTAAATTTGATCAATTTATTATTGTCGTCAAGTGTAACTTTGGTTAAATACTAGAATAATATATAATTCGTTATATTGAGTTTAAATACCTTTGTAATATTGCAGTTATAAAAAGAGAGTTAAATCAGTTGATAAATCCAATGGTTAATTCACGTATCAACAAGGAAGAGGGTCTGAAACCTCAACAGGCCCAGCATAACTAGGGCGTTAGAGGGCGCTTGTCTCGCAAGCTGTGGGTCATCTGCTCAAACCCCTGTTGCACCAAACATGATCGCCCTTTCAGCTGTGGGGGCGTTATAAATTACGATCAATCACACTATTCGTTGTTAAAAGAGTTGGCTGCGATGGTGATGAATAGTTGCCTTCCCTTTAGTCTTACACTGCTGAATTAAAAATGGCTAGCGCAGACAGCCCTCGTGTAGCATTGCGCGAAAATAAAAAAAAACAAGAAATTAAGCCTCAAATATTTTAACATATTTTATCAAGTGATCTAAATATCTTGTACTTGGTTTATTTTCACACGAAAAAGTCAAAATGATTTCTTTTCGGAAACAAGGTAATATGGTTGCTTTCAATTGATTATATTTTACGATCACCAAGAAAATAATTTTCTTTGTACCTCATATTACAATAAACACAAAAACATTATGTGCATTATGGTAACATTCCATATTTTCACGCTCGTTCATTATTCGATTAATTAACAAGTTATAAAATCAAATGAACAATACTCATCTAGTGTCATATTAATCACAAAGTTCATTAAAACTAGTGTTAATAATATATGGTTTTCGTTTGCTAGTTTACGTCTGGAACATGTTTACACTAACCTTATGCTTTCTGTAACAGAAACCCAACGTTAATAGTGAGTTAAGATATGTCGTTCGCTGTACTAACTCCCTCCCCGAGGCTTAGCGGGTGACTCTCGCATCTTACGACGCTAAAATTAAAGTGTTGATACATGTGGTGAGGAAGACCATAGAGAGCCGATTATTTAAGTCTTTGTTTAATAATAAAAAACTCACTTTACTCCACTCTCCAACCTGCCACCTGGCGGGACAGTCGATAACATTGCAATATTGTTGAGACCTCGGTGGAGGTTGTGGACACATGTTATTTCTAAGAACCAACACACTTCTCTCTTTACGTTCCAGCTCTTGAATGCACTGAATTTTTCGGTTTTGTATCCCGCCTCCACAACTTTTGGAACATGAAGAAAACTCCGTCAGGTTCCATCTAAATAAAAGAGTGGTTCTATTACTGTAATGGTTTGTTTGTTTTTGGCAGAAGAAGGAGACATCCTGTTCTTCATGTAACAAACCCAAAACTGTTGCACGAGATTAAAACCACGTTTATTAAAATAAAAGTAGTTAAAGATAACAGAAAAGAATATTCGATTTGCTGGTTTATTCAAGTGCGAGAGTCTTAAATAGTTAAATGTATTACATTTTGCCTCCCCTCTGGCGGCGATTTCGCGGTAAACCTTGAGAGCTTATATCCAGTAGCGGATTTAAGGCTGTGTGGCTCCAGGGGCTAATAATTTTTGTAAGCCTACATCCCATCTAATTTTACATAGAATAATATTATTAACGATTCCCCATTAAGACCATGAGCTCTGGGGTTGAGCCCTCTCTAGCCCCTACCTAAATAAGCCACTACTTATATCTGGAGTTTCACTCTTGCAACAAACATAACGTGAGCATTCTTTATGTGGTTTTGCGCTAAAACACACTCAGAAAAACAATTAAACATGATAGTTGCCTGATCTCCAAACAGGGGTGCTCGTGCAGGGTTTTTCCCCTTCAACCCTGCGCGTGAGAATATTTACTATAGTGGCTTTTATTGCAACTATAAACAATGAGACACACACGCGGCTATGATGACGAACTGTCTCTAGTTATATATTAAAATATTTCATAAGATTAACACGTTATGAGTGTATTATTAGGGCGTACATGTAAGTTCACTCCTAGTAAGGTAACCAGTGAAAAGTGCGCGAGTGTTAAAGAGAACTGGTCACTACGCATCAATGTTAACAGTGAGTTCGGCACTCACTGTGCTGAATCTAGTGTACTCCAAAACAAAATAGCTACACCAAGAGACATTTGAAAGTGATTTTTCTGGTTAAGAAACCTGACAAATGACCATATTAATAGATACTGTATTAGCTGTAAAATAATTGTTATTTTAATTTCATTTGTCGTTTTCAAAACGTCAATTACGTCGTACCGAAGACAAACTGACATACGATGTAATGTATTTTTATCTGCCTTAAGTTCCAGTTACTGCTTCTATTATTCAATGATGGATTTCTTTTCGTGAAAATACCTATCAGTGTATATCCTTATGTTCGTTGCTTTACCAGTGGTTCGAGCTATTTACGATCTATAAAATCACACTATCGATTGATAGTTTTCCTTCAGAAACGAAAACACTTTTTGTGAAAATAAGATGAATTTTTTTCTAAATCATTAATTATTATGACATTGTTATTAGTAACTGCAAATATCTACGTGCGTAATAAACTACAAACTATTATTTGCTTTTCAGTGTCGTGTAAAAAGATAAATATTTTATTACACTCTAGAAGCTTGTTGTTCCTGCTATCATATTTCAAAAGCCTTGTTTCTTAAACCTTACCATCGATGTATTTAAACAAGACTTAAAGTTTCGCTAAGTTTACACGAGTGGAGCTCAGTTTGTAAGTGTGTTACCGAACGAGAACTTGCGTGTCAAACTGGTTCCTTCAAGCATGAAAGTTTCTATTACAAGTCGAGTCCAAACAAAGGAATCTGTTTGTAACCAAATCCATTGTGTACTACGTAGCTTTAACTTTAAATTACCCGGATATACGCAGACCCTGTTATGAGATCAACTAAAACACTGTTTCTTGTATACGTCACAGGTTGTTTGTTTGTTTTTTTTACCTTATTTGGATTATACCATCTGTCTTAGGACTAACCTGATTTGCATGGGTTTATTACAGACATCTGTAAAACTGTATCATCAAGAGTTTTGTTATGGTTAGGAACTGGAAGTTAACATTGTGCACAACATGACGGTGTTACGCATGCGCAGGACAATGTTCTCGTTTTTTACTTTTGAAACATGCTCGTGTTCTCCCCTACCAAGTACATGTAGACATAACCCTAAAATTACTTATGATGTCTGACTCCATTAACGCTGTAAACACCTGCTTCTAAACTATTTATGCAGCAAACTCAACATGAACTGGCAACTTAATGTTTACAGGATTTTGTAATAATTTGAACACCTCACAAAAAAAAATATAAGCAAAACTACCATTAATATTTTAGTTTACTTTACTAACTAATCAGGATTTCTGTGCAATTTATGTAGAAAATGAATAATTTTGTGAAATTTTCTAACGTTAGTTCTTTACAGTAAATATTGTAGCAAATAATAGTGTAGAATTACTCAATATCATACTGTACGTGGATCTAACAAGTGGTGACAGTTACGACAACAAATCGCTAGTGTGAAAATTTGTTTTTATATTTCGATTAAAACGAGGCTTAGCTTTCTTTTCCCATACTAACAGTTTCCACCTTCATAAATCCAAGCCGCGCTGCCATCTAGGTATGAAATATTGCAAGTAGACATTCTCAGGACATGAAAAAGCATGATTGCTGAGAAAAATGCCAATCCATAAAATACAAAAGAGTTATCCTATGCCAACACACCAAGGGTTCCCAGTTCATGTTAAAAAAATTCAATGAAAAACTTCATTTTGATTTATTCAGCAGTTCTCTCTCGGTGTTTGGGTAAGAAATGTTCATACCCTGGAGGGTGAGGTCCTTCAGCAGTTCAGTACAACGGTAGATTTCGTTTGAATTTCGTGCAGTTACATCAGAGCTACGTGCATTAGTTGTCCCTAATTTAGTAGTATAATACTAGAGTGAACGTAGCTAGTCGCCACCATCCAGCTCTTAGGCTAATCTTATCAACGATTAGTGAGACAAACCGTCACATTATAACGTCCCTTAAAAGAGCGAGCATATTTGGTGGGACAGGGATTCGAACCCGCGACCTTTAGATTATGAATCAAGGGCCTTAATCACTTGGCCATGCCGGGCCTGCAGCTGTAGCATTTTGCAGGCCTGAATAAATCAAGTTTTGGCTTGAATTTCTTTTCAAGAAAATCTATAACATAAACTGGGAAAAGTTCTCTTTTTCTGGGTGAGTTGGCATGGAATGACCCAAAATAAAGTTAAGAAGACCCCAAAATAATGGTCTTTTTTTTTTTTTGCTATTACACTAAACTAAAATAAAAAAATGAAAATAACCTACCTCGATGGACATGGAAAATTGTTGCATGTCTGTGTAACAATGTTAGGTTTCTTGTCAATATCACAGAGATATGGCGCTACCACCAAAGTATCGTAGTCACGAACACATTCAACCATCAACTCTTGGGTTCCTGTAAAATTATTGTATTTATAAGATATGACATAAACATCTCGCACAAAAGCTTCGCACTTACAACAAGGTTGGTATTATGTATTATGCGATACACAGTTTAGTTTCTCTACAGAAAGTCATAATCATATGTGTCAAGTGTCGGTCGGTTGGTCAATCAGTCGATCACGTTTGATTTATCCAAATTTTGTAAGTTTCAAAAGCCCAGTTTCACTTTTTCTCCTATAGCACTTCGTTTTTTTATTGCGTGTTCTCACTTTAATTGAAATCAATACCTAACAAAAGGTATAAACAACTCCTAAACTTCAGAACCTTCTCTTCTATATAAAAGCCTTTCAAAGAGGGCGTTTTTATGCAAAGGATATATTTATCACCGAGTGAAATTAATTTGTTGTTTGTTATAAAGAGAGGTTTTGAACGATTATTACGTATATATGAGATATGAAGTTTTAATAGAACTATTGCTAAAGTGCAATTTATGTATTAATAAAATAACTGCGATCAATGAATTCTGGGAAGATGCTCTTTAGCTGAAGTAAATGTTGTTCACGATAGTGGTTGTTGTGCTTTTTTTTAAAGGGCTCGACATGGCCAGGTGGATAAGGTTCACGGTAGAGGTTTTTGTGGTTTTTTTAAAGGGCTCGACATGGCCAGGTGGATAAGGCACTCGACTCGTTATCTGAGGGTCGCGGGTTCGACTCCCCATCACACCAAACATGCTCGCCCTTTCAGCCGTGCAAGCGTTATAATATGACGATCAATCCCACTTTTAGTTGGTAAAAGAGTAGCCCAAGAGTTAATGGTGGGTGGTGCTAACTACCTGCTTTCTCTCTAACCTGTGGGGCCCGGCATGGCCAAGCGCGTAAAGCGAGCGACTCGTAATCCGAAGGTCGCGCCCGCGTCGCGCCAAACATGCTCGCCCTACCAGCCGTGGGGGCGTTATAATGTTACAATCAATCCCACTATTCGTTGGTAAAAGAGTAGCCCAAGAGTTTGCGGTGGGTGGTGATGACTAGCTGCCTTCCCTCTTGTCTTACACTGCTAAATTAGGGACTGCTAGCGTAGATAGTCCTCGTGTAGCTTTGCGCGAAATTCAAACCAAACCATTTTTTTTTTAAAGTTTGAAGATTTTTTATTTTCCTGCTATAGATTTACGGACGACAAAGTTGCAACTACATATGTAAGGATTCAGATGTAATAGGCTTTGGTTTCCCGCTGTTTTTGACGGGTTTGTGTACTAGTAATTTATAAACAATTCTAGAGACACACATACACAATGTTACAATGTTTAAGTGTATAAACTATCCCACATTAAACAAACTTTCATACGCAGTAAATGTTATTAACCTATGCGTTTGTTTGTTTTTTTAATTTCGCGCAAAGCTACACGAGGCCTGTCTGCGCTAGCAATCCCTAATTTAGCAGTGTAAAACTAGAGGGAAGGCAGCTAGTCATCACTACCCACCGCCAACTCTTGGGCTATCCTTTTACCAACGAATAGCTGGATTGACCGTAATAAAATAACGACTCTACGATTGAAAACGCAAACATATTAGATGTGACATGGATTCAAATTCACGATCCTCAAATTACGAGTCGAGCCTAATCACCTGGCCATGCCGGGCCGGCATTTGTGTGCGTGTGTTTTGTTTTGTTTTCAATCGTTTATTAGTGAACAGTGTTAGTAACGTGCGATGACGTGATAAAAGTCCAAAGAACTATGTGGACTTTTGGTTTATCTAAAGATAATACTCATACTAAACCCATGGAAGGTCCATAAGATAAAATACTGATATTTTTTTCTGTCTTTTTAATAGCACCCTCTAGTGGCTCAACGGCACATTTGACAGATATTATCGCTTAGGAACGGGTTTTGATACCCGCGGTGGATAGAGCCTTGAAAGTACATCGTGTAGCTTAACAAACAAAACAAAAATTAGTAAAATATAGCCATAATAAAAAGAAATCGTAAATAAATAATAATAAGGTATGATGGATAAATTCATATCACCGTATTACAAGGGTATTCTAATTAGAACTATTTCACATAAACGTTCAAGTTTACGAGTTTAAGTAGATTGTGTCGCCACTGTAGATGCACTGAATTTATTAAATCACTTTTATCTCTAAAGTCCAACATTGTGCTACTTAGTACGACTGAGCAGTCATTGTATGTTAAAACGTATTTATGTCCACAATAACTCCTCATCGTAATCAATACTTTACGATCCTTGTTCAATAGCACTTTACAGCTTTGTTCCCTGTTGATGAAATTCGTTATACATTTAACATGTCTCATGATTGTATGTATTGGTATTACGATGAAATTAATAACTAGCAAAGTTTGAGAACACTCATAGCCCTAATTCTATTTTAATTATCAAAACAGAATTTTATCGTAAACAGCTTTTGTGTGTTTAAATACGTTATTGTGGGTGAAACATATAATATCACACTTTCAAACTTAACACGTGGCGGTGTTTTAAGGTAAAGTATTTGTAGAATTGCTATAAGAATATATAAATACTGTAATTAAAAGTTCATAGAAAAGTAAAGTGATACTAGTTAGTCAGATTTTAAAATAATTTTCAATCCATACTTGAGTTGGCATAGTGACCCGTATAGCTAAATGAAATGTTCCTGTGTTGAGAGTTACAATATTGAAATTTCTATTTTCCTCGGTGGACACATCACATAGCTCGTTGTGGCTTTGCAACAAAACAAACACAAACACGCACACACGCACAAGCTAAATGAAGTGTCTCCCCCTGAGATTTACAACACTAAAATCAGGAGTTCGATTCTCCTCGGTGGACACATCAGATAGCCCGTTGTGGCTATGCTACAAGAAAAACACGCCACACACACAAGCTAAATAAAGCAGTTTAAATTTATCAGTTTTATTGCAGTAATTAATTTGTTTTGGATTCTTCTTATAACAATTCTATGGATAACCAACCAATTTCCGTTAAAATCTAATTTTATTTTACTCTACTATGACATCGAATAACCTTTTATACTTGTAAAAAATTGTTACAACTGAAAGTATTTATTGAAGTATCAAAACTGAGCGTTGAATGTTTGTGTCAGAAGCTTTTGAAAGTCCTGTGATGTGAGGATGAAAGTTTTGAAGGCAGCAGAACTTTAGCTTTTGAAACCAGAGAATAGTCTGATTATGAAGAGAAGTTTTACTGCACAAAACTAGCTAATTCAAGGTTAACAATGTTTTAACGACACTTTCTTCCTTCAGGAAAATCTAGGTTTAGAAACTGCTTTTACGCTTTAAAAGTCTACAAGCATTTCATCCAAGTGAATACATGTGGAAGGTTATACAGGGTGTCCGAATAGTTTGGAACTATAGGTGATTTTAGAGCTTCTTTATTTCAGATGGCGCTGTCAAAGCACAAGAAGGTCAAGCTAATCCTGTTGTGTGGCAGAGAAAAATAGTTCCAGCGGAGTGCTACTGTCGAATTCATTGAACGCCATCCTGAGATGGATAGAGAAAATATTACTCATAGTGCTGTTTGGAAGCTGCTAGCTAGATTTTAAGTAGAGTGACAGTGTAGACTATTGCCAATGATTCGTGTCCAAAGAGAATAGAAATACTACCTACAAACATCTTTTAAATTACAGAAGCAGTATGTGGAACAATTCTGTAAAAATTCGATGAAGAGTTTATGGTTCCAGACTTTTTGAACATCCTGTATAGGATTCGTCAAAACATTCAAAATATTAAATCAGAATTTAATTCTTACAAAAATTCCTCTTGAATATTTTTGGTTTTATAATTTAAGAAGTTAATAATGTCTCAGTAAATGTAATTGTATTATACTTTGTAAAGTTCATATGTACTGTACATATTTATGTAGTTTTGTCGTCCTGTAGTATAACATAATATACTATTGCTCTTATGTTTTTTGTTAATTATTTATGGCGAGATTGTTACGATCGAATGTCAATAGATGTCACGGTTATACATTCACCAAATGTAATTATTACGTTCACCAAATGTCGTGATTAGTTTATAACAAACTTGTGTATTTATACGTGGAGCTGATTGGTTGGTTGATTGACTAAGGTGTCTGCGCCAAACAACTGGTTTAAAATGACAAATAAAGTAAAATTATTAAAACTAGTAAAAAAAATATTTAAAAAACAAAATCCAATTTTTGAAGTAAAACTTTAAATAAGTGTTAAAAAGGCCAATGGCCCTTAAAAAAATTAAAAACATGACACTGTCCAGCGTTAGGAGTAAGCCTGTGGACAAAACATGTCTCAAATGGTGCCGTTGTTTAGTCGTAACGCCGGAATGACAATAAAATATGAACTATTGTGGCTTGAGTGTCACACAGATCACACATTAGTGTGGAAAGCGAGGAGTTAAAAACTGTGACCAACGCGTAGTCTAGCCAGGACAACTTCCTCTTTCCGATCCTTACAGAAACAAGATGGCCAAAGTCCAATAGACAGTTTTATCTGGAAAAGCTTGTTTTCACGTTGCTTACTCTAAGTCGATTGCCAACTGGCACAGAGCCGAGCCTTGAATACAAGACTATAATTCACGTGTGGTACAGGCACGGCAGTGACAGCACCAGAGCAGACAGACGTAGCTGCGGTGTCAGCGAGCTCGTTCCCGCGAACGCTAACGTGGCCTGACATCCAAAAGAATTGGATAGAAGTGCATGTTAAAGGGAAATGGGCCAGTCAGTTTTGAACATCGGCGAGAACAGGGTGTGAACTAACGTGAAGCGATTCCAGGGATAGTAGAGAGCTAAGCAAATCAGTATAAATAAAACAGTTCGTGTACTGTTAAGCTTCTATATGATCTAGGACAAAGAAATGGCGTACAATTCGGCAAAGGACCCAGCAACTGTAGAATGGATTCTATGTGCAACCACCAAACCACAAAAAAACCATGGCAGAGCTCACACAGTCAACTGATTTCGAATCATCTGTATAAATAGGAATGGAAGGATGGTTTGAAAGATGTTTAGCAAATAACAGACAGTATTTCTAATCGGAAGTATCTGCCTTCTTCAGATGGCTCAATAAAAGATCACACTTGGGGATGGTAATAAGGCATGGTGGGATAGACTAGCCAACGGATTTAGCAATGTCATTCAAGGAAAGATCGAGTTTATCCAGCTGTGCCTAGATACGAAAGCCAATAGGAACAAATGGCAGGCCATCTATTCTGAAAATGCATGACCCACTGAGGAAGGAAAACACAAACCCAGGTGAGATGATTTGGTAAGAATTGAAGCATGCAGTAAAGACAAACAGTGAATGTGTAGAGGAGGTTCATGGACTGGGGAACAAACCTTCAATATCGACATTCTAAGAGAGCCATTGACCAGAGACCCATAGTCCAGTTTTGATTGAATGAGGGCACGACAGATCTTTAACATAGAACATCGATCCACTTCCAAAGAGGTGGGATAGAGGACACAGAGGATGTTCAGTGCCCTTGTACATTTGACTTGTAGCAGCTTGATGTATGGTATAAAGGTCAGCTTATGGTCAAGATAAGCCCCAAGAACTTTGCCTCAGTGAGCACGCAAGCAGAACTTCACCGACACTGAGTTTAGGATTGGTGTAAATACTTTGTTGATGGCAAAAGTGCATGCAAATGGTTTTAGAGAGAGAGAGAGAAAAGGTAGAACCCTTTACTGTGGTTCGATTCTGTAAACGATTAAGGGCAGTCTGTAGCTGCCACATAATAAACTTCATATTCAACGACTGTCAGAAGATGTGGAAGTCGTCGACATAGAACCCATTTCCTATGGTAGGAGGAAGTTGTCCAATGATGGCATTAAACTTTACACTGAAAAGTGTGACACTCAACACACAGCCCAAAGTGTGACACTCAACACACAGCCCAAAGTGTGACACTCAACACACAGCTCAAAGTGTGACACTCAACACACAGCCATGAGGGACTCCAAGCTCCTGTTGGAAAGAATGAGAAAGTGTCGAACCCACATGAGCTTGAAATCGCTGATCCATCAAAAAATTTTAATAAAAATGGACAAATGGCCACGCAACCCATATGGGTGTAAGTTTTGCAAAATGCCATATCTCCACGTAATATGGTAAGTCTTCTCTAGGTCAAAGAATACTGATACAAGATGTTGTTGCTTGAAAAATGCTTCTCTGATTGACATTTTAAGTCGACCCAGGCAGTCAACGGTGGAGCACTGTTGTTAGAACCCACACTAGGTGAGCGAGAGGAGGTTGTTTGATTCGAGAAACCAAACAAGACGAGCACTAGCCATCCTGCCTAAGGTCTTAGAGAGACAACTCGTCAAAGAAATTGGACGGTAGTTTGAGGAAATCTTGGAATTCTTCACAGGCTTAAAAAACATAGGACCTGGCACCACGCATCAGAAAAAGCATTCTCATTCTGGTTAAAAACAAGCAGAAGAATAGCAAGATGGGCAGGAGAGAGATGGTGCAACATTAGGTGGTTTGAAAATGACTCTGTTGGAGGGCACAGAGGGATTAGTCTGCACTCTCACTGTAGTAGTGGAACTGAGTGCAGCAGCAAGATGAAGTGGAGAACAATAATTTCCAAGACTCATGATAGAAGATATTGTTTACAGTTTTCAAACGTTGTACCTCTTTCTCATCCACCCATTTATGGTAAGAACGAGAGTACGAGGGGTGTGAACCACCACAGTTGACACTGTGTGGTGCAAGTTCACGTTCATAGGTGTCGTGGTATTTGTCACTATAACGAGCACACGTTAAAAATCCAGAACCTCTGGTGCTCAAAACATCGGAGAGGATTTGTAACATATGGTATCACATTACAATTTAAGTAACCTGCTTTGATAATGGCAGGTGGACGTGTAATTACATGAGTAAGTAGCACTATTCCGTCTTTGCAAGTAGAGATACAGCGCACCACAGAAATGCCCTGTCTGGGAAAAACCAGTGAGGATCTCCGACTAGGGAATGTTCTTTAAATCCCTTTCAACTATAACTCCTCTGGAAGAATCCAAAGTTACATGAGGAGTAACATCGATGGGTATATACCCGATGCTCTTCGGATTCAGGAGGAATTTATTATGTTGTAGTGAAGATGTTTCCACCAAAATGTCTCAAGATCGTAACTTCCTTATTGACTTGGGGGAGCCAGCAAGTCCCTATAATTCCTTTTGAATAGAAAGGGAGACATTTGGCATAAGGATTTCTCTGATAAAGAATGATGCATAATTATAAATCGAGATACAGAATCTGACTGTACAACAGAGTCGTCTTTTCTCATTTTTTATTCTTTTTGGTTTTTTCATGGAGGGAGGTGTCCATAATATAGGGTGTGCATTTAAGTGCCCAAGACCCCACCCACCATGGAACCCTACGAGGGGACTTACTACAATGCTAAACAAGGACATTGCAGTATGCCATGGTTTCGTGAGCACTATACCCAAACACCAGCATCAGACACAATTTCCACAACACCCGTTGAGAAAGTCCAACACTAGTAATTGGTTGACCCTAGCCTAAATGAACCAACCAATTGACCCTGGGGAGCCACTCTAAGGCCTCCCATCTACGAGAATTCGAGGTCAAGGTGGTGTGATAAGGTTGACCCCTCACCTCTCAACCAGCAGGATACTCTCCTTCCCTTCACGGGTCACCGCACAAACATTTTTAGATCCCAGAGGAGGTAAACTGAAAGTACTGAACCTTTTTTGAAAGGTCCCCTCAACACGTACAGGAATCCACACCGAGGGAATACGTAGAGCTAGACAATAGTTACTAACTAGTTTTATTTTATGATTCGGTTGGTGTCCTGCTCGTTTTCATGAGAGAACTGGGAACTATTTAGTTTTAATGGTAATCAGGTTTGACGTATGGTGTATTTGTATTTCAAAGGGTACAGATATAGATGTATTCAGTCAATTATGTATGGCTCATAATCTCTATATAAATTACACATTTTTCAAACACAATGAATTTTGCACATTTCATAGACATTTAAGTCATCAATTTATTCAGATATCAAATGTAACCAGCTTTCTACTTGTAATAAATTACAATATAAAATGTTGATAATAAATATAATAAATTCTAGTATCAATCATAAATGGAACAAGGCATTTCACTTGTTGTTGTTTGTTTCTAATTCGGGTACAACAATATTCTCAGAGAACGTTTCATTTGTTTGTTTGATTACTTGCTATTGTAAAACGATATTTTAATAATCTGTGTTTCCATAATAAGACAATAAGACAAGCGAGGAACAAAAACTGAAAATCTTTCTTCACTTATCTACAACGAGAATGAATCAACTGTTAAAAAGGATTTGGTTACCACATTTCTTTCTCTCGTCTATACCTTTCGTGTTTTTCCTCAGTAATTAATCCCGGAGCTTTCATGTCTAAGTTGGCGTGATATTCAACGCAATAACACAGAGCACGAACATGTTTGCAAAGGGAGTTGTTACAGCAGTGCATTAGAAGACATTTAAACCTTATCTACTGCGCCATCCAACAATTTTTTAATAACGTATCGTTGTTTCTCTCATTATATAAGTTAGTCGAGCTTTTAAGCAAAAACTATTATGGAAATATGTGCACAATACGGGAGAACTGATGTCTTAATCGAACATCAAATGTTAAAGCGTGTTGCACTTTTAATCAACATCAGAACATTCAGCTTCAGCGGCACATTTAGGGGGTGGCTTGGGTAACTACCTCACTCTTTTTCTATATATTTTAAAAAAAGTTATGTCACATTTAGAAATATATTTAATTATTAGTGAATAATTCATTGCTTAAGTAATTAAAATTCATGATCTGACTAACTAATTTCATTGGATAATACCTCGAATAAATAGGTACGTCTGTAGCATTATGTTACATTTTCTGTAGCGCCTCTAGCGGTCGACCATTCATACATTTAGACTCAAGGGAATCCCACAGTCACTTAATATAATATGTTTTACATTGCACATCTGCGCAGGCGAACAATTCTTCTTTCAAACAATTTGCACCATTTTAAGTGTATTACATATTTACAATATATGTGCTTCTGTTATATTAATTCAACTTTACATTTTACTTACCTAGCTAGTTTAAATGGTATTACTGATTCCTTATACTCAATATTTTATACTTTTGTCATGTTAAGCGAACTACCCTCAACCCATTAAGCGTCTAAAACAACGCTGTCTCTTCTATTTTGATTTTGGGTTCCGAAGTCCAACGAAGCATGCTGTCAAGACAAATCAACACATACGACTACAACACAGCCTTCTGAAGCGATTTCAGCAACACATATTACATCTGTACTTAATGAGTGGCTCCACGAAAGCGTAATTTGTATAAATGTTGATGCAAGCACCCTCTACATTAGAAATTTCACAATGAAACGCTCAAAATTGAAGACAATTTAAGACAACCGCTTTACAATCGACATGGATTCATGACTATAAGTGGATTACTTACAGCAGTACCCTTATTACAAAAGTGGATGGTGTCACCTTTGTGTTTTCTTTTCATAAGAAGTGGAAAAGCATATCTTGGGTGTTTACTTAAAGAAGTCATTCAATAACTCTAGTAAGTCCAATGAGTTCCTGAATGGTTAATCCTGGACTTCAATCATTGCTGACAATACGAAAGACAATAAACAAATCCTTCCAACTATAGCTGATTTCGTTTTATATTTTGCAACAGAGCAGATAGGCTTAAGAAGACATCGAGATGACAGGATAGAATACAAAGAGGTCCTAGACCACAATGAAGATAATTTTATTGCGCTGATTTTTCTTGTACAGAAACTAATTTTGATAGAACACCTCCTTTCAGGTGCAAAAAAAATGCCACCTGCGCCAGTAAGACAATACAGAACGAAATAAGGCAACCAGTTGCAGATACAATTGGTGAAATTTTCGAATGAGCTTCTGTGCATGAACTCACGAACAGCAATAAGAGTGAATGAAATTTCTTCCAATGAGTGTGAAATTCTCTCATAGTTTGCCAGTGAATTTTAAGCTTAACTAAACACCCAAAATACAAGAAGTACTTTTCGACTTAGCCGACCTTGAGCGAATAATAGGAGAAACTATTGCATCAGCAATACTCTTCAGAGAGAACATGTTAAAATCAAAGACTACAAAGGCTAGACTTATGAACCTCCTTGAGTTCCGATAGAAAAGGAGATGAAACATGCATTAAGAACTTTGAACCAAATGTTGATTACCAAGGATGTGCGTTACAGTCTCTAAACCTAACAGCATGCCATGATTATGTATGTTTTTTTAGCAAAGCTGCATCGGGTTATCTGCCGAGCCTATCGACTGGAATCGAACCCCTGATTTTAGCGTTGTAACTCCGTAGATTTACCGCTGTACTAGCGGGGGACGCTATGATTATGAGGTTTCTTCCCATCGGATATATGTAATGAATTCTTGTTGAGAGTCATTTTCATTTTTGGACAATTTACCCAAACACTAAACGTTTTTCCAAAATATCACTGATGCTCTTACTCTAGTATTAAGAAAAAGACCTCTGCAAAAGACCAACACACCACTTTCGACACAGTTGAAGAAAGTTATGTCTACAAATTCAGAACCTTCTGTTGACCCATGTATTTGCATCGAAGGAGAGAATTGGATACGAGGTTCAAAAACACGAAGTAAGGCAAATGGACGACGTCATACATTTACTAATTTCGAGCATAACATCAGTTGTATAATTGCAAAAGAACCAAAGTCTCTACATGCGCCGTGTCTTCAAGGAAAGACAACTGATGCTTATATGGGTTTTCAAAATGTAGATCAGATAATTTCTTTTTATACAACCTCCGTGCATCTGTTGATTATTGGTTTCCCACTGTTTACCCCAAAGCCAAAGAATTAGCACAGTCTATGGATTCCAAAGACAAATGTCCCAGAATTATATGGATGTCAGGAGCATCGCTCCAATAGCACTCCAAGACTACGAACACAGCATGGCAATTCATTTTCTAGGTATAATATCTGGAAAACTGAGGCCACGATCTGGAGAAAACATGCGAGTGCACTTCGAGCTGTGCTCATTGATCCAGATGTCATAATAAAGAAGAACCATATTGAACTTTATGTACTGACAAATCCGTTGCCCAGAAATGACAATTTTGTCTGTTTGTTGGTTGAATTTCGCGCAAAGCTACTCGAGGGCTATCTGTGCTAGCCGTCCCTAATTTAGCAGTGTAAGACTAGAGGGAAGGCAGCTAGTCATCACCACCCACCGCCAACTCTTGGACTACTCTTTAACCAACGAATATTGGGATTGACCGTCACATCATAACAACCCCACGACTTAAAGAGCGAACATGTTTGGTGCGACGGGAATGCGAACCCGCGACCCTCAGGTTACGAGTCGCACGCCTTAACCCACCTGGCCATGCCACGCCAAATGGCAATTTATTATTCCACGTCCAACAATGAATTAATTTGATGGCAGGAACTTTGTAAGGATGGTGTAAACAGATCTCTGATGCAACTCATTTGGCTGATGAACTGATCTTCCCAAACCTTAGAATATTATTTCCTATTTTAGCAATGTTACCATTTGCATTGTAATACGAGTATGTCACTTTATGAACAGGTGAAATTGTACAACGATTTATTTCACTTTAAACTCGTTGAATGTAGCCACAAATCCTTTGTTTAACTACTGATATCAATTATTCCTTCTTTGGATTTACATACTGTCATAGACTATCATAGTTATGGTTTGACTTCCGTTAACGTACTTGCTTATACTTCATATACTGAATAGATTCGTGTGTATATTCAATGGTTAAATATGTTTAATATGTTCACGTATTTGAAATATATACTTCATTTTCTATGTTACTTTAGTCATAAATTCAAATGGAATGTATAACCTTTATACAGATCTTATTCACAAAATTCAAACAAACTATTATTTACACAGGTTCGTAAATTTTTTATAGCCACACACTAGCAAATTCCTACACCATCAACTGAGCTTATATGAAATAGCTCACTGTAAGCTTCTATACAGATGTGTCTGACTAAATTCGTTTAAGTCTTCTTTAGAAGGTCGCTTGAAGTGTCTTTCGTTAGCCATTAACAGACCAAGTCATGTCTGAATTCTCCAGCATTTGAATACAAATAATTGGATCAATTTGGTGTTTTCTTATAGCAAAGCCACATGGGGCTATCTGCTGAGTCCACCGAGGGGGAATCGAACCCCTAATTTTAGGATCAATTTGGATAGCATAATCATATACATATACAAGTATTTTGAAAACAAACGAAAACCCCTACTTTAACATATACCGTGTTTCTCCGATAATAAGACCTACCCATAAAATAAGACCTAGTGTGATTTTTGGGGATAGTTTTAATATAAGCCCTACCCTTAAAATAAGCCCTAGTTAAGAGTGGCAGGAAGAGGAAAGAAATAAAAAATAATAATTTATTAATTAGTTTACTAGTTACTTAATTAGTTTGTTTAAGTATTAATCAGTTAGTTTAATAGTTTTACTTTGTAACTTCATTTTTTTAATATATCAAAATAAGACATCCCCCGAAAATAAGCCCTAGTGTCATATTTTGGAGTGAAAATTAATATAAGCTCTGTCTTATTTTCGGAGAAACACGGTACCTATTGAAATAAACGTCAAATAGTTTAATTTAGAAATTCTGATCAGCAGATAAGTGATAGGTAACATTCGCTAGACCAAACACAAGTTATGCTTAACGTAAACTATGCTAAGCCTACAACCAACTGAGAACTGCAGGATTACGGCCATATAATAATTAAAATAACATTAGTACTTAAGTGACAATAATAATAACGTCTTACCTTTTTAGAAATGCACTTTCCGACATTTTGTGACTTTTCTTCCCAGTAGTTTCACCTGAAGATGTTGGCAGTCTAACTGCGTAACTGTGGTCTAATTTTTACACTTTGAATTTACATACCGTCCACATAGTATCTACAGCGAAATGTTTACTTCGTTTCTTTTCACCATTAAATACTCGAGCTTGCAAACCTATAGCCGGCCTTAAAGCATTAGAATTCCAAGTGCTCCCATCTATTGGTCTGTTTTTTAATTATTTATTTTGCTTTTTGTTAGGCGTTTTAATTATGCTTTTCTTAAGTACATTTCAAAATAAAATAATAAAAAAATACTTTGTGAAAGTGTTTAGGATCCCAACAGTTTCAACATGTTGCATACATTAAAGAAAGCAAATAACATGTATTTGTTGTACTATACAGTCAAATCGTACAGCTGAAAAATACTGACAAATCTGACTTCAAATCTATCATTTGATTCACTAATTGTCTCTGAGTTTTAGTGGTTTGAATGAATTCTACACCTCACTACCAACCCTCTAAAGGGCATTTCGAAATAATATAATAACCATACGTCATGTAATACGTATGAAATACAATCCACCCATATATGATATTTAGTATCTGTTCTTTCAAGTTGTCCTTGTTCAGAATTACTAGTGAAATATAGATTTCCACGTAATCAGTACAACTCATGTACAAGTGGTAAATAAAATGATAGAGGGGGCTTCCCTTTTATTTTTATAATATTAAATACCTTTATTGGCTAAGTTAACTGGTAGCTCAATTTTGCATGTTCTTAAACTTCTCATATTATTAAGTACAGTAGTACTTAGTAGTAGGGTTTGACAAGGTTTCCAAATAACTCCAAAAGAAATCACCGTATTGAATTCCAAAGCAAAACAAAAAACAACTAACTATTCAAAGTATTGATTACAATATATTATGCGCTATACTAACAATACACTAAAAATGTCACTGAGATTTTCAAAAATATACAAGATCGTCTATCACCTGCCTACCTGATCACGTCAGCGGGGCTAGCCCCTAGACGGCTCAAAATATCACTACAAAATTTCTCCAGGTTACTTAAGTGGTCTGTGGGTATCCGATTTTGTTATTCCGATAAATATACACAAATTCTGTATAAATGATAAATACATCATACACGTACTTGAACATCTTTTCAATCCAATTTAACCCAAAAGATGGCGCAACATATCAATGAATAGGCACGTGACAGTTTCTCAAGGTAAAGTATATACTTTATACAGATATAACATAAAGGTAAACAAACAAGAGTATTAAAGAACTAAAACTACAATAACAAATTTACAAAGTTTAATCCGTAGTATGGCAGCTTTACACACACTTCTGTAGACCAAAGTAAGAATTACATCTTCTAAATTTGTGATTTTAAATCTTGTCAAAGTTATAGCTGTCATAAATATGGATATTTTGAAAATTTATAGATGTTGTATTTATTTCCACGGACATATAAAAACAGAATAAATAAATAGGAAGAAAATAAAATTTTAACATAAAATAGGGATTGTTGATTGCTCATAAAATTTTTATAAGAAGCGTCCAAAACAAAATAAACATTTCAATAAAATTTAGACTGCTTCATTTAGCTGTAGGGGTGACAAGGCCAACCAAAGTAGGGACTAAAATTGTTTTAAATCTATTTAAATTCTCTATTTGTGTACTTTTTATTTCAGCATTTATTTTGTTTTTGATGCTTCGTATAGCATTTCTACAAATAACAAACGATTCTTACTTTCCGTTAATTTGTTTACTCATATGTAAATATAAGATCACTATACAGCTCAAGCAACAACAACTTACTTTAACTTGTATTTGTCTGAAGGAAAAAACAAACACAATTTTGATAATAACTTAACCATAAATATGGTAGTATATTACGTACTTTTACGTCATATATGACGTGACGATAGATAGATTAAATGTGTTGCTAATTTGTTACGAAATTCAAACCGATACACGCGACATGACACAAATTGTAACAAACATAAAGTATATTTAATGTTAATACGAAAAAAAATGTGATTCAGAAGACATGATATATAAAGCTTTACCACCCAAACAGGAAGCGCTACAAGGAGACATTCCAACTCTCTTCCAAAAGTACTTGATTACGTGCTTCGACTTGTCTCCCAGTCTTCCTCGCGCACCATCAGCTTTTTGTTGAATCCATTCTTCAAGATGATTCACTGACGTCCCTCCCTCGGGTGATTTCCGATGGTTGTCACATGGCTGGATGAAGCAAATGTCTTTCCCGGGAGGCCGGGGTCCTGTAATTGATCAGACTGGCTTGTGATGTTCTTTATTTTTAGATTTTATTCTTAAGCGGTAGTCAGAAACAAAGGATAAGAAATGAAAACTTTTACAAAGGTTTTTGTTAAGTTCTTCGTAGTTGAATTGTTGTAGTCAGGTTATCCGATACAAGGAACCGTGTTCTCACGTATTTTTAATTCCCTTAGCGAGGTGTATCCGATACAAAGAACCGTGTTCTCACGTATTTTTAATTCCCTTAGCGAGGTGTATCCGATACAAAGAACCGTGTTCTCACGTATTTTTAATTCCCTTAGCGGTGTTTGTTTGTTGTTTTAAAGCAAACCCACATCGGGCTATCTGCTGAACCCATCGAGGGGAATCGAACCCCTGATTTTAGCGTTGTAAATCCGTAGACTTACCGCTGTACTAGAGGAGGGCAGGAGCGAAGGAGAATATTCCTATTCCTGACTTATAGCAAAGCCACATCGGGCTATCTGCTGAGCTTATCGAGGGGAATGGAACCCCTGATTTTAGCGTTGTAAATCCGTAGACTTACCGCTGTGCTAGCGAGTGGCAATTAGTGGATCAAAGTCATCGACTAAAAACTATGTTTCGAAGTATTATGTTGGTTATTTCTTGTTAACGACAAATTGTTTATTTAAGTGACGATGTACTTCACAAACCACAAGGAAACATAATCAATATTATAAATATAGAGGCTTTTGTTCAATACACTGACTTTAGCATGTTCGTTTATTAATGAACAGAAGTGAAGATATTGTTTATTAATTATCAAGTTTAAGCAAGCTTTTAAAGATCATTTACGTAAATCTTGTATTGCAGAAGTTATCGTTCCGAAATAAATGTATTTTTATAGGGTCTGTACGAATATTGATTGATTATTATAAACGCAGTTCAGACTATTTTCCTCGTGCAGTATTTAATTGGTCAGCTTAGTAAAAAAAAAGTGTTACCCAAAAAAATCAAAACCAAAACTTATCAACGAGGTGAAACAACAGAATTGGTTTTAACCTGGGCATTCGTTATCAGGTAATGTAGAAGCCGTTTTTGCAAATTCTAGATACATTATACATTCCACAGATCGTCGTTTCGTCCCTTCACCACAGGTGGCGCTACAAGGTTCCCATTCGCCTACCTTGAATCTGAAAAGAAAATATTTTATTAATTTCTCAGATCAATACTTTATAAGTGCTGAGGAAAAAAACGTTTAGTGTTATTATTGTTCTCATTATATTTTATTTTATTAATTGCAAATTTTATCAACAATAATAGAACAAATAATTTGATTTTAACAACAAATGATTTTAATTGAAGTATTATTATTATTATATCAGCGCAGCGCATCCGACTGTACGTCCGAATACTTTGAACGTGCCATTATTTTAGTTTTAAAAATAGCACTTGATTCTAATTTACGAGTTATGTGCAGTTTGAGGTTTAGCAATTGCTCTATACTAGTCGAATAAATGTCACACCACCTGGTGGTAAACTCACTTTGTTTGTGTTTTCGGTCGAGATGATTCATTGGTTTGTGTTGTTAAGGAAACGCCAGTCTGGCTGTGCCGAAGGTCTTCAGTTTCTTCGCTCCGAGATTGAAAATAACATTTAAGTTGCAATCATAGTTATTATTGTTTAAACACTGAGTTTCTATAAATTATTGTCTTACACTTCTAGTTATTATCACTGTAATAGTACATTCTAAGAATTTAAACTATTGATATTAATTGAATCATGTGTGTATTTTACGTATTAAGTATTTCCTACGTTTCAATAGTTACTAGTAAAAATTAAAATGTGATGTTCTAGATAATTTATGGAAAGTCTTGAAATGTGATCTCCAGTCACACGATAAATGAAACGGTAGAGGAATACTATTCCTCACACACATTAAACATATAAATTACCTGTGTCTTTAGTAACAGCGCATGGCACTCGGCTCACACATGTTCTGCTTAACACAGGTCGAGTGTTCAGTTTACATTCTGGACTCAAATGTCCATCACTGTTCCGGCAAACCACAGATCTTTGCTGGTAACCTTGTCCACATGTTACTGAACACTACGGAAGAGAATTCCGTGAACAAACGTACACATAGAAATAGGATTTTTAAATCGCTTTAGGGTAAAGTATTTATAATTAACACTGTATGTGTTTGGAAACATTTGGGAAACTTTACACGGTATTTTCTTGAAAAATAAAACATTTTTTTTTTCTTGAAAGTTCACGAGTGTATTGTAGCATAGCTTCACCCCGTGTTTTTCAAACTGTGGGGCACGCCCCCTGTGAGGGCGCAAATGATCTCTTACGGGGGCGCGAGTGAATAGGATAAAATAAATAGTGCAATAATGCAGATTTAAGCGTTTTTAATATGTTTTTATTAATGAAAATAATATGTAATTTCTACAACACATATATAATATTACTGTGTATTATATCCCCACATTTAACTCTCTCTTTTACGGGCCCGGCATGGCCAAGCGTGTTAAGGCGTGCGACTCGTAATCGGAGGGTCGCGGGTTCGCATCCCCTTCGCGCCAAACATGCTCGCCCTTTCAGCCGTGGGGGCGTTATAATGTGACGGTCAATCCCACTATTCGTTGGTAAAAAGAGTAGCCCAAGAGTTGGCGGTGGATGGTGATGACTAGCTGCCTTCCCTCTTGTCTTACACTACTAAATTAGGGACGGCTAGCACAGATAGCCCTCGTGTAGCTTTGTGCGAAATTCCGAAACAAACAAACAAGCCCTCTTTTACTCATTTACAAGTGAAATGGGCACCAAGAAACAATATTTATCAAAGAAGGTGAATGACAAAAGTTTGAAAAACACTAGTTTAACCTATAACTCATTCTCTAAGCCTACATATACTCTGTATTCTTAAGAAAAGTCAAATATACTTTAATATAATCCATTAAGTTATTAAGCAAACGTATATCTACTCTAAACAAGATCAGTCCGTTGACAGGTTTTGAATCTCGGAGTCCCTGATCACTGACGATCAGCGATTAAGTCAGGCTTTTAACATCAATTATCATCACAGACAGTGGTACTACCCTCATCCTTATTGAATCAGCGATATAACATCAATATCAGAGTCTGTATACGCGTTTACTGTTCTTTTTCTAATGATTTGTAATGCACTCTGTATGTTAAATCAGTTTGTGTCGTTGGGTGTCTCGTGAGATTAAACACTTGTATTTTATCTATTTCTGAATAACGTTTGTTTGTTTGTTTTGGAATTTCGCAGAAAGCTACTCGAGGGCTATCTGTGCTAGCCGTCCCTAATTTAGCAGTGTAAGACTAGAGGGAAGGCAGCTAGTCATCACCACCCACCGCCAACTCTTGGGCTACTCTTTTTACCAACGAATAGTGGAATTGACCGTAACTTTATAACGCCCCCACGGCTAGGAGGGCGAGCATGTTTGGCGCGACTCAGGCGCGAACCCACGACCCTCAGATTACGAAGCGCACGCATTAACGCGCTAGGCCATGCCAGGCCCACTGAATAACGTCTTATTCAATTTTTCTTTGTGTTGATACCATTAAAATTATACGATAAATATTTTAAATAATTTAGAATATTATTAATCTATACCATAATGAAGAAGGTTTTACATCAGTAGCTAAAGCACTAGAAAACAACGTTATTAGGATGGAAGAAAGGTCTTGGCTTACAATAGTACTTGGGATTAAGGTAGTTGCGAAAATAAATGCTCAGATTTTTGTGTATTAATTAATGTCATTGTGTATTTACAACCCGATTGTTGTTCTGGATAGATTTCATTCGTCTATAACTTCTTCCTTTCAGTATTGACTTACATTGTAACAAAACAAAGTCGTAATACCAAACCAACAACTAATTTTTGTGTAATGTTTAACTGACATATTTTTTATCAAGTCCATTCTGTTTGAAAAACGTCGAATCTAGCCTATTGTTGTACTTGTTTTGTTTGAATTCTAAACGAAATTGTGATTCATAATTTTAGAAATGTTAGCTTGGGAATTTATTTATACAGGGTGTTCGGAAAGTCACTGTGCAGTTTTGTACTCATATGTCTATTCAGTCTATTTCAAGCCAGCAACTGATAGCGGTGTTTAGAAACAAAATAAGAAGGATCCAGGCCTGTATTGATGTCAACGGGGGTCACTTTCAACATTGTTTATAATTGTCATTCATATTTACCTCTTGTATTCTATATTGAAACATGTCTGTTAATAAATATATAAGTGCACAGTGACTTTCCGAATACCCTGTATGTATATTACCAGGGCATTGTCTTTTGTGACTTTAAAGCGGTGATTGAAAATAACAACGGATATTGATAAAAGGATTCTTTTATATGTATCTGTATATACAGATTACAAAGTCTACTTTAACTGAAATTCAGAGGTTAGAAAATTAGAAAACGGGTCCAGTTGGACCTAATCAACAAGATGGCTAAACTAGAACACAAATGAACTTACTTCAGACCAAGGACCTTCAAACCACCGAGGACAGATCCTAGTGTTACAGGGTTGCCGGTCGACGGGTTTAGGTGGAAAACAAAACCTAGTGTTAACCTGGACATTTGTTCTGTTATAAGAATCTGGAACACATTTTACATTACGGGTTTGGAAACCTCCGCCACAGGGAACACTGCAGGGACCCCAGTCTTCGGTAATCCAGCTGAAAAGTAATATAATTGTAACAATAAAAGTTTAGTTAAGAAAAACGTCTTTGTTATCAACTGTATTATACACATTTCTTCCATCGCATTACTTAGATCCTCACGAATTGTTTCTTAATGATCGTGGGAATAAGAAATGGATTTGTAAATGAAACACATAACAGGAAACTATAAGGTTGGAGGACTGGATATAGTGATGTACTGCTATTCGGTATCGAATTTTGACCATCTATATTTGCTCTAGATAGTGGTAGGCATACATCACGAAAAGCAATTTTCTTTTACAAGAAGCTTTTTGAGAACGTCCATTTAATTGTGTAGGATGTTAAAAAAAACAGAAGCAAAATCTCACAAAGAAATTGTATTTCGTAACCTTATACATTCATGAATTAAAAGTTCATCGGGCCCGGCATGGCCAAGCGTGTTAAGGCGTTCGACTCGTATTCCGAGGGTCGCGGGTTCGAATCCCGGTCGCACCAAACATGTTCGCCCTTTCAGCCGTAGGAGCGTTATAATGTGATGGTGAATCCACTATTCGTTGGTAAAATAGTAGCTCAAGAGTTGACGGTGGGTGGTGACGATTACTAGCTGCCTTCTCTTTAGTTTTACACTGCTAAATTAGGGACGGCTTGCGCAGATAGCCCTCGAGTAGCTTTGCGCGAAATTCAAAACAAACAAAATTCATTGACATTACGAATTACTATTTACAAACATCCATACTTTCGGGCGACATTCAACAATCCGTTATTTATTTTCATCATCACTAGATTTCCAGGAATTATCCTGGAAAATACCCGAGTTTTATATCTGCTTCACTCAAAAGAAAACATCCCTTTATTAAAGGTTCAAACATAGTAGTATCATTCGACAGTGAGTACATATTTACGTATACGTACATTGCTGGACAAACTTGCGTATTACATAACCGTATTTGAGGTCGGGGTCTTGTGGCAAAGTCGCAGAATCTTTCGGGAAATTCTTTGCGAGTCTCTGTATCACTGCAAATGGGCCTTGACATCTGATAGCCTGAATAACAATATTACAATTACAGATAGTTACAGATAGTCCATTCTGTTGGATTTCGCTTAACAACTAATAATACTTTACATTGGTTTCTGTTTCTCCTTCCATAAAAAAAAAAAACAACGTAATATAATTTAAATGTAGCAGTTTTGAAACTTTCACCACAAAGTTTCTATATTCGTACTTATTGTAACGGTTACGCCCGTATAGTTACACACTAACCAGATATCTTTCCCCAAAAGCGATGACGATTATAAACTTTGTAATGTGAAATTAGATTAATCAACTTAATGACCTAAGGATAATATGGTTGTGGAAAGACTTAAGCTGCTTATTTTATAAGAAAACTTATAAGAGCTCATAACGGTCGACACTAATGCATGGTATAAGGCACATCTCACTTGAAGCAGAGTGACCTTTTTCACGACTACATCTGTGAAATACACAGGACCCTAAGTTTAGATAAAAAAACCAACATATTAACCATTAGCTCAAGTCACATAATTTACACAGAATACACAATTAGCACCGTTATAAGTCATAAAAAATGTGTAAATGGACAAGTAGTACTCACCACCACCACATGTCACAGAACAAGGTGAAAGGTCAGTTTCTGACCATTCATAAGTAGGATATTTACAACTTGTTCCATTTCCTCCACAAATTCCACATTCGTCAATCTTTTTCGCTGAGCCAAGCTGAAGATCACATCCAACGGACTGAAATACAATGAATATTTAATAGCATCAGATGCGGCTACCTCCTTATTCTAAGTACATATATATATATATACATAAATATATTGGTGGGTAATTACAATATTGCTCTAGTTAGATTAAAAGTTTATCAGTTTGTTCACTTTATTCTTTCTTATTTTATCTTTCATTACTGGATACAGATTGTGACTTACAACTTTTCGTTTTTATCCACATTCGTTTTATTCTAATTCGTATCTATATATGATCACACGGTCGAAACTATACGGAAACAAGGTTGTATGCTCTACTAACTAGTTGACTTAAACCGTGTCAAATAGGCCCGTCATGACCAGGTGGTTAAGGCACTCCAATCGTAATCCGAGGATCGCGGGTTCGAATCCCCGTCACACCAAATATGCTCGCCCTTTCAGCCGTGAGGGCGTTATAAAGTGACGGTCAATCCCACTATTCGTTGATTAAAGAGTAGCCCAAGAGTTGGCGGTGGGTGATGATGATTACCTGCCTTCCCTCTAGTCTTAGACTGCTAAATTAGGGACGGCTAGCGTAGATAGCTCTCGTGTAGCTTTGCGCGAAATTAAAAAACAAACCATGTCAAACACGCGTCACTCTTTAAGTTACTGTTAGGTTGTTAAAAGAACAGTGAATAAAAAAACGAATGGGTGGATAAACAAAAAAAATAATTTGTGCGTTTTTATGATTAATCAGGTTTGGTTTTAGCTGAAAAATATTTGTGTACGAAAATCGACTGAAGCGTAAGTGTAATAACCTAGAATTTCTTGTTTAGGAACCGCAGTGAGACTTTACTACGTGTTGATACATCTGTTGTTCTTGCAACGTAGCGAAAGACATTTGATATAAAGCTTCTACGTATTGAACAACTTCCTCACAATAAAATGCAAGCCTGCAACACGCTCACCTGCTACGTTATATGTGTTCTATGTATAAATAATATATAAATAAGCTGTTATCAGTATATGTATATATTGAGCGAACTCTGGTGGAAAGCCCGATTGGTATTAGTCAAAATATTATATATAATGAAAACCTTTAAAAATATTTTATTTTTGTTGCTTTTTTTTACATGTACATAACACGACCCCTGGCGAGAACTTAAGAATATTCACCATGCACACCCCTTCCACACACATATCGAGTGAACCCTTCCGGCAACGAGTGCCATCTTGAGCTTTATGCGCTAGTTTGGCGACGAATAAGAAACTCTTTGCCTGGCACGTCAAACTGCACGGATCTTCCGGATCGTGGAATGGCTTCCAGTCGTAGAGCCGTCCTCGGTATGGTCTGTTGTCGTAGGCCTTGCACTGCATAGCTCGAAAGTCAGACCTGTCCTTGCAAGGCTGAAAAGAAACAACGAATCTTACCCTTTTATATTGTCGTGCACTCAAGAATTCTACAAATAACAAATATGTCGCACACACCTGGAATTATTTACGTGCGCTATAGAATATATAACGTTTACGTTAACTTTAGTAGGTGTGTTTGTGTGTGTTTTCTTATAGCAAAGCCACATTGGGCTATCTGCTGAGTCCATCAAGGGGAATCGAACCCCTGATTTTAACGCTGTAAATTCGAAGACTTACCACTGTACTAGCAGGGAACTCTTTAGTAGGTATGGTTAAAAGTCCACCGCTGGTACAGCGGTAAGTTTACTGATTTACAACTCTAAAATCGGCGGTTCGATTCCCCTCGGTGAACTCAGCAGATAGCCCGATGTTGCTTTGTTATAAGAAAACACAGACAAACACACACGATGATTAAAGAGAGTATTGAACTTCTATTTTTGATGATAACTTAACACAAGCTTTCAAAAACCAAGACTAAAAATTAGAAACTAAGGTAGACACTACACTGTGAAAGGGCAAGTTTGTAGTCTTGCTTCTTTCTTAGTTTGTTTGTATGGCGACGTTTTTTTATTTTTGGTTTTCCATCCCTAAACAAATATATACATTGCTAGTAGCTATAACGAATCTCTTTGCTATAAATATACATAAAAACAGCACATTTTTAAAGATTCACAAAGTACTTGACTTAAGAATGGTGATTCTGCATTTCAAAGTGTCTTTCTAACACAGACACTACGAGGGCTTATGGTGTCGCTTATTGATTTTGCCTTGACTTGCCCGAAGGCATAGTGTATTAAAAGTTCAAACAAATTTCTTATTTTACCTGCATATTACAAATACGGTAACGTATTGAATCTCCACGGCACCCGTTTTCTGTAAACACTGTCGAATTTGGTAGGTGACGCCACCGTCGCAGCTCCTTGAGCATATCCCCCAGAGACTCCATTCCGACCATCCGATTGGAGTGTCGCTTCTCCTCTGATTGGTCTGTTAGTACCAACATACAAAATAAAGAATGTAAAACAATGTCCGCATGTAAAAATAGATAAAAACTCACGAATCGAGATGTTTATCGATACAACTCTCAAATGCAAGTTTGTTCAAACCGTGTATAAAAAAAAATCACTGGATGTTCGACTCCTGTTCACTGCCAATAATCCAATGACTGCTCATTAACAATCCTCAGTCATTTAATTAAATATTTAGCAGTTTTAAAATAATAATAACTAGAAACTTCATAGTTCAGTTGATCCATAATAAAATTCTAAAATTTCTGCGCTAGTTGTAAAAATAAAACTACCATATTCGAAAGATAAGAAAGTGTCATATGGTTTGTGGTGCCCAGTGATGTTGATTTAAAACATTACCTGGGACGAGGAATGGCTTCCGTCTAGCTACCCTGATAACGTAGCCCATTCTATGAAAATAACTTCTGATTACCCCGGCATGGCCAGGTGGTTAAGGCACTCGACTCGTAATCTGAAGGTCGCGGGTTCGAATCCCCGTAATACCAAACATACTCGCCCTTTCAGTCGTTGAGGAGTCAAAATGTTACGTTTAGTTCCATTATTCGTTGGTAAAAAAGAGTAGCCAAAGAGTTGGCGGTGGGTGGTGATAACTAGCTGCCTTATCACTAGTCTTACACTCCTAAATTAGGGACGGCTAGCGCAGTACCTTTACCTCGTGTACCTTTACGCGAAATTCAAAAACAAAACAGAACTTCTGATGGTATCTGTGGCGGCTGCTTAAAATAAACCATTCGACTTACGTCCTTTCACAGACATTCTGATCAGTTCGGATGCCTAGGATGAACATAAATTGTTGTTTTCCAACGTAACTAAAACTATATTAGTACCAAATTCACTGAGGTGTTCTAATTCACTTGATTTCATGTTTCCATCATCCAGTCATTAGATTTTGTGAAAACACGGTTAAATCGCAGGATTATTTTTTTCATACGTGTCAAGATTTTCACTGAAATATGACTGGAATATTTACATGTGACGCTAGTGAGATGGTTGAATTTTCAGGTATGTACTTACTTACTGGTAGGCTGTATATATTGAAAGGGAATGTACAAATATCGTTTTGTTTATGTCAGTTATCTTGGTTAAAGTTAAATATGTTTATTCGAAAACAAGGTGTTTAAAAACATGTGAATTGTTAACAAAACGTTCAAAACCAAAGTCTGGTTCCACACCGTATCCTTCATTTTTATATTTATTGAAAACTATACCGAGCTGATCTGACTAATTAAACATGAATTAGAACAGGCGTACATTAGATACAATATAAACAGGAAGACAGCTTCAAAATTGTTTTCACTGTTACTGTCTGAAACCAGTAAAAAAGTTAAGGTTTGTTATGTTTCTGTGTGTTTGTTAAATGTAGTGTCTCTTCATAAACCTTATCGGGAAGTTAAACGATGGTTGCTAGGCACCGGAGACACCAAGAAAACAATAATGACGGTAGCTTGTACTGACCACACAGGTAACGTACTTAATGACGGTAGCTTGTACTGACCACACAGGTAACGTACTTAATGACGGTAGCTTGTACTGACCACACAGGTAACGTACTTAATCACGGTAGCTTGTACTGACCACACAGGTAACGTACTTAATGACGGTAGCTTGTAGTGACAACACAGGTAACATACTTAATGACGGTAGCTTGTACTGACCACACAGGTAACGTACTTAATCACGGTAGCTTGTAGTGACAACACAGGTAACATACTTAATGACGGTAGCTTGTACTGACAACACAGGTAACGTACTTAATGACGGTAGCTTGTAGTGACCACACAGGTAACGTACTTAATGACGGTAGCTTGTACTGACCACACAGGTAACGTACTTAATGACGGTAGCTTGTAGTGACAACACAGGTAACGTAGTTAATGACGGTAGCTTGTAGTACACGACGTACTTAACACAGGTAACGTAACGTACTTAATGACGGTAGCTTGTAGTGACAACACAGGTAACATACTTAATGACGGTAGCTTGTACTGACAACACAGGTAACGTACTTAATGACGGTAGCTTGTAGTGACCACACAGGTAACGTACTTAATGACGGTAGCTTGTACTGACCACACAGGTAACGTACTTAATGACGGTAGCTTGTGACCACACAGGTGACAACACAGGTAACGTAGTTAATGACGGTAGCTTGTACTGACCACACAGGTAACGTACTTAATGACGGTACTGCGTACTTAATGACGGTAGCTTGTAGTGACAACACAGGTAACTGACAACACAGGTAACGTACTTAATGTACGGTAGGCTTGTAGCTTGTGACAACGGTACAGGTAACATAATGACGGTGGCTTGTACTGACAACACAGGTAACGTACTTAATGACGGTAGCTTGTAGTGACAACACACGGGTAACGTAACTTAATGACGGTAGCTTGTAGTGACAACACAGGGTAAACATACTGTAATGACGGTATATGCTTTGTACTGACAGGTAAACACGGTAGCTTGGTAACGTAGTTAATGACGGTAGCTTGTAGTGACAACACAGGTAACATGACAGCTGTAGCTTGGTGACAACACAGGTAACGTACTTAATGACGGTATACAGGTAACGTACTTAATGACGGTGGCTTGTGAGTGACAACACAGGTAACGTAACTTAATGACGGTAGCTTGTACTAATAACTTAATGACGGTAGCTTGTGGTGACTGACATAACGTACTTAATGACGGTGGCTTGTAGTGACAACACAGGTAACGTACTTAATGACGGTAGCTTGTAGTGACAACACAGGTAACGTACTTAATGACGGTGGCTTGTAGTGACAACACAGGTAACGTAATTTAATGACGGTAGCTTGTACTGACAACACAGGTAACGTGCTTAATGACGGTAGCTTGTAGTGACCACACAGGTAACGTACTTAATCACGGTAGCTTGTACTTGTGTGACAACACAGGTAACTTACTTAATGACGGTAGCTTGTAGTGACAACACAGGTAACGTACTTAATGGCGATACTTAATGACGGTAACGCTTAGCTTGTAGTGACAACACAGGTAACGTACTTAATGACGGTAGCTTGTAGTGACAACACAGGTAACATACTTAATGACGGTAGCTTGTAGTGACAACCTGACAGGTAACGGCTTTACTTAATGACGGTAGCTTGTAGTGACAACACAGGTAACGTACTTAATGACGGTAGCTTGTAGTGACCACACAGGTAACGTACTTAATGACGGTAGCTTGTAGTGACCACACAGGTAACGTACTTAATGACGGTAGCTTGTAGTGACCACACAGGTAAAATGCGGTGGCTTTAATGACGGTAGCTTTGTAGTGACAACACAGGTAACTTACTTAATGACGGTAGCTTGTAGTGACAACACAGGTAACGTACTTAATGACGGTAGCTTGTAGTGACAACACAGGTAACATACTTAATGACG
Source organism: Tachypleus tridentatus (assembly GCF_004210375.1). Taxonomy (NCBI): domain Eukaryota; kingdom Metazoa; phylum Arthropoda; class Merostomata; order Xiphosura; family Limulidae; genus Tachypleus; species Tachypleus tridentatus. Next base: position 20,268,599 of record NC_134826.1, read on the forward strand.
GTAGCTTGTAGTGACAACACAGGTAACATACTTAATGACGGTAGCTTGTACTGACAACACAGGTAACGTACTTAATGACGGTAGCTTGTAGTGACCACACAGGTAACATACTTAATGACGGTGGCTTGTAGTGACAACACAGGTAATGTACTTAATGACGGTGGCTTGTAGTGACAACACAGGTACTTAATGTAATACTTAAGTGACGGTAGCTTGTGGCTTGTAGCTTGTGAGTGACACTGGGTAACGTACTTAATGACGGTAGCTTGTAGTGACAACACAGGTAACGTGTTAATGACGGTAGCTTGTAGTGACAAACACAGTAATAACGCGACACTTAATGACGGTACTTGTGAGTGACAAGCACTGACAAACAGGTAACGTACTTAATGACGGTAGCTTGGTGACAACACAGGTAACGTACTTAATGACGGTAGCTTGTACTACAGCACAGGGTAACGTGACAACACAGGTAACGTACTCAATGACGGTAGCTTGTAGTTGACAACACAGGTAGCGTACTCAATGACGGTGAGCTTGAAACTGACAACACAGGTAACGTAATTCAATGACGGACGGTAGTTTGTAGTGACAACACAGGTAACGTACTTAATGACGGTAGCTTGTACTTCAATGATGCTTGTAGTGACAACACAGGTAACATATAAACGGTAGCTTGTGGTAATAAACGGCCTAGGTAACGTACTTAATGACGGTAGCTTGTAGTGACAACACAGGTAACGTATTTAATGACGGTAGCTTGTAGTGACAACACAGGTAACGTACTTAATGACGGTAGCTTGTGGTGACAACAACAGGTAAACATGGTTAATGACGGTGGCTTGTACTGACAACACAGGTAACTTAATGACGGTAGCTTGTACCTGACAACACAGGTAACATAGTTAATGACGGTAGTTTGTAACAACACGGTAAACATAACGGTGGCTTAATGACGGTGGTAGCTTGTACTGACAACACAGGTAACATACTTAATGACGGTAGCTTGTAATATACAATTTAATGACAGGTAAGTACTTTGTAGCTTGTGACAACACAGGTAATGTACTTAATGACGATAGCTTGTACTGACAACACAGGTAACATCCTTACACCAAACCTACTAGTTCATGAGCAGAATCTAAAGGTGATTGGTCATTTGTCACTGTCAACCAATCACTCCAATTACCCGCAAACTCAGTAAATGTACTTATTATATTAAATACACGTATGTACAGTCTATTTGAATCTCCAAAGTGAGCTGTTTTTTTCATTCCTTTAAATCTGACATAAAATTTTTTTCAAGTCGTGTTCCAGCGAGTAAACTACCTAATCGATAAACAAAACACCAAAAACAAAATGGGGAGTTTTATTAACAGCACAAAACAGGTACTAGCGTGACTTTACGAAAAGTAAAACAATGTTGGTTAGTAGTTATATCTGTCTGAAAGTTTAAATGTATGAAGTAGCAGGATTCACGAAACACTTTACCAAATATAACCGACCGATATTTAGAAATAACAAACTAAGTCAGACTTTAAACTCAGGTATAGTGTACTGTTCTTTTATTTTTTTTCTCTCATGATCCCTCTGTGGCTAATCGGTGAATTTTCGGACTTATAACACAAATATTCGAGAGTCGATTTGTAAGGCTGACACAGCACCACACGGTAACTGGTTCTAAAGTAACTTGTGGTAGGTAAATGGAGCCTTTTACATGAAAAACCATTATGACGTGTTAAGTTCATCTAGCCTCAGTAAGTATTCGACATGTATGAATTCAAACCTCTTCTGCAAACATCTTCGTCTTTTCAACTATAGGGGCATTATAATATAATGGTCCACCTCACTATTCGTCTGTGGAAAAAAAGACAAAAAAAGAGGCCGAAGAGTTGGCGGTGGGTGGCGTTAACTGCTGCCTTCCCTCTAGTACATTATTACTAAATTAGGGACGACTAGAGTAGATAGCCCTCAAGTAGCTTTGCGTGAAATACATTACAAACAAAGTACCATATTTCGTGGAAACGAAAAGCGACTTAATACGTGAATTATTTCATTTTGTTTGTCAGCTGTCTACTATGGATGGTGTTCTGTTTGGGATAACCTCTTCTTTTTCTTTCTACTTACCTTGTCAGTAGAGAAGAACCATCTCTCGGATTCTGCTGGTGGTGAACTTGAAACAGCTAGATGCAATTCTTGCTTTCTTAGCCCCAAGAAGACCTAAAACAGTTATGCTTTAAATTAGTACGAAGTAATATCAGTTCCAATGTTCAACAGATTATTAACCTACAGCCATATCTGTGTACTTACAAACAATTATGATAATTTTAACCCCTATAGAAAAGAGAGTATGCAAATAACATCGTCTTACCTTATAACGACATGATAACATAACTTCTCAAACAAGAAAGCCAAGACCTAAACTTTATGCGTAAAAATAATATTAGTTATCTCAACCATATCTTTGTATCGACAGCACAGTTGAACTACAAATATTTAAGTTAAAACTTACTACTATCGGATGAAAGAAAAACTGAAGTCATCTCTGAAAACAAAGAGTCATGTATTTAATGGTAAGTCAGTAAATATTGTGCCAGTAATTACATAAAAACAAATAAATACAATAAAATTAGGTTTGTTATTCACGCATGTTGAATTTTTTGCATAATTGTTTAAAAAAAAAAAAGATCCTAATGTGTTTAAACTAAGTTTATTAGTTAATTAATTATTTTAATTAAATATTTAAAACGTAAAAAAATATACTGTTGCTCGACTACTGATGGCAGTAGTAAAAAGATGGACACCATTGGTCATGTATTAGTCGAAGCTGCAAACAATTTACACCATTGGTCATGTATTAATGGAAGCTGTAAACAATTTACACTATTGGTCATGTATTAATGGTAGCTGTAAACAATTTACACCAGGTTAACACACAAGTTCGTTGTGTTGCCGCTGCGCCACTAGAGGGCGATATAAAACAATTTATACACCTTATTTATTGAATTAATAAGTTATTTTTAACACTGTGATTTGAATTATTGTATTCTTAAAAGGATGTGAATGAAAACATGTTTTAAGTTTGGTCGTTTTTCTTTATCACGTTTAATTTAACTGAGTTAGGTTATGCACAATAATAACGTAATGTTTTTCTACACTGGAATCTTTCGACGGCATATAACATAGATAAATAGACGCTAAACAAATTATGCCAATTATACAATTTATGCTGTGATTAACATAAAATTGCTTGCTTGGTATACTAAAATAAATTATGTAGCTTTGTAACTGTATATATATATAGATCTTCCGTAATATATGATAATTAGTTGCATAGGTAATTAAATTATTTACTAAATCCACACGTGGATCGTAAAAAAAAAAACCCAAAAAAACTTCAGTTTCTCGTGTTTACCGTAATGTTGCCAAGGGAACAATTTTTGAATAACACAAAAATAACATTAATATTTTCCTACTTTAAGTTTTTTTAACGATTAAGTGGAAGGTCGATCTTTTGTCTCTGACCTTTCTTGTTTGAATGATGTTTACTGTAAGAGCCGTAAGGGTGCGTGTTTGTTGCGTGGGATAAAACGCGCATTTCCCGGCTGAGAAAGTGACCATCTGGATAAAATGTTTTACCAGTCAGAAATAATAGTGGTCCATGTACAAACATGTTTGTTTCGTCTATAATTTTGTTTACTGGAGAATAATATATCTATATTTCAATAAGTGCGAAATAAATCACGGGAAAAGTGAAAATTCTTGACAGACGAAATTATACAACGTCACAGACTTACAACTGTCTGCTATAAATTTACAGTTTCTATTGATTAAAAATTAGGCGCAGAGTCAAATAAATAACATCACAAACGAGGATTCTACTTAAAACTAAGAATTACATAATAATGAGATTTTTCGATTGTTTTTCTTCCGACGTAATTAAACCCGCAAATAAATTTATTTACACACAAAACAAAAATATAAGCTGCAACTTTTCAAGAAATAACAATATTATCATAAATATCAGTCTACGAGGTAGCCACGAGGAATAAATATTAATAATGAGGCTGATTTTGATATATTACAACCACAACTGACGTAAATCGCAGAGAAACAGCATGTATCAGAACTACATCTTGGCATGTGTTTAAATTGGGATTTAAACCTATTGTCATTGATAGTTTATCTAAGTGCATTGAACAATAAATGAATATGTATCATCTTTAAGCACCAGAACCATTCAGAGTGACACCTGTAACAGTTCATACCCTACTCACAAAGTTCAGTGGCAAAAATCATTCAGTTGCAACATGTAACATAACCAGGAAGGAACTCCATCTGAAAACGAGAAACAAATCATGTGTATGTGTACAAGAGTTGCTTCCATGACGTGTCTGTTCAACCTTTACACATCTCAAACGAATATTCATCCCATACCATATTAAGACATATCGATCAAGTCGTTGGACGCAGCTCCTATGAAGTCTGTGTGATCGAACTTTTGAAACGAATGCTGGGAATTCGTCGTTCTTGCACACTAAATGGATTTTGGATAGTAAACACGGAAGGGTAATGTGCTTTGGATGTGACAGCTTTACGATGGATCTTGTGCAATTGAAACTATGTTACAGGACTATTGTCAACATGTATGGTTGTCAAATAGAATATGATAGAGCGTGAATACGTGGGCTGTAATAAGGCGCTGAAGTTCCAAAATCTTTTTGCTTTCGTCAATCAGGTTCATGTGGAAACAAATAAAGAAACAATGTCGGGAAATGCTTAAAACATTAAAACAAATAATCTTGCAATAAAAAGATAACTTTTAAAACTGGATCTAGGCCTTGCATGGCCAGGTGGTTAAGGCACTCTACTCGTAATCCGAGGGTCGCGGGCTCGAATCCCCGTCACGCCAAACATGATTGCACTTTCAGCCATGGGGACGTTATAATGTGACGGTCAATCCTGCCATTCGTTGAAAAAGAGTAGTCCAAGAGTTGGCGGTGGGTGGTGATGACTAGTTGCCTTCCCTCTGGTCTTACACTACTAAATTAGGGATGGCTAGTGCAGATAGCCATCATGTAGTTTTGCGCGAAATTCAAACCAAACCTAAGCTGAATCTTAATGGGGGCAAAACGTGTGTAATTTGACAGTTAAATATTGTTATTTCATTTACTTTTCTGGTGGTTAAAAATCTAAGATTTAAACTGAGTCTGCGCTAAAGCTGCTCCGAAAATCGTTTTTTAGAAAACTGTTGTACATTATTTCTATTGTGCTGGAAAATACTTTGGCTAAGTTTTTTAGAAACGAATTATCTTTTCTGTTTCGCTTGTAGCTTGAAATGTCCAAGAATAAATCTGAAATAATTCTCAGAACATTCTACTTTGTTCATTGTATAATTTTTCATTTATCCATTTAAATGACAAAAGTTATGTAAATATTTCAGAAGAAAAACCTTCATATTGCAAGATTTCTTCTTTAATACATAAATAAATTCAGTCAAGAGTCTTGTCGCTATTTCTTTATTGTATATACAATCACTGCTTGTCTACATCGTAAATATCAAACACATTTAGGACAGTATCGATCTACTATACAATATTACCATATGTAACAGTTTGCTGTACCGAACGAACTCGGTACTTATAAATTTCTTTGGGAAATGGAAAGCAAACGGAAGATTTTTTTCTTTGTAGTTAAACATAAAGCTTCACAGTGGGCTATCTCTGTAGTGCCCACCACTGGTATTCAAACCCATTTGCTATCGTTATAAGCCTTTTTATCGCTGGGTTCATACATAGATAGATAATAGACAATTAATTTTTAACGTAATAATATTGAAAATCGTCATCAGATGGATGACCACCATTTTTTCAGCTGTGACGACTCTCTCTAAATTCCACCTTAATTAAGAATAAACAATTCGAATAACGGAGGGTTATCATTATAAAGAAAGGCCTTCAAATACGAGTGCTGTTAGTAATTCCGTTTTAAGTTGAATGAAATTATACCTTTTAATTTAAATAGTTGATGCATAATGGACCCTAAAACCTTTTCAATCTGTGTCACCCCCAACCACCTTCTTAGCTCGTTTGATTGGCTCGTTTTGCTTTGCGTTCGGAACTGTATAATTCAGTTCTCGCTCGTCCTCTGAAATTCTTATTTAGAATGATTCTCAATATTCTAAAAAAAAAATTTCTGATTAGAAACAAAACTATCTTCAACCCAATCTTTCCTTTTATCCTCTCTCACTGAGAAATTGATCTTCAAAAGCTAATTTCTCTCCATCTATTCCTCATTGAGGTTAATCTTTTCCAATGTTATGAAAGTCAGAGGAAAATATTTTCATATCCGTGTTTTTTTTGTCCACTCCTCTTTCAGGGTTAGCAGTTGGACCCTAGGTTCAAATACAACAAATCCTCAATTTTGCCTTCTAGTTTAGGGTTTCTTCCTTAAGCACAAATCTACATAACAAACTTTCGGCGTTGCGCTCACCACACGTTATTAAAACACGATTTCAAACATTATGAGTCTTGTGAGTCAGCAGAGCGAGTGAAGTGGCTAACTTTGGAAATATCTTGATTGCTATATCTTAACTTTTTCGAAGAAAAAAAAAGTTTTTAATCTCAAATATTGGCTCAAATTATCGCGTTGTTTCTTGTGCGAGGACTGCAAACCGTAAACCTAAAGAGTTATTGACGTCACACACGTACACTTCCATTCTGTGTTTAATCTGGCAGAGGTACTAAAGCCTTATTGACTTTTATAGCTAAAGCGTTCGACGAACCATAATTATGAATTTAATCATTTTGCTCAATATTTTCGCGAGTGGTTAAGGAACAGAAAACACCACCTGACGTCCATATCCACGCTAGCTCAAATAATGTAACAAGTATTAAATAACTTACGAAACAGTGTGCACGAGTGCATGTATATTTGTGTGTGTACGTTGGGTAATTTTTGCAAGTGAAAGACGCCAGCGTTCATTGTAGCGCGACGTTGTGCAGTTAAACAAAAAATTCAAATGTTTTAAGAATGTGCTACAGTTAACGCTAAAAGATGTGACACTTAGAACACATGCGTATTTTTAATATTTTTCCGCTTGAAAACATTCATAATACCCTTAACAGCAAAGTCTGTAAACTGAGAATTCTAATTTATACTCCTGAGTTTGTACTGCTGTCTATTTAACAGCTCGAATATAAAATGAACTTTGCGAAAAAATAACAATAAAACGTGATCACCGATATTTCACAACTACATTTGTTCATCACTGTGATTTCGCTGACCACGAACTCATGTATATGTATATATACATAAATACATGTGTAAACAACCCACGAAAAGACAGTTAGTCACTATATACAACCGACGCCCCCTATTGTGATAAAATGTTTTATTTAATATTCTGTATAATTATATATTTATGCTAATGCCCTCAATCTTCTGGTTATGCGACTAAGCCTAAAAAAACAAGACAAAATGTCCTGTCATGTTTCACATACACCATTATCTTTTGATCGTGTTTGTAAATTCCAGGTATTGTTTTATTTTTCCACCTGAATATTTTCCCCCGTGAGGCAATGGATTTACAACGCAAAAATCAAGGGTTTGATTCCCCGTGGTGCACACGGCAAATAGCAAAATGTAATTTTGTCCTAAAATAATTAAACACTTATCTTACTTTTGAATTTCTCGCAAAAGCAACACGAGGGCTACCTGCACTAGCCGTCCCGACTTTAGCAGTATAAGAGTCTAAAGGGAAGGCAGCCAGTCATCATCACCTTCCGCCAACTCTCAAGCTACTCTTTTACCAAATAATAGTAGGATTGACTATCATATTACGACTGAAAGGGCGGGCATGTTTGGTGCGACCGGGATTCGAACCCGCGACTATTAGACTACGAGTCGAACGCCTTAACCACTTGGCCATACCGAGCCTTAGCTAGTTTTGATAAATAAGGTTGTTTCCATGCTTACGTTCTGCTAGATTTGAGATACCTACCCTGTTTTAGACTTCTATTAAAACTTAAGAAATGAACAATACAACTTTAAGACTGTCTAGGCAACATTGCGAACGGATTCTAGCTGACATTTTAAGCAACATTATCCCATTCCAACCTCATCTCAAATAGTAATAACTGAGGAGAAAAACTTAATTTATGCACCGATGTGAAGTGTTAGTATTCAAAACAGTTAAGTAACTTTCGTATGACAACATCGTTTGTACTTCTCTAACCCTAATTCGTTTCACATAATTTTGTGAAGTTTGAAAAACTTCCAACGCGTGCACACACGTCATTCATTTAATTATACAGATAGTAAAAATGTCCACCACGTAACAGCAAAAATTCGGCAATTTTTATGTGTTATTTTATGAAATTAAACACTTATATTCGAAAAGAAGACACTTCAGTGTCAACAGTTAGTAATATTTTGATACACGGATGGCAAAGTAGTTAATCTTTGTTCTCTTTGTTAGTTTAAATAAACAAAACGACTCGCAGTTCAGGGCGGATTTGTTTTATCGGTGAAACAATTTGGTTTTGGTCAGAGAAACTCTTTAAGAAGATAAATAAAAGAGAGTTTCTTTCATCTAGAAAAATCTCAAATGTAGTTGCTACAAATACTAATCTAATGACGCTCTTCCATCTATATGTCTGCGTGAAAACAACACACACACACACATCTCTCAACTAAATTACAGAAAATAAAAAATCTGATAAGTTGATGGAATGTTAGCTTTAAAAAGTAGAGAACATAGACAATGGAAAACTAAGCAACTTGCAGTTCCGTGATAAGCACGTTTATAGAGTATCAGTTGGCCCGGCATGGCCAAGCGCGTAAGGCGTGCGACTCGTAATCCGAGGGTCGCGGGTTCACGCCCGCGTCGCGCTAAACATGCTCGCCCTCCCAGCCGTGGGGGCGTATAATGTGACGGTCAATCCCACTTTTCGTTGGTAAAAGAGTAGCCCAAGAGTTGGTGGTGGGTGGTGATGACTAGCTGCCTTCCCTCTAGTCTTACACTGCTAAATTAGGGACGGCTAGCACAGATAGCCCTCGAGTAGCTTTGTGCGAAATTAAAAACAAAACAAAAAACATTATCAGTTCTCGTCAGTATATTAAATGCATCCAAAAAAAAGTTCAAAGTAATTGTACCCTTAAGAAAACAATCACGCACTCTGACGGGAACGTGATCACCTAAAAATAATTATTTTTATACTGAATTTCATATAACAGTAACCTGATGTCACTGTTAACGACAGGAGTTTCAGCCTTAAAGAATATGTTTCCTGTTTTACACAGTTGATGAGAAAAACTCGAAATAATCTACGGTCGCATTATTCCCACTATTCAATGAATTTTCACTGGATCTAGTTGGTCTAGCCTAACATACTATATTGTAATCGGCGCTATATAATAATACGCCATCAGAGTTGTAAGCTTTAAGGAAGTGACGAAACAACTTAATAGTTCATGCACGTGCTAAGAACTGGCATTCTGTAAATGAGTGAATAAATATGGAACAATATAAATACGTTCAACATTAAACAAAACATGATGGTAATACAATATGTGCAACATCAAACAAAACATTATGGTAATAAAATATGTGCAACATTTAGAACGTGGAATTATCTATCCTTTTCTAAAAATTAAAATCGAAACTCCTAAATTTCTATAATTATATGCTTTTACTTTAAAATATTCAAGAGACTTTCCCCAGTGACATAGCGGTATGTCTACAGACATTTTAGTTATTAGTTACAGAAACCTGATTTCGATAAATGTGGTGGGCAGATCATAAATAGCCCATTTGTACTTTTATTGTGTGTGAGGCTCGGCATGGCCAAGTGGATAAAGCATTCGAAGCGTAATCCGAGGGTTGCGTGTTCGAACCCCTGTCACACCAAACATGCTCGACCTTTCAGCCATGGGGACGTTATAATTTCGGTCAATCCCACTGTTCTTCGATAAAATAGTAGCCCAAAAGATGGTGGCGGGTGGTGATGACTAGCTACCTTCCCTCTAGTCTTACACTGCTAAATTATGGACGGTTAGCGCAGATAGTCCTCGTGTAGCTTTGCGTGAAATTCAAAACAAACAATGCGAAAGAACTCTTCGATTGAATAATAAATTTTAAAACAACTGACGCACTTACGTTGCAGTTACCAGAAGTTTTTGAATAAAGATTTTACTTCGCAAACCATAAACGATACACAGTTAAAGCGATCACAATAGACGAGAAACATTCATCCGCGAATGGAATTATTTACTAAGTTTTTGATACTTAATATGGGGAATGATTGTATAAGGTTAAAAGTAGCAGTCAGTGACCGAGACGTTAATTACTAAATAGTACATTATTGTGTAAAGAGTCTGCTATTCTATATTTTGTGTCATGTAAATTAAAAATAAAAATAATCTCATCTTGTCTCTAGTAGTATCATACACGGTTAAAAAAAACAGCATTGTAACATAAAGAATTTTTGTGACGATTAGTGCAGCCAACAAAACCTACTGCGTCACATAAGAGTCTCAATTTTCCAAACAATAACTTTTTATAACTATGTGTCTCCTGGGTGTTATTCGGATAACGACATTTTTTGTCTTCTCTCAAAGTAGCCAAAAGGCCCGAGAAATCTTATATCGAACCATGGACTCATTCCCTTCCTTACATCCAGTTGCTAAACATAAAATGAAAGTATTAAAAGAAGGCAAGCGTTTTATAAAAGTTTATTTTTCTTCTACGTTCTCTGTGATTAATGTGGATGGTAGAAAGAAGCAGAAAAATTTAATGGAAGTAGAATTATCTCCAAACACAGGTAGGAGTGGTCCAGTGAGTAATGGGGCAGAGGTAAAACTGTTCATTCCAAACAAACAAGTTTCGTTCGGTATTATAAAACGTTGATGTAAGAATGAGTTTGAAAATAATGGAGTTTGAGTTAAAGTTTGAATTCTGTTCTATTGTGAGGCATAACATCCGTTATTACGTTCTATTGTGATGTAAAGTTTTAGCGTCATTTCTTTGTAAGCAAAACATTAGCGTGTGTTAATTTTACTGAAAGATGTTCATGTTTGTCTTTGCATACGAACACTGTTGAACATTCTGGAAAGTAGTACAGTTTTATAAGTAGTTAAACAGTTTCAGCTGAACTTTAAGAACTGGAAACTTCAATATTCCACTGTTATTTAGTATATTCGTAACAGTATTAATTGCTTTCTGAATATAATTAAAGTAAAAATCTCTCTTTCGGGGACGGTATAAGGACTCGAAAGCCAATTTTAAAGATACAACGGTCATTAAAACAGAAAATAAATTTATAGTAGGGTGACAAAACAAACCTTCACTGTTTCTCTTCATTCTATTCACATTCTAATGTTTTATAAAATAATATTATTTTGGTTTTAAATGTGCATCTGAGAATCCCAGGAACTTGGATCAAGTAAATTGATGGTGTTTGCAAGTTCTCAAGAATTGAGCGTCCATTTCAAATTTCCGGAGTTTCAGGACTGTTTCAGTAGGCCAGGTAAGTAGGGTGCTTGACTCGCAATCTGAAAGTCGCGGGCTCGATTTCCCGTCGCAACAAACATGCTCACTTTTTCAGCCATGGGAGAGTTATAATGTGACGGTCAATCCTACTATTCTTTGGTAAAAGAGTAGCCCAAAAGTTGGCGCTGCGTGGTGATGACTAGCTGCCTTCCCTCTAGTTTTACACTGCTAAATTAGGGATGGCTAGCGCAGATAGCCCTCATGTAGCTTCATGCGAAATTCAAAACAAACAAACAAACCTCCCGGTAAACTTAAGTTTAACTTCTTTAACTACATGTTCCCTTTCGAGAGTACTTATAACATTTTGAAATCTCAATTTATTTCCTACAGGGATGGTTTACAGAGCCTAGAGACACTATACACGAATATTTTTTTAAATAATGTTTCTCTTGAGTTCGTTTCTTAATGTATTGTTTACAGGACGTAAAGTGTGTGACCACTGTTTTAATATTATCTCTCGTGTGTTAAGTTCACAGTGTACTGAAGACATACCTGTTTCTAGTGTTTTAATGTTGTCTCTCATGTGTTAATTTCGCAGTGTATCGAAGACGTACCTGTGACTACTGTTTTAACATTATATCTCGTGTGTTAATTTCACAGTGTACTTAAGACGTACCTGTTACTACTGTTTTAATATTGTTATCTTTCGTGTGTTAATTTCGTAATGCACTGTTTAAAGGACGTAGCTGTCTGAAAGACTGATGCTAATTTTCTCGCTAGTTTCTGATGCCATAAAAGAGGTTGTAAAAGCTGTTAGAAATGAGATGAAGCAGAAGACATTGATGTACGTTTTGTAGACTTCTTTCCTCTGCAGATATTGGTAAAGAAAACACACGCTTGTTCGTAACTGTTATTTATTTCCTTCACGTGTTTAGCAAGGTTTGTCACACAGCTCATAAAACGTTGTCAAGCAGTTGGTTCACTAGGCTTAGAGATCTTAACGACCGACCTAAAAATATTTATGACTGAACCAACATCTACTTTATACAGCTATCATTTCTATAACTAATAATTTATATATTAAGTAGTGGAATACAGGTTAAGTAGGTTGATGTAATTACGTTGTAACTCGCACAACGAAGTAATAATTTACAGATGATGGAAGTTTATCGAAGTACTTTGCTACTTATAAACAACAGTAGTGCCTTACTGATAAAAACAGTTTTCTAAATTACGTTGCAACTTGCATAACGAAAAAAAAACTAGCTACGTTGTAAACTACGTACAAAGGTAGTAACTGAGGCATTTAAAGAAATTTACCAAATTATATTATAACTTAGCCCCAAATTTGTAATTTACAAACCAAAGTAATATAGCTTTCACACGTATAAAATAGTACGTTACATTAAAGTCCCTGATGTGTTGAAATATTAAGAGTGCTAATTCTTGTAAGTATAACAAACGAAAACCTTATAAACTAAAGAGTTGTCTTTACGGTCAGTTACTTCTGAAATCATGGGCTCCTTAAACGGTCAACTGATCATGTGTTTGTTTATTTTAGCGCAAAGCCACATTGGGCTATGTACTGTCTCCACCACAGGGAACCAACCCCGGATTTTTGCGCAATAAATCCGTAAACTTACCGCTGACAGAGGACAAACAACAACGCTAGAACAGTTATTTTGTCATATGTAGATAACAATTATTGTGTAAAGAAATTCACGAAACAATATGGGTCACTCCAGGTTTAATCACCTAAAATCAAACTGAACACTTTCGCTTTAAGAAACCATTCCGATAACTTGTTTAAAACTTCCAACCCTAGAGAGCAACCAAAGTTGGATGTTATTGTAGTTTTGTCCTTTTGAATTAAGCACAAAGCTACACAATGGACTATCTGTGCTTTGCACACCACGGGTATCGAAACCCGGTTTTCATACGGCTGAGCCACTGGAGGGGGCAAGGTTGGATGTAATAATCAACTCACCACCAGAAACCTCAAAATAAAAATGTAAACACAACTACCTGAAAAGAAAGTCACACAAAAAGTCACCTTTTTCAAACTAGAACACACTGTCATATCCGAGAAGGTCAAACTAGAACACACTGTCATATCCGAGAAGGTCAATGGCTAACTTTAGAACCGATTTTAAGTACATATGAAAGTATATGTCCGGTGAAGACAAGTTTGGAGAATGTTTCACAAGAGAAGATGCAAAGTAGGCTAAATACTTCAAGGTAAACAATCCATCAGTTCACCAGAGATACAACAGACAAACAGTTCACCACAGATACAACAGACAAACAGTTCACCACAGATACAACAGACAAACAGTTCATCACAGATACAACAAACCATCAGTTCACCACAGATTGAAAAGTTTGATTTTGAAAAATATTTAAAGCTTACTGAGCTAAATATCACTTTGGAAGAAATAAACTTAGAACATATGAAAATAACATGATAAAAATATAGGAAAACAAAGACGGAAAGTGGTGTGACCGAAATATAGGACAACAAAGACGGAAAGTTGTGTGACCAAAATATAGGACAACAAAGACGGAAAGTGGAGTGACGAAAATATAGGACAACAAAGACGGAAAGTGGAGTGACTAAAATATAGGACAACAAAGACGGAAAGTGGTGTGACTAAAATATAGGATTAAAAAGACGGAAAGTGGCGTGTCCGAAATATAGGACAACAAAGATAAAAAGTGGTGTGACTAAAATATAAGACAACAAAGACAAAAAGTCGTGTAACTAAAATTTAGTACAACAAATACGGAAAGTGGTGTGAGTAAAATATAGGACAACAAAGACGGAAAGTGGTGTGAGTTTAATATAGGACAACAAAGACGGAAAGTGGTGTGAGTTTAATATAGGACAACAAAGACGGAAAGTGGTGTGACCGAAATATAGGACAACAGAGACGGAAAGTTGTGTGACTAAAATAGAGGACTACAAAGACAAAAAGTAGTGTAACTAAAATATAGGATTAAAGGCGGAAAATGGCGTGTCCGAAATTTAGGACAACAAAAATAAAAAAGTGGGGTAACTAAAATATAGTACAACAAAGATGGAAAGTGGTGTGACTAAAATATAAGACACCAAAGACGGAAAGTGGTGTGACTAAAATATAAGACAACAAAGACGGAAAGTGGTGTGACTAAAATATAAGACACCAAAGACGGAAAGTGGTGTGACTAAAATATAAGACACAAAAGACGGAAAGTGGTGTGACTAAAATATAGGATACAAAGACGGAAAGTGGTGTGACTAAAATATAGGACAACAAAGACGGAAAGTGGAGTGACTAAAATATAGGACAACAAAGACGGAAAGTGGAGTGACTAAAATATAGGACAACAAAGACGGAAAGTGGAGTGACTAAAATATAGGACAACAAAGACGGAAAGTGGAGTGACTAAAATATAGGACAACAAAGAGGGAAAGTAATGTGACTAAAATATAGAACAACAAAGACGGAAAGTTGTGTGACCAAAATATAGGACAACAAAGACGGAAAGTGGTGTGACTAAATTATTGGACAACAAAGACGGAAAGTGGTGTGACTAAAATAGAGGACTACAAAGACAAAAAAAAAGTGGTGTATCTAAAATATGGGACAACAAAGACGGAAAGTAATGTGACTAAAATATAGAACAACAAAGACGGAAAGTGGTGTGACCGAAATATAGGACAACAAAGACGGAAAGTGGTGTGACCGAAATATAGGACAACAAAGACGGAAAGTGGTGTGACCGAAATATAGGACAACAAAGACGGAAAGTGGTGTGACCGAAATATAGGACAACAAAGACGGAAAGTTGTGTGACTCAAATAGAGGACAACAAAGACAAAAAAGTGGTGTAACTAAAATATAGGACAACAAAAACGGAAAGTTGTGTGACCAAAATATAGGACAACAAAGACGGAAAGTTGTGTGACTAAAATAGAGGACTACAAAGACAAAAAAGTGGTGTAACTAAAATATAGGACAACAAAACGGAAAGTTGTGTGACCAAAATATAGGACAACAAAGACGGAAAGTGGAGTGACGAAAATATAGGACAACAAAGACGGAAAGTGGTGTGACCAAAATATAGGACAACAAAACGGAAAGTGGTGTGACTAAAATATAGGACAACAAAGACGGAAAGTGGCGTGTCCGAAATATAGGACAACAAAGACAAATAGTGGTGTAACTAAAATATAGGAAAGAAAAGACGAAAAGTGTGTGACTAAATTATAGAATAACAAAGACGGAAAGTGGAGTGACTAAAATATAGGACAACAAAGACGGAAAGTGGAGTGACTAAAATATAGGACAACAAAGACGGAAAGTGGAGTGACTAAAATATAGGACAACAAAGACGGAAAGTGGTGTGACTAAAATATAGGACAACAAAGACGGAAAGTTGTGTGACTAAAATAGAGGACTAAAGACAAAAAAAGTAGTGTAACTAAAATATAGGATTAAAAAGACGGAAAATGGCGTGTCCGAAATATAGGACAACAAAGATAAAAAAAAGTGGGGTAACTAAAATATAGTACAACAAAGACGGAAAGTGGTGTGACTAAAATATAAGACACCAAAGACGGAAAGTGGTGTGACTAAAATATAAGACAACAAAGACGGAAAGTGCTGTGACTAAAATATAAGACAACAAAGACGGAAAGTGCTGTGACTAAAATATAAGACAACAAAGACGGAAAGTGCTGTGACTAAAATATAAGACACAACAAAGACGGAAAGTGGTGTGACTAAAATATAGGACAACAAAGACGGAAAGTGGTGTGACTAAAATATAGGACAACAAAGACGGAAAGTGGTGTGACTAAAATATAGGACAACAAAGACGGAAAGTGGTGTGACTAAAATATAGGACAACAAAGACGGAAAGTGGAGTGACTAAAATATAGGACAACAAAAAGAGGAAAGTAATGTGACTAAAATATAGGACAACAAAGAGGGAAAGTAATGTGACTAAAATATAGAACAACAAAGACGGAAAGTTGTGTGACTAAAATATAGGATGAGAAAGAAAGACGAAAAGTGGTATGACTAAAATATAGAACAACAAAGACGGAAAGTGGAGTGACTAAAATATAGGACAACAAAGACGGAAAGTGGAGTGACTAAAATATAGGACAACAAAGACAAAAAAGTGGTGTGACTAAAATATAGGACAACAAGAGGGAAAAGTAATGTGACTAAAATATGAGAGAACAACAAAGACGGAAAGTTGTGTGACTAAAATATAGGACAACAAAACGGAAAGTGGTGTGACTAAAATATAGGACAACAAAGACGGAAAGTGGTGTGTCAAAAATATAGGACAACAAAGACGGAAAGTGGTGTGTCCTAAAATATAGGAACAACAAAGACGGAAAGTGGTGTGTCTCGAAATATAGGACAACAAAGACGGAAAGTGGTGTGTCCAGAAATATAGGACAACAAAGACGGAAAAGTGGTGTGACTAAAATATAATGACAACAAAGACGGAAAGTGGTGTGACTAAAATATAGTACAACAAAACGGAAAAAGTAATGTGACTAAAATATAGTACAACAAAAACGGAAAGTAATGTGACTAAAATATAGTACAACAAAACGGAAAGTAATGTGACTAAATTATTGGACAACAAAAAACGGAAAGTAATGTGACTAAATTATTGGACAACAAAGACAAAAAGTGGTGTGACCAAAACATAGTACAACAAAACGGAAAGTTGTGTGACCAAAACATAGGACAACAAAACGGAAAGTGTGTGACTAAAATATAGGACAACAAAAACGGAAAGTTGTGTGACTAAAACATATAGGACAACAAAAACGGAAAGTTGTGTGACAAAACATAGGACAACAAAATCAGAAAGTGGTGTGTCCTGAAATATAGAACAACAAAGACGGAAAGTTGTGTGACTAAAATAGAGGACTACAAAGACAAATAAGTGGTGTAACTAAAATATAGTACAACAAAACGGAAAGTTGTGTGACAAAATATAGAACAACAAAATCGGAAAGTGGTGTGTCCGAAATATAGGACAACAAAGACGGAAAAGTGGTGTGTCCGAAATATAGGACAACAAAGACGGAAAGTGGTGTGTCCAGAAATAGGACAACAAAGACGGAAAGTGGTGTGATCAAAATAGACGGAAAGACAAAAATAGACAAAGACGGAAAATGGTGTGACTAAAATATTGGATAGGAAAGACGAAAAGCGGTGTGACTAAAATATAGGACAACAAAGACGGAAAGTGGTGTGACTAAAATATATGACAACAAAGACGGAAAAGTGGTGTGACTAAAATATAGGACAAGAAAGACGGAAACTGGTGTGACTAAAATATAGGACAAGAAAGACGGAAACTGGTGTGACTAAAATATAGGGCAACAAAGACAAAAAGTGGTTGTAACTAAAATATAGGGAAAGAAAGACGAAAAGCGGTGTGACTAAAATATAGAATAACAAAGACGGAAAGTGATGTGAATAAAATATAGGACAACAAAACAGAAAGTGGTGTGACCAACAATATGGGACAACAAAGACGGAAAGTGGTGTGACCGAAATATAGGACAACAGAGACGGAAAGTTGTGTGACTAAAATATAAGACACACAAAGACGGAAAGTGGTGTGACTAAAATATAAGACACCAAAGACGGAAAGTGGTGTGACTAAAATATAGGACACAAAGACGGAAAGTGGTGTGACTAAAATATAGGACAACAAATACGGAAAAGTGGTATGAGTAAAATATAGGACAACAAAGACGGAAAGTGGTTGTGCCTAAAATATAGTACAACAAAGACGGAAAGTGGGGTGTGACTAAAATATAGGACAACAAAACGAGAAAGTGGTGTGACTAAAATATAGGACAACAAAGACGGAAAGTGATGTGTCCGAAATATAGGACAACAAAGACGGAAAGTGGTGTGTCGAAATATAGGACAACAAAGACGGAAAGTGGTGTGTCCGAAATATAGGACAACAAAGACGGAAAGTGGTGTGTCCATAAAATATAGGACAACAAAGACAGGGAAAGTGGTGTCAAGAAATATGGAGGACAACAAAGACGGAGAAAGTGGTGTGTCCGAAATATAGGACAACAAAGACGGAAAGTGAATTGTGACTAAAATATAAGACAACAAAGACGGAAAGTGATGTGCCTAAAATATAGTACAACAAAAACGAAAAGTAATGTGACTAAAATATAGTACAACAAAACGGAAAGAAGTAATGTGACTAAAATATATGGAAACAGAAAGACAAAAAGTATGACTAAATTATAGAATAACAAAGACGGAAGAAGTGGTGTGACTAAAATATAGGACAACAAAGACGGAAAGTGGAGTGACTAAAATATATGAAGAAAGACGAAAAAGCAGTATGACTAAATATATAGAATAACAAAGACGGAAAGTAAGTGACTAAAATATAGGACAACAAAGACGGAAAGAAATGGAGTGACTAAAATATAGGACAACAAAAGACGGAAAGTGGGTGACTAAAATATAGGACAACAAAGACGGAAAGTGGGTGACTAAATATAGGACAACAAAGACGGAAAGTGGTGTGAACTAAAATATAGGACAACAAAGACGGAAAGTGGTGTGACTAAAATATAGAACAACAAAGACGGAAAGTGGTGTGACTAAAATATAGGATAAGAAAAGACGGAAAGTGGTGTGTCAGAAATATATAGGACAACAAAGACGGAAAGTGGTGTGTCAGAAATATAGGACAACAAAGACAGGAAAGTGGTGTGTCCGAAATATAGGACAACAAAGACGGAAAGTGGTGTGACTAAAATATAGGACAACAAAGACAGAAGTGGTGTGACTAAAATATAGGACAACAAAGAAGGAAAGTAATGTGACTAAAATATATGACAACAAAGACGGAAAGCGGTGTGACTAAATTATGGAATAACAAAGACGGAAGTGGTGTGACTAAAATATAGGATAAGAAAAGACAGAAAGTGGTGTGTCCGAAATATACAACAACAAGAGAAAAAAAGTGGGTGACGAAAATATAAGACACCAAAGACGGAAAGTGGCGTGTCTAAAATATAGTTACAACAAAGAAGGAAAAGTGGTGTGACTAAAATATAGGACAACAAAGATGGAACACGGTGTGACTGAAATATAGGACAACAAAGATGGAACACGGTGTGACTAAAATATAGGACAACAAAGATGGAAAGTAATGTGACTAAAATATAGGACAACAAAGACGGAAAGTGAAATGTGACTAAATTTTAGCACAACAAAGACAGAAAGATGGTGTAACCAAATAGGACAACAAAGACCGAAAGTGGTGTGATCAAAATAGACGGAAAGACAAAATAGACAAAGACGGAAAACAGTGTGACTAAAATATTGGATAGGAAAAGACGAAAGCGGTGTGACTAAAATATAGGACAACAAAGACGGAAAGTGGTGTGACTAAAATATAGGACAACAAAGACGGAAAGTGGAGTGATTAAAATATAGGACAACAAAGACAGGAAAGTGGTGTGACTAAAATATAGGACAACAAAGACAGAAAGTGGGTGACTAAAATATAGGACAACAAAGACAGAAAGTGGAGTGATTAAAATATAGGAGGACAACAAAGACGGAAAAGTGGTGTGACTAAAATATAGGACAACAAAGACAGATAAGTGGTGTGACTAAAATATGGCGACAACAAAGACGGAAAGTGTTGTGACTAAAATATAGAACAACAAAGACGGAAAGTGGTGTGACTAAAATATAGGATATAACAAAAGACGGAAAGTGGTGTGTCAAAAATATAGGACAACAAAGACGGAAAGTGGTGTGTCCAAAATATAGGACAACAAAGACAGGAGAAGTGGTGTGTCCGAAATATAGGACAACAAAGACAGGGAAAGTGAATTGTGACTAAAATATAGGACAACAAAGACGGAAAAGTGGTGTGACTAAAATATAGGACAACAAAGAAGGAGAAAGTAATGTGACTAAAATATATGACAACAAAGACGGAAAGAAAGCGGTGTGACTAAATTATGGAATAACAAAGACGGAAAGTGGTGTGACTAAAATATAGGATAAAGAAAAGACGGAAAGTGGCGTGTCCAAATATAGACACAACAAAGAGAAAAAAAGTGGAGTGACGAAAATATAAGACACAAAGACGGAAGAAGTGGCGTGTCACTAAATATAGTATACAACAAAGAGGAAAAAGTGGTGTGACTAAAATATAGGACAACAAAGATGGAACAGTGGTGTGACTAAAATATAGGACAACAAAGATGGAACACAGTGTGACTAAAATATAGGACAACAAAGATGGAAAGTAATGTGACTAAAATATAGGACAACAAAGACGGAAAGTAATGTGACTAAATTTTAGCACAACAAGACAGAAAAAAGTGTGTAACCAAAATAGGACAACAAAGACAAAAGTGGTGTGATCTAAAATAGACAGGAAAAACAAAAATAGACAAAGACAGAAAACAGTGTGACTAAAATATTGGATAGGAAAGACAAAAAAGCAGTGTGACTAAAATATAGGACAACAAAGACGGGAAAGTGGTGTGACTAAAATATAGGACAACAAAGACGGAAAGTGGTGTGACTAAAATATAGGACAACAAAGACAGGGAAGTGGTGTGACTAAAATATAGGACAAGAAAGACGGAAAGTGGTGTGACTAAAATATAGGACAAGAAAACGGAAACTGGTGTGACTAAACTATAGAAGACAACAAAGACGAAAAGTTTGTAACTAAAATATAGGACAAAAAGAGGAAAGCGGTGTGACTAAATTATAGGACAAAAAAAAGACGGAAAAGCAATGTCCCAAAATATGGGACAACAAAGACGGAACACGGTGTGACTAAAATATAGGACAAAAGACGGAAAGCGGTGTCCCAAAATATGAGACAACAAAGACAGAACACGGTGTGACTAAAATATAGGACAACAAAGACGGAAATAATGTGCCTAAATTATAGGACAACAAAGACGGAAAGTAATGTGCCTAAATTATAGGACAACAAAGACGGAAAGTATTGGTGTACCTAAATTATAGGACAACAAGACTAAAAGTAATGTGACTAAATTATAGGACAACAAAGACGGAAAGCGGTGTGACTAAATTATAGAATAACAAAGACAGAATGCAGATGGGTGTGACTAAATATAGAATAACAAAGACAGGAATGGGGTGTGACTAAATTATAGAATAACAAAGACAGGAATGCAGATGTGACTAAATTATAGAATAACAAAGACGGAAAGCGGTGTGACTAAAATATGGGATAGCAAAGACGGAAAGCGGTGTGACTAAAATATAGGATATAAAGACAGACGGGAAAGTGGTGTGACTAAAATATAGGATAACAAAAATGGAAAGTGGTGTGACTAAAAGATGGGACAACAAAAATGGAAAGTGATGTGACTATAATATTGGACAACAAAAGTGCAAAATGCTGTGATTAAAAGATGGGACAACAAAAGATGGAAAGTGGCGTGACTATAAATACAGGACAACAAAAGTGTAAGGTGCTGTAATTAAAAGATGGGACAACAAAGGTGCAAAGTGCTGTGAAAGAATGAAACATAGGACAACAAAACTACGAATTCCTTTGAATGGAATATAGGACGATACATAGAGAAATACTATGATTGAAATACAGGACAAAGATGCAGAGTGATGTTGCTTGTAATATAGAACAACAAAGCTTCCAGGAATAATATAAATAATTTTGATCTGATCTAAGCCGGTGTTTCTGATTCAAACTAGTGTTCCTAATTCAGAACAGTGTCTATTATCTAAAAGCCAGTGTTTTTTGATTCAAACCAGTGTTTCTGAATTCAAAGCCAATGTTTCTGATCTAAGCCAGTGTTTCTGGTCTAAGCCAGTGTTTCTGATCTAAGTCAGTGGTGTTTCTGGTCTAAGCCAGTTTCTCTTGACAACCACAATCTGTTACAACCATATTTACCAGTTCATAGGGGTTTCACTAAAATATAACAAATAAAAAAACTCACAAATATTCTTATGTAAGATGATATTGTAGTTTTCTTTGTACTGAAGTGTTAGTAATCTGCGACAGTTTACAGAGACAGCGAGACGAGCTCTGGAATAGAAGAGGTTGACAAACGCTGATCAACGCGACTGTAGTAATAAGCGCTGTGGCGAAGTGTTCCCATTTCCATTTCATTAAAAGAGTTGTTGTGTGTCGAAGGCTCAAGAAAAAACGGACAAATTTCCGATCAGGTTGATTCATGCATGCAATAAATCATTACTTACAAACATCATCGAACAAATCATTGATTCATGCGTGCAACAA